>NC_089813.1:36763778-37128778 GCF_029633855.1 Hoplias malabaricus
GCTCTGGGAAGAGAACGCTTTCGGATTTATGCAGCTACAGTATTTGTTTGAATTTTCAGATTTAGAAAGTGCGCACTTCATTTCCACACCAAGTAAGGTCAGCCCTCGCAGACTGCAGAGGAAACAAAAGATACAGTCTCTCTCTCTCTCTCCAAAGCAGACATCAGCTGGGATTTGGAGTCTAGACCAGTGTCCTTGTGAGCGGTAGGCAAATCTGGGTGGGCCTGATTAATTATGCTTTTAGTTCAACTGCAGATGCTCAAGGACATTCTCCAGCATAGACAGTAACTCTACAGCGTGTGCTGCGTGTGCAGCGATGGCCTTTATCTAAAATTAAATCCTCCAAACCAGTTTTTCTCCTTCCATTTGGTTGAAGATGCTACGAATCTGATAAATACAGATTGAATATTCTAGCTTGTGTTGGTTGTGGTTGTGAAGTACATTACTGCGCTGAAGTTAGAGGCCACCTTTTACTTATTCAAAAAAAAAAAATGTGGAAAATAGAAAGTGCGTCAGTCCTTCTTTCCAAAGCAATAAGACAACACTGTGGCTCTGAAAAAAAATGTGGAGCTCTTAAAAAGCTATAAAATAAGAACGTTAACCTTCGTTAACACCAGTGAGGAGCGTAGGTCACGAGAAACAGGAAACGCAACCAACCTCTAAAGCCATGATCTGATGTGATTAGTTTTATGTGGGAAATGTAATATTTAAGGCCTTTTCACACAGGGTAAAGAAGCTCATTTATAATGAGGAAGCTAATTAAAGAGATGGGGGTGACTACTCGATTTACACACTGCCATCACACCCAAAACCCCAGTTAATCAGCCACCTACCACACGTGCGCTTAATAGTTGTAGTTACTCATAATAGTCCATCTACTTCTCTGTTGAAGCCATTCACGCATGGGATCCTCAGCACTCTATAGATAAGTGATGGGTTAGTGTTGAGGTAGTACGAGTGGATCAGACACAGCAGTGCTGCTAGAGTTCATAAACACCTCAGTGTCACTGCTGCACCGAGAATAGTCCACAAACCAAAAATATACAATTGTTAAAGTGTTTTAGCAAACGTTCTGTTGTGTCCTGTCCGACTCCAGAGGGTTCAACTTTGTAATTCAAACAAAACTACATCTTCTTATTGAACTAGTCACTTTTACAATGGAAATATTACAAGTGACATGCATTATGTATTGCATTGATTCGTCTTATTACAACACCACCCCAGAGCTCTGTAAAAATACACTGGACTAGAGGATGACTTTAGTTAAATATTGATGATTATTGATACCGATAATATACCTCACTCATAATAATAACTGATTCCAGGTAGGCTCTGGACCCCCCGCGACCCTAAATTGGATAAGGTTACAGATAATGGATGGATGGATAATAATAACTGCTATGAACATTAGCAGGCAAGGTGTTATAATAATAACATAATTACAATGTGCCTAAAACTGCCAGAACCCATTCTCCAAAAGTTAAAACATAGTATTTATTAAGTATTTGGAGTATTAAGGACTCTTTACTGAAATACTGAAAAAGCGTATTCAGACAGGACTAAAATCACTTAGTACCTCGGCTAACAAATACATTACCCCCACCTCCAAATGTGAAGCAAATTCCTGTCCAAAGAGAGCGTTGTCAGTGTGGAAGAATATTCTTACAACTTTCTTTGAAGTATTTTTCCTGACCTTGAGATATTAATACGTTGTACTTAGGTGTTTTTGAATTCACGTGGAAATCACGTGAATGAATGGTGGTCTCTGACTTTTGCACTGTACTGTACTCACACTCGTAAAGGTAAAGGTTCCTAAATGGGTCTTGGTTTAATGGCTGAGGGACCTTTGCCATACGTGGAGGTTTGTCAACATTTCCTCCAAAGTATTCACTTTCAGATTTGACTCCATTAAACCCCTTTGTTATTTGGTTTGTAATTTCTGCAAGTCAAACCCTCGTCCATCATGAACACAGTGTCCGAAACTGCAAATGTACAATTCAGGCTCATTGAATGTAACTTAGTTCTGTCTACTTTATAGCTTTTTTCAGAGGAGACCACTAAAGCCAGAGGCAGCCTGTTGTATTGGAGACCAACATGTTTACACGGTTGGACTGTGACATCAGCATGTATCTCCTTCAAGATTGATGGCAACCAAAAGGTGTCAAAACCATTACCCCCCAGAACTTTGTGTGAAAGTGAGAGAGCGAGATGTTTTGAACTAAATGTGGAGCTCATTAACAATTTAAAAAGCTGCAGGATTGTAATTAAGGAGCATCTTTTTGAACGTGTTGTTTGTTTGGGGGGGGGGTGGGGATCGGGGTCAGAGGAGTGTGGAATCTGGGTCTGCTCTACAATTTCACGCTCTTGCAACACGAGACGCCTCAACATCACCGGAGAAGGTCTGCTCCGAGCAGGAACACACGGCAAACGGCCACAATTCAGGAGAAAACACTCTCCAGAACAAACACCAATCATGAACCGACACCAAAAAGAGAAATCGAATGAAGTCTAACTTGCACCTCTTTGTTAAAACCATCATAAGGTTTACATCTGATTTTCTTAACTGTGAGTAAAGCCAAACGTACTGTTGGGAAGTGGGGAGGGGAGGGGACTTCTCCAGGTCGCATTCGCACTGCCTGTAAGAAAACTTCTATTATCGAGAAGCGCAATCATTTAACTCTTTCTGTTCCGTTTCCTTTTTTTCGGAGAGTCTCGGCGAGAGACGCTCGTCCGCGTGACGCCTCGGCTGAGAGCCATATTATCAGAAGTCGCCTGTTTTTGTTTCTACAGCAGAACTCAGAACTCGCTCTGAGACGCATACAGTCTGTAAAGTGATTAAAAACAGCGTACTATTAAAAGCACCTGTACTTGTGAGGACGAGAGAAGTGAGTGGGAGTTTTAAAAAAAATAAAACCGTGGTGTTTTTCAGTAGAATCGGTAGAAGAAAATGTCTGTTTTTGATCCATAACTACATTTCAGTCAGTGTTCTAGTTACAAAAAAGAAAAAAAGAAAAAAACATTTTGTCTCAGATGAATTAATTCTAATTTATTTGTCAGTTTTGTCTGTTTATCCCAAATGTTTTTAATCAATTATATCGTAACAGACTTGTTTACAGTTTCAAAGATATATGGAGTTTATTAACAATGTGTCTGGAGAGGAAGTAGCTTTGTGTCTGACTGGCTGATTGACTGATTGGTTGATTGAGTAATGGATGACTGCTTTGCCTAGTCCTTAATTCTATATAAATATATAAATATATTTTGTATAATTATTGGTTTCAAATGTTTTTTGTTTTAAATTATTATTTTTATTTGGTTTCGTTTTGAATTGTTTGATATTTTCCTTGGTTAATCGGTCTGAAGGAACTGTAGGAATAAGTCTGTTCAACGCTGGCTGCAATGAAGTGTTTTGTATATATTTGCACTTTTTTTTACTCAGTCCGCAAGGTTTTTGAAAGATTGGATTCTAACTTAATGTTCAAACGACAAGCATGGTGTTCTCTTTTGGTTTTGGTTTTGTTTTGCTAATTAAAAGATATGTGGATGATGCTGTACATTCGAAGGTTTTCTTTGTATGTGTTTTCATCTGCAACGACAATTTCCTCTCAACAGATTGATGTTTTCATTCAAATAAAGACACGTGACTCGGTGAAACGTGGCACAGATCCAAAGAGGCAAATGAAGCCGAACATTGCTGATAGAGCAGTTACACTTCACTATAACTCAATTATCCACAGGTGTGAGTGTGACTGGGTGAGTGTGTGATGCTCTCTGATGGAGTGTCCAGGGTGTGAATGATTCACGATAGGTTTCAATAGACTCTCATCAGGACAACAATAATAATCATAAACTTTAAATTTGAATTGAGCAATTTTCTCAGGATTTAAAAATGTTATGTATCCATGTTAAGTTTTTAAACAGAATCATCACTGACATATAGAAGTGTGGTGTGTTCTCCCTGTGTCTGCGTGGGTTTCCTCCGGGTGACTGTCTGTGAGGAGTGTGGTGTGTTCTCCCTGTGTCTGCGTGGGTTTCCTCCGGGTGACTGTCTGTGAGGAGTGTGGTGTGTTTTCCCTGTGTCTGCGTGGGTTTCCTCCGGGTGACTGTCTGTGAGGAGTGTGGTGTGTTCTCCCCGTGTCTGCGTGGGTTTCCTCCGTGTGACTGTCTGTGAGTAGTGTGGTGTGTTCTCCCTGTGTCTGCGTGGGTTTCCTCCAGGTGACTGTCTGTGAGGAGTGTGGTGTGTTTTCCCTGTGTCTGCGTGGGTTTCCTCCGGGTGACTGTCTGTGAGGAATGTGGTGTGTTCTCCCTGTGTCTGTGTGGGTTTCCTCCGGGTGCTCCGGTTTCCTCCCACATTCCAAAAACACACGTTGGTAGGTGCATTGGTGACTCAAAAGTGTCTGTAGGTGTGAGTGAATGTGTGTGTTGCCCTGTGAAGGACTGGCGCCCTCTCCAAGGTGTGTTCCTGCCCTGCGCCCAATGATTGCAGGTAGGCTCTGGACCCACCGCAACCCTGAATTGGATAAGGGTTACAGATAATGAATGAATCACTGACATATGATGGAAAAGTTAGGTCGTGGGGAAGTGTTCTGGTGTTGTTTTAGAGGTCTTATGATCCACCAGTAGTAGTGCGGTAGTTAATGGAGGATTGTTTTTAGACGTATTTCTGCTCTGATCCAGAGTCTTCTTTGGGGAGGGAAAGTAGTCAGGTCTGACTGCAGGAAGTTTGCTGCTCCTCACCTGCAGAACGCTCCGAAACGCAGCAGCACTTAACATTTATCTTTGATGGCTCTTATTGAGCAGCACTCGGCCGCGGCCATAAAAGCCTTTGATCACTCGGATTGTGAATGAATGCAAGAGAACGCAGAGCAGTGTTCGGAGTAACATCAAATTACTGTATTTTGCTCTTAACGTTGTGAATGAAATTGTCTGACAAGCTTTTTCCAGCATAATGGCTGATTCTCAGAAAAGGGCCGTAACAGTTCTTTCACACAGGGCTTTTCTTCTTTATAAAAACTTGACCAAGTCTGAATCACTTCGCACGAGACAAGAACAAGCCGAGGACACAAAGCACTCGGGAGCACGAGGTATTCGGGGGTTTGACTAACACAAGATCACAACATCTGCATAACATCACAACATCAGCACAACATCAGCTCCCTACAGAGCAGCATGGCTTCATCTGGTGTAAATATGTTCCATGATTTGTTCACAAATCTCTCTCTCTCTCTCTCTCTCTCTGTCTGTCTATCTCTCTCACACTGTCTCTATCTCTCTCTCTCTGTCTATCTCTCACACTGCCTATCTCTCTCGCATCTTCTGTCTCTCTCACACTGTCTGTCTCTCTCTCTCACACACACTGACTGTCTTTCTGTCTATCTCTCTCACACTCTTTCTCACACTGTCTCTCTGTCTCACTCTCTCAGTCTCTCTCTCTTTCACTCTGTCTCTCTCTCTCTGTCTGTGTCTCTCCCACACTGTCTCTCTCTCTCTCTCTCTCTCTCTCTCTCTCTCTCTCTGTCTGTCTGTCTGTCTGTCTCTCTCTCTCTCACACTGTCTTTCTCTCTCCCTGTCTATCTCTCTCACACTCTGTCTCTGTCTCTCTCTGTCTGTCTCACTCTCTCTCACACGGTCTCTGTCTCTCTCTCTCTGTCCCACTCTCACACTGTCTCTCTTTCCCTCTGTCTATCTGTCTGTCTGTCAGTCTAGATCTCTCGCACTGTCTATCTCTATCTCTCTGTCTATCTCTCTCTCATACTCTCTGTCTCTGTGTATATCTCTCTTTCTCTCACACTGTCCCTCTCTCTCTCTGTCTCACTCTCTGTCTGTCTCTATCTCTCTGACTCTTACTTCCACACATCCTTCTCCCTCTGCCCTTTCTGCCTCTTTCACTCCCACCCCTCCCTATTCCTGTCTTTCATTATTTCCTTCCATATATTCTCTCTCTCTCTCTCTCTCTCTCTCTCTCTCTCTCTCTCTGGTGTTTGATAGTGAGAGCAGTAGCAGTGTGTATGAATATTAATGTGTGAGTGAGAGAGGTGTGTGAGATCTGAGGGGGCTAAACAGAGTGAGCTGGCGGAAGCGGCGCTCCCCCTGACAAAAGCGAGGGATTACAGAAAGAGAAGAGAGAGGGGTAAAAAACAAGCACGCAAAAGGCAGGCTGCCTCTAGGGGTGTGGGGGGCTATAAATAAGTAATGTGTTCTAACAAGGGAGGGGGGTTCATTAGCCTGGCTCTTTCAAACCTGGGGGGACAAGCAGGCTACGTATGCGCAGGCAAAGTGAGTGCAGGGATGACGACACACACACACACCAGCTCCAACACCTACACCATGACTCTGAGTCAGTCACTAAGCCCCTCACACTCCAGTGACATGAGAGAAGAGCTGACATTTTCCAATATTGACTGACTTCACTGGGGTGTGTGTGTGCGTGTGTGTACGTGAGAAACTCCCCTCAACCTGATTTGTGTTTGGAGATGTCCACTGGGTCAGCGAGAGGAACGGCTGCAGCGCAGACACAAAGCCAGTGCGGACTCCTGCTCCAAAATGTATTATAAAATGAAGGGCATTAACAGGAGCTCTTCCTCCTTTGCTGCTCTACCAGTCCCTGATCTTCTGGGACAGCTTTACACGGGAAGTAGGAACATTGCTGTGAAGATTTCATGGCAGCAACACAAGCATTTGTGAGGGCAGGTACTACTGGATGATTAGTTCTGGATCACAGACACCACTCCATCATATCCCAGAGGAACTGTATGAAGTTCTGAAGAGAACACATCAGCAGTAAATCAGCACCCAACAGAGGAGCATCACTGGTTCATCTGGTACCAATATGCTCCATGATTTGTTCAAAGATCTATAATACATCTCTCTCTCTCTCTCTCTCTCTCTCTCTGGGCTGGTGTAGAATAGAGAGAACCTGTACATGTTAAGAAATGGTTGAGGATGTGTGGATGATGTTGGATTGTGGAGGACAAATAAATGTGTAGTGGAGGATGAAGATTGGTGGAGGACTGGTGGAGAATGAGGGCTAGTGGAGAACTGATGAAGAATGTGGGCTGTTGGAGGATGTGGGTGCGTGGAAGAGAGGTGGAGGATGAGGTTTGGTGGAAGACTAGTGAAGGCGTGGTGGAGGGTGAAGATTGGTGGAGGATGAGTGGAGAACTGGAGAAGAATGTGGGTTGGTGGAGGATGTGGGCGGGTGGAGGAGTGGTGGAGAAGTGGTGGAGGAGGATTGGAGAACTGGTGGAGGGTATGGGCTGGTGGAGAATGAGGATTGGTGGAGGATATGGGCTGGTGGAGGTTGTGGTGTGGTGGAGGACGAGGGCTAGTGGAGAACTGGTGAAGGTGTGGTAAAGGATGTGGGCTCATGAAGGATGTGATGGGGTGGAACATGTGGTGTGGTAAAGGACTGGTGGGGGAAGTGGGCTGGTGGAGGTGTGGTGTGGTGGAGGACTGATGGAGGTTGATGGCTGGTGGAGGACTGGTGAAGGTGTGGTGGAAGATGTGGTGTAGAGGACTGATGGTGGACGATGGCTGGTCGAGGACTGGTGAAGCTGTGGTGGAGGATGTGATGTTTTAGAGGATGTGGTGTGGTGGAGAACGAGGGCTGGTGGAGGATTGGTGAAGGTGTGGTGGAGGAGGACTGATGGAGGACAAGGGCAGCTGGAGGACTGGTGAAGGTGTGGTGGAGGATGTGATGTGGTGAAGGATGTGGTGTGGAGGAGAACGAGGGCTGGTGGAGGACTGGTAAAGGTGTGGTGGAGGATGTTGTGTAGAGGAGGACTGATGTTGGACGAGGGCTGGTGGAGTACTGGTGAAGGTCTAGTGAAGGATGTGGTGTGGTAGGGGACTGATGGAGGACGAGAGCAGATGGAGGACTGGTGTAGGTGTGGTGGAGCATGTGGTGTGGAGGAGGACTGATGGAGGATGAGAGCAAGTTGAGGACTGGTGAAGGTGTGGTGGAGGATGTGGTGTGGAGGAGGATGTGGTTTGGTGGAGAACGAGGGCTGGTGGAATACTGGTGAAGGTGTGCTGGAGGATGTGGTGTGGTGGAGGACGAGGGCAGGTGGAGTACTGGTGAAGGTGTGCTGAAGGATGTGATGCGGTGGAGGATGTGATGTGATGGAAGACGAGGGCAGGTGGAGGACTGGTGAAGGTGTGGAGGATGTGATGTGGTGGAAGACGAGGGCAGGTGGAGGACTGGTGAAGGTGTGCTGGAGGATGTGATGTGGTGGAGGATGAGATGTGGTGGAGGACTGATGGAGGACGAGGGCAGGTGGAGGACTGGTGAAGGTTTGGTGAGAATATGATGTGGTGGAGGACTGATGGAGGATGAGGGCAGGTGGAGGACTGGTGAAGGTCTGGTGGAGGACTAATGGAGGACGAGGGCAGGTGGAGAACTGGTGGAGGATGTAATGGGGTGGAGGATGTGGTGTGGAGGAGGACTGATGGAGGATGAGGGCAGGTAGAGGACTGGTGAAGGTGTGCTGGAGGACTGATGGAGGACAAGGGCAGGTGGAGGACTGGTGAAGGTCTGGTGGAGGATGTGATGGGGTGGAGGATGTGGTGTGGAGGAGGACTGATGGAGGATGAGGGCAGGTGGAGGACTGGTGAATGTGTGGTGGAGGACTGATGAGGATGAGGGCAGGTAGAGGACTGGTGAATGTGTGGTGGAAGACTGATGGAGGACGAGGGCAGGTAGAGGACTGGTGAATGTGTGGTGGAAGACTGATGGAGGACGAGGGCAGGTAGAAGACTGGTGAAGGTCTGGTGGAGGATGTGATGGGGTGGAGGACTGATGTAGGACGAGGGCAGGTGAAGGACTGGTGAAGGTCTGGTGGAGGATGTGATGGGGTGGAGGATGTGGTGTGGAGGAGGACTGATGGAGGATGAGGGCAGGTGGAGGACTGGTGAATGTGTGGTGGAAGACTGATGGAGGACGAGGGCAGGTAGAAGACTGGTGAAGGTCTGGTGGAGGATGTGATGGGGTGGAGGATGTGGTGTGGAGGAGGACTGATGGAGGACGAGGGCAGGTGGAGGACTGGTGAATGTGTGGTGGAGGACTGATGGAGGATGAGGGCAGGTAGAGGACTGGTGAATGTGTGGTGGAGGACTGATGGAGGACGAGGGCAGGTGGAGGACTGGTGAATGTGTGGTGGAGGACTGATGAGGATGAGGGCAGGTAGAGGACTGGTGAATGTGTGGTGGAAGACTGATGGAGTACGAGGGCAGGTAGAAGACTGGTGAAGGTCTGGTGGAGGATGTGATAGGGTGGAGGATGTGGTGTGGAGGAGGACTGAGGGAGGATGAGGGCAGGTGGAGGACTGGTGAATGTGTGGTGGAGGACTGATGGAGGATGAGGGCAGGTGGAGGACTGGTGGAGGATGTGATGGGGTGGAGGATGTGGTGTGGAGGAGGACTGATGGAGGACGAGGGCAGGTGGAGGACTGGTGAATGTGTGGTGGAGGACTGATGGAGGATGAGGGCAGGTAGAGGACTGGTGAATGTGTGGTGGAGGACTGATGGAGGACGAGGGCAGGTGGAGGACTGGTGAAAGTCTGGTGGAGGATGTGGGCTGGTGGAGGAGATGGGCTGAGGGTCATTATTCTGTGTTGACCCCTGTGTCTTTGTGCTCCGGACACACGCTGCACGCTGAAACTCAATGCAAGCATTTTTTCCTCCATTATTCCATTTGACAAATGACCCCTGCATTTCCTGTCCAGTCCACTTACACAGAGTCAGGTTTCAGAGCGTCTGGAGTGGTCAGAAGAGGAGGGGTCTGAGAACGTGGACATGCCGTTCCATCTTCAGAGGCATAATCTAATCCCAATCCAGAGGCGTCAGACACCACTGGAACCACTCTGGGAAATTAAAAAACTCTCTCTCTCTCTCTCTCTGGCTGCAAGCATCAGCTCCATCCACATATTTCTGCATGTCATCGATTCAGCTGGACATTTACTGGTTCCTCTGTCCCTCTCCTTAGGACTCCATTGATTTTCTGATTAACCCTTTATGGAGCCCTGGCGACTGCAGTGTGAGGGTGTCTTCACTTCTCTGTGGGGGATGTTGATGTTGAGGTTTGCTTCTTTGTTTTTGCTCTGGAGCCACAAGGCTGATGTATCTGATGTGAGCTGAAGGAGTCTGTCAATTAGCACAGAGGAAACAGCACAACAAAAACATCAGCCTCGACTCAGACTTGACCAAACGGATAAAGTGGAGGTCCACGGGATTTTCCGAATTTCAGCGATGTAGACAAAGTCATGCAACCGATTCTCAACCGATTACAACCAGGCATCGTGATGGCAACAGTTATAGCACTTCATTTTTCCAAGATCACACTGAACATACAGAGGAGTGGTCTGCAAAAAAATAAGGTGTGAGTGTGTGTCGCCCTGTGAAGGATTGGCGCCCCCTCCAGGGTGTGTTTACACCTTGTGGCTGAGAACTTCTAACTCATGGTAATCATTAGCCTCAAACCTCCAGCACAAAACTAAAGAAGCTAACTTCAGAACCCATCCGACTGGATCAGCGTCATTTGGAATGAAGGGGCTAATCTCTATATGTACATTTTTATAGACATGTACCAGGAGACGGTCACCGCCAGTTTTGGTCAAGAGCTGAGGTCTGTTAACAGCTTTCCAGACTTTTATTACAATCACAGAAGGGTTTTTTTTTTTCTTTAATCCAATTAGGAAATTGCATTTTAAAAGTCACCTGCCGCAGGTTTTCCCCATTTATCTTAATGCGGACTGTGTCCAGTCCTGTCTAATTCATAAAATGGGCCTCAGAAATAATTATTGTAAATGGCAGAGTGGATGGAGGCCGTGTGAGCGGCTGCTGCTCACGTTTAAAGCCTCCTACTGCTTTTACCCACACACTGCGGTAATGAACAGTGATTTTTTGAGAGTATGTGTGTACAGTGATATTCAAACAGATGTCAGAATGACTACTGAGTGAAAAAGGGCAACGTTAGCCGAGAAAAACAAGCTTATTGTTCTGGGGCATGTGAATGACACGCCTAGAAAACACAATTATTATTTAGCTGTAGCAAAAGAGACAAAAGAATTATATTTTAAACAGCGTAGATATGATCGCATTAACGTAAATAATATCACAGAACACAGGGTGGGCCATTTATATGGATACACCTTAATAAAATGGAAATGGTTGGTGATATTAACTTCCTGTTTGTGGCACATTAGTATATGGGGGGTGGGGGGGGGTTCAAAATGGGTGGTGACCATGGCGGCCATTTTAAAGTCGGCCATTTTGGATCCAACTTTTTTTTTCAAATATGAAGTGGGTCATGTGACACATCAAACTTATTGGGAATTTCACAAGAAAAACAATGGTCTGCTTGGTTGTAACGTAACTTTATTCTTTCATGAGTTATTTACAAGTTTCTGACCACCAATTGTGTTCAAAGTGCTGCCCATTGTGTTGGACTGTCAATGCAACCTTCTTCTCCCACTCTTCACACACTGATAGCAACACCGCAGGAGAAATGCTAGCACAGGCTTCCAGTATTCGTAGTTTCAGGTGCTGAAATATGGGAGTTTCCCCCCTCCCATGTACTAATGTGCCACAAACAGGAAGTTAATTCTCTCAGCTCCACTGACCATACAGGGGAACTGTGGAGTTCTACAATTACAGACTGTAGTTCGCCTATTCCTCTGTAAACTCTGTTAGCTACCCTTTCATCCTGCTCTTTAATGGTCAGACACCACCACAGAGCAGGTACGATTTGGGTCCTGGATCATTCTCAGCGCTGCAGTGACACTGACATGTTGGTGGTGTGTTAGTGTGTGTTGTGCTGGTGTGAGTGGATCAGACACAGCAGTGCTGCTGGAGTTTTTAAAAGCTTTGTCCACTCACTGTCGTCCGCTCGCCTGGAAGCATCTTCATCAGTGGACACAGGAAGCTGTCGGCTGGGCATTTGCATAATATACCATTCAAATAATACCTGCTCTGAGGTGGGGTCCTATAGGGGTCTTGAACACTGAAGAAAAGGGTGAAAAGGGGTTAACGCAGAATGCAGAGCGACAGATGGATTACAGTATGTAGAACTACAAAGTGGAGCTGATAAAATGGAAAATGAGTGCAGAATCAAGGAGGTCATTTTAATGTTGTGGCTGCTCAGTGTATGTGTACAGTGTGTCATCCAATATGGATAAATATGCATGCATACATATATTACCATATCCTGATATGGGTTAATAAACATGATGGCACTGCTTATGGAAGGTGCGACAATGTTTATGCAGTTTATGTGTATGTGGTGTCTCTGCTGCTTGGGGAAGAGGAATATTTGTATGTGTTCGTATTAAAAACAAATGTACCGTCAATGTCAATATGTGATCTCATCCAGTCACAACACTGTGATGGACTCGCCTCTGACCAGGGTGTGTCTCCGCCATGTGCCGCCAAAGCTTCCAGGTACGCACCATGACCCTGATCAAGATTAAGCACTTATATAAGGTGAATGAATGAATAATGAATGAATGAATATTTACATAAGTCAATACTGTATAAAATATTTGAACAAAAGCCATGCCGTGTCCTCCCACAACACATCAACACAGTGGCAAACAAAATGGCGGAACACCTCGTGTGTCATGTGATCCAGCCCCACATGATCCCGTCAGAAGAAGGGGCTGTTAAACTGGAAGAGAACAAGAGGGTAGTTATTTTAAGAGAGTTTTGAAACAAAGATTTTGGAGCTGTTCAGCGGCGGATTGAATCCCTGTTGTTTTCAGCAGCTTCAGTTCAGTAGCCGAGGGCTGTTTGTGTAATAAAAGCTCATGGCCGAGGCAGTGCTGCTACCTCTTACAAACACTGCGCTTCCGGGGGCTTTGTGTTTTTTTTGTTTTCTGTTCTTTTTTTTCCAAAAGTAGCTCAGCGGCGCCTATTTATTTGATCTGAGACGAAGCAGGATCGATGGAACGGCCTTGACCTCGAAATCCTGGCAACGTCCGGATGTGGCGGAGCTCCTCAAACGCTGGACGCAGTTGAGAGAGCAGGCCACTGGTCCTCGGGGGGGGGGGGTGCAGGCGCTCTTATCGCACTGAACGCCATTCCACAGAGGACTCGTGAACCATGGCGGTAGAAAAGCTTAGAGCCCGGCAGGGCCCCTCAGTGGCCCTTAAGCTAAGTATCAGTGTGGGTACAGGTGCTGCTCAGGTCCAAAAAAAAAGCACTCCAATACATTTGGCTGGACATCAGCCACCGCAGTAACCAGATCACTGCCTTCTAATGGCTCTGGATTTTTTGGCATAAAAGTTAGAGGCTAATTAAAGTTTGCTTTTCAACTTTTTTAGGCCGTTTATGGTGTTATGTGTTATTAATTTATTCTACAGAGGTTGGAGTTGATGCCTTTTTTTCCCCACTTTTTTGTGTGTTTTCCAATGCCAATTCTGGTGCCAAAATAATTGTTGCTGACAAAATCAAGCCTTGGGGGTTAAAGGTTACTACTTTGGCTGAGTTATCACCCCAATTTTCAGGTACAGTTTCATTCCAAATTGCCCAAACAGCATCTCTGGAGCTCAGCACATTGGCTAGGGTTATTGAGAGTGGAGTGGAAGGTGTGGCCCAGGACCCTGGAGCTGTGTGGCAGTGACACTACTTGCAGAGACACTGTGCAGCCCAACATTATTCAGGAAATAAAACGACTAAAAGGATACAGGGTTATGTATCTGACAAAGAAACACAATCTATCTGCATTAGCGTTAAAAAGAAACGCATTTCCATAGGAGAGACTTCAGCTGATTTGAATTCAAGCTGAACCCTGCGGTGGTAGCACAGAAGGACGATATAATCGTGTCGCATTTATGAGCATCTGATTAATGAATCATACACATTTACATTTTCATTTATGGCACTTATAGGAGGCTCTTCTCCAGAGAGACTCAGCAAAGTGCTTTGTATTTTTGTTCAGAGAATACAACCTCACCTGCAGAAACAGGATTGGAACTAAAACCCCCTGCGAAACCAATACAAACAACAGTCAGTGCTGATCTCTGGGAACGAGAGATTCCTGCGTAACCTTGTCCTAGTTATGAAATGTAAAGCCACGTACATTAATTGGCGACTTTAGGCCTTGTTGAAGTTTCTGTGTTCCTACTCCCCCTCCACTCATCCTCCATAACAAGCCTCAGACATTAATTATTTTGTCGTTTTAATACTAAATGATAAATATCAGCGAATCTATTTGTGCTCCAATAATCTCAGCAGTGAAAGCTAAAAAAAAACTGGGAAAGAGACAGAGCTCATTTATCAATTAATGTCCCTTTGTAGGGCAGCAGGAAAAAAATCATTAGCTCCGTGCATTTACTTAATGTACCTTCCAGTAAGTGTCCAGTTCCTTGTGCTCTTCAATGCAATGACAAACAGGGGAGAGTGAAATCATGGCTGCGCTATCATACGTTCATGTCTCTGACCTTAACAGCGCAGGAAAATACAGCAATAGATCACTGGAGGAGGGTGTAATAGGCCCAGGCCCCTAAACCAGCGATTCATTCTTGATTAATTACATCAGGGCTTCCTCGATTAACAATGAACTTCACGGCGGCGTCTAGTTAGCCTTGCAATGCACAAACGTCTAATTACTGTTATAACACAGGTTTTTTTTTAAAGACTGCAGCACTTAAAAAAAAAACGACATTCATGATGATATTTGTGTGTTTTTTTAAACATAAATGTAATTACCTTATTGTCCCACTGTCTATTTCTACCTGATAGTGACAATAACGTGGGGTGGCACAGTGGCTGCAGGGTCCTAGAGGTTGTGGGTTCGAGCTCCGCTCCAGGTGACTGTCTGTGAGGAGTTTGGTGTGTTCTCCCTGTGTTCGCATAGGTTTCCTCTGGGGAGGGGCATAGCACCCAGTTCTGGGCAGTGCCCATGGGCCCCCCTCAACCACTCCCTCAGAGTTAAATTTCATATAATCATTTGCATTTTAAAAAAATATGTGGCATTTTATTTTTCTTATGGATGTGACAAGAAAGTCAACATTGGATGGAACTGCCATTAGTCTCTTATTCTAATTAGACTATAGCCAAACATAGGCCACAGTTAAACACAGAGCATGACTTTAGAGCTGCTAAACACACTAGCTACAGTGTAAGTGTATGCAAACAAACATTTATTTAATTTATTTAAAAAATGTGTTTACCTCAGATTACAGATAAGGCATCATGCTATTTCTAATTTTGTGTTCTGCAGTTTTTAGCATTGACAGTCGCAGTGGTATAGAAGCGTTTTGTAACCACAGGAGTTTATATAATGAAGGCTATTTGCTTTCATTAGGTGCCAATATTGCTAAGATTACTAGCGCCCCCTAACTTCGGCCACCTCCCCTGCTTGTGACAGTCAAACGAGACAGTTGCTACCACATTCAGTGGTTTTGAGAGGTTCACAATGATATTATGTTTGTCCTGTGTTGGTATCCGTACTCTACATGTAAGGATTACAATGGCGGTAGATTTTCCCCTCAGAGAAAAGGAAGCTAACCGCTAAGCTAACTTTTACACTGAGGTAAATATCTGTCGCGAAATGGAAATGTGTTGTGTTCCACATGCAGTTTTGCACACAAAGAATTACAACACTGTTAGAGACACTTAAATATTGTTTAGATGTGTGATTTCTTGCAAAACTGATGTGTAAATGTAGGGCTTGAACTTATGTTTTATTGTTTTACCCAATGCGAGTGGCGAAGAGAGAGAGAGCGGAATCGCACCATATACGGCAGTGGCCCGAATTAGGGGAAAGACTGATATGAACGCCAAGTTAAATGCGCCTAGTTAAAAAGCCTGATGAAGGCGGACTAAAACATTTGGTGCAAGGGGTGAGGGCGTCTTTCGTCAGACACTTTATGAAGGCTAGGACACATTCAATCCATCAGTCAAACAATTTATTTACCCAAATCATTACATTTACCATTTATTGTGATCTTTAAATGATTATAATATTTAAAGGAATATAAAATTCTAGACTCCTCAAGGGCCCTCCCTCCACTTGGGGCCCTGGTAAGTCCTTCTTTTCACCCCACTATGACACTTCGGTTTCCTCCTGCGTTCCAAAAACACGCTGGTAGATGAACTGGCGACTGAAAAGGGCATAGGTGGCTTCCCTCAGTGTGTTGCCTAGGGTGGCCATTTTCTTTACCCCCGAATAAAGGAAGACATCTCACCAGCAAAAGGGAGGCATGACACTACAACTCACACAATGAAAACCTTTTAAACAAGAAACCTATAAAATGAATTACTGCTTTACTGGCGTAATTGTGATACTTCAGTTCCCTCGCTGCTTCCAAAAGTTTGCCCCTGGTCATGAGTTTGCGCAGCATTTCTGCCATCCTTCTGCAGAGTTCAAACACACATGAAACTTCGCCTTGACTCTCTCTACGTCAAGATGATCTCTATCATTTCTCCATGCTTTGCTCATCTTTGAAAACACACGGTGAGGGAGGACTTTCTGCAGCAGACGGTAGGCAAACTACACAAAAAAGCAGCTTCACGACACTGTTAATCCAATGAAATACAAGGTATTCCTTCTGACGTGTGTGAGCCAATGACACAACTATATCCAATCCAAAATGAGACATTTAACTAGTTCTCTCCAAAAAAAGAGGATTAGTTTGTGTCTGTCCAGGCGTTGAACCTGACCGGGAACTGGGAGCTGATAAACCATACTGTCCTGCATAAAGTCTGGCCTCGGTACGCTTGGGCGACTCCTGGTTAAAAGATGAGACTGGCCATAACTAAACAGTGTTTGTTAAAGTCTACAACGACCTCCCATGTCTATATGAGTTATGTCCCCATGCTCATTTTTATATCTGTAAAAAAAAACTTCATCCGATCTGAGACCACGGTGCTGACTATGGAGGAATAAAGGGAGGAAGAGGGAGGACATTTTACACTTCATTATTCCCATGAGCCCCTGACTCTGCAGAAGGTAACTGGGCTAATTAACCTCGCGGCTCTGCCCTGACACGTCTGGATCTGGATTGGAGTGCCAACAAGATGTTTGGTGTCACCTTAAAGATTAGCCCACAGCAGCCTGGAAGTTAGCAGGGCACTAATCGCCCGCACCCTTTGATGTCGCCCTCCTCTTCGTGTGCAAACTCAGGCTAATAATTGAAACCATCAAAGGCTCCCTGTTCCTAATCCTTGGGCATGGTAAATCTCTCTCTCTCTCTCTCTCTCTCTCTCTCTCTCTCTCTTTCTATCTCTCTCTAAACCACACAGCAGAGGAAAAAAATGAGGGGGTCTTAAATTAATGTGCTTAGCGTTTCCATCAAGACATGACAGATCCTTGCAAATTATCCCTTTGAATAGGTCACGGTTTCACAGTTCTTCCTTGCTGCAGTTTTTCACTCTCCGCTTTTTTCTTTTTTGTTATTATTCTTCCCCTTTTCATATTTTCCAGAGGTTTCATTTGTCACTTACACACTGATTTGGGTGTGCAATTCATTCTTTTTTTCTCTCTCTCTCTCTTAAAAGCATTAATTCTCTGTGTTTGTCGGAGAGAGGAGGATGGCCGTAGAATCTTCTGATAATGCTAAATGTCGTATGGAGATTGAAACGTGGGGGTGGTGCATATATTGATATATGTTGCTCAGAATTTGCCTGGTTCGGTTGTGTACAACACTTTAATATGAATGAAATACTTTACATCAAACAGCACTCATCAGAAGTACACACAATGACAGTAAATGTGTTGAAGTGGTACAATTAATTCATATGGAACCAATGTACGATTTTAAATCTAGAAGATTCAAAGCAACATTTTTCACAGTGAACAGTCCTTACGTTAATCTCCATCAGTCAACGACATTGTAAGCTCCTGGCAGTGTGAAGCCCTGGTTCCTATAGCCAAACATGGGCTTCTTTGCATAAATCTCTGTCAAGCCGGTTCTACATGTAATCTATGTCAGACTGTCTTACGAGGGAATGTCGAGGGCTCACATCTACCTGGAGCTGGGTATCAAACTTAAACCAAATTGCTTATAAATTTCTAAAATGTCTGCCAGTCAGTTCTACTTTTTCCCAGTTTATAGCCCATTTGTAGCTAACCCACCTGTTAGCGAGGTCTAATCCAGTCACACTATGCCAGCTGGGAGGGTGAAGACAGCACGTTATTTGGGCGGCACGGTGGCTTAGTGGTTAGCACGTTCGCCTCTCAGCGCTGGGATCTTGGGTTCAAGTCCCATCTGGGTGGAGTTTCCATGTTCTCTCTGTGTCTGTGTGGGGTTCCTCCGGGGGCTCCGGTTTCCTCCCACAGTCCAAAAACATGGAGGGTAGGTAAATTGGCTTCTCTAATAAATGTCCTGGTGTGTGAGTGAATGTGAATGAATGTCTGTATGTGTGAGTGAATGTGTGTTTGCCCAGATATGGATTGGTGCTCTGTCCTGGATGAAACCCTAGTGCCCAATGCAGTCCTCCAGGTGGACGGTCGTTCCTGGTCGAGAGTACGCTGTTTGGCTGCCGCTTCTCGCCAGTGTTTGTGTGGATTGAGTGTTCTGAGCAGTGAGAATTGTAAAGCGTCCTTGGAAGGCGCTATATAAGTGTAACGATAGATAGATATTTCCTCTGAGATTGAAGCAGAACCCTAACTGCTCACGTGGTTTGTTGTGATATAGTCACATATATAGGGGACTGCAATTCATGACATAGTCGCATATTTTCGACATTTTATGCGACTATGTCATGAATCTTATGAATATTATGATCATAAGTGAAGGGGCAATTACCACAGAAACCATGTGGTAACAACATATCTGTGTCCCGTGTTATGAGACAGTAACATGAAAACACTTCCTCATTAAGGCGTCATTAACATCCGTTAATACTTCCGTCTTATTTTTATTTACGGAAAATATAACATTACTAATTAATTATTTGCTAAAATATCGAAGCAAATAATGTCTAGAGAAATGTCCTTTTCAGTATTAACCTTTTGAAAATTAGACAAAATAACGTTAAGTGAAATAAATGTTGTCGTTAGAGTTAAAGCTAAAGTAGGACACCAATAATAATCATTGCTTAGGAGAAATATTATAATAAAATACATTATGCCTTTGTTGGAATATAAACCTAGGTTGTGTAATTCGCATTATGCCTTTTTCTGTGTTATATGAGTGATGACGCCTGTAATGAGGAAGTGTTGTCGTGTTACTGTCGCGTAGTGTTTCTATGGTAATTACCCGTGCACTTACGATTGTGATATTGTCGCAGAAAATGTCGAAAATATGTGACTATGTCACGAATTGCAGTCCCCTATATATGTGACTATATCACAAGTAGGTGTGAGACCGGGTTGGTTTGTTAGCTACAAACGCCTGCATTAGCTAGCATCATGCTAAGTGATAGGGGAGAGTAAGGGCAATCCTGCCCACTCAGACAGTCAGAGGTGTTAGAGTCAGGAGTCTTGTGTGTTTATGTGTTCTACAGTGCTCCAAATGTGGCCTTTTTGTTTTTTGTTTTTTTATCTTTAGAATCGAAATGGAAGCAGTCCCTCCTCCAGATGACTAGGGCTGTGTGTGTCAGGTATCAAAGTTTTTCAGTAACACCTTTCCACCATGTCTTACTGCGATAATTCTGCCTAATTTACTGCCACCGTCATTCTCACTGCAGGTGTGTTTTAAGTTTTTCTGAACTTGACAAGAAAAAGGAATGTTTACATTAATCTGTAATTGGCTGAGAGATGCGTCAATCATAACGTTGCACTTTGTGGGATGTCAAGGGGTGAATACCGTGCAAATCCATGCCCCCACAGACAAACCAGGATTTTTATTGATGCTACTGGTGGTTGGATGTCACCGTTGTTGTGTAATGTGTATTCATTCATTCATTATCTGTAAGCGCTTATTCAATTCAGGGTCGCAGTGGGTCCAGAGCCTACCTGGAATCATTGGGCGCAAGGCGGGGAATACACCCTGGAGGGGGCGCCAGTCCTTCACAGGGCTGTGTAATGTGTAGTTGCGCTTAATTAGTATTGTTGTTGTTGTAGTATTGTTGTTGTAATTAGTATTGTGTGTGTGTGGTGGTGGGGGGGGTGCTCTTCCCTGTTTGTAGGTTCATTGGTGCTGGGTGGGGATCCTTTCTGGAATTCATTTTCCCAAAATGTTTAATAAGAGAGTGTTTCAGCCCAAGCATCATGTTGTCCTCTTGTCTTTCAGTGCATTCAATACAGTAATTGAATAATACAGTAAAAAAGAGTGAAATTACATTTGTATGGATTACATGACAACCATGAACATACAGTTAAAGGTGTATCTAGGGTCTCAAAATACAATACAATGCCCTACGGACACCGGCTTTTAGAAATATTTAGAACAAAAGATACTGCTGTGGATGGATATGAAAACAGATGTGTTCTAGGATGTGGATGTCCAGCAGCTCCCAAAACGAAATCACAGATCATCTGCTCCTTCGCAGACCCTTTGCACAATTCATCCATCTCTGCGTAGTCGCCCTGCCATGCTCTTTGAAATTGCATTTGCCTAATCCTTCATTTCGTGAGGCATCCCCCCAAAACCGTGACCAATTAGGATAAAAATCAAGGAAATTTATCATCTTTTTCAGGCTGAATATTTTACTGTGAAATGTGAAATAATGATGCAGATTATTCATGAAAAGTGGCTGAGCTAATTTGACACTCCATTTTCATGCGCTTTATCAGTGTTACCTATCAACCTCCGTTAGACGGTGTGCTGTACTTTCTTTATTAGCAGGGCAATGGAGCAGCGGCAGGGATGGCTTTTAGAAAAAATCCCCCAAAAAATGCAAAGGAAGTAGGCCAAAGCGCGATCCATCACAGTGCATTATGCACCACCATCTGCCACCTTTACTCACTCATTTAAGCTTTTAAATGATTTGTTTTAGCATCGCCGCTGCTTGATTAACTCAGCAAGCGTATTCAACTCGTACGACTCAGAGCAGCATTTCTAAAATGTCAATCACACGCTCAGCTGCCTGGGCTTACTGATCGGAAGCTGCTGACGGACACAGGCTTTGAACCAAGACGGATCGATAAGGGGGGCAGGAAAAGATCCAGTTTCTACCCCCTCTCCGTCTGCCGCAACAATGGCCAAGCGCAAGCAGCCTGTCTCCCCGCTAAATGGAAACAGTCCGCTCACAAAAACGCTCTTTATTGCCGCAGAACAAGCCCACAATGCCACGGCGCGGTCCTCTCTCTGTGTGCTGGGGACTGGATGTCAGACCCTTGGCTTATCCACTACCCCGTCCAACCTCCCTCTCCCCAAGAAAAGGCCGCTTTCAGCGCCACCCCAGCATTTCCATAATCACTTTATCCATGCGATGTGATCGGCTTCCCGCACAAAAAAGAAAGACATTACCCCCAATTTGAACCGCCAGAGTTTCTGGCACAGCGCGAGGGGGCTGTTTTGGGAAGATAAGAGGGGAGAGCTGGTTTAGCGGGACATTGGTGGTAGGGTACTGGAAAACAGACCCCCAAGAAAAACGACTGAAATCCCCACTCCACCTTAACCCTAAATAAGACGACCCTGCTCTTGTGATTACTCCTTCTGAACGGTGGGGTACAAGTTCCAAGCGATGAGGGAGTAAAAAAAAAATAATAAAAAGTGGAAGCACACTTTTTTTGACATAGAAAAGAGGCCGAATTTAATTCCCCTTTTCCTATATTCGATTACAGCTACTGACTATCTTTTTATACGTCACCTGAGTCACCCGTAGGACATTTCCTGTGATTACACCATGATTTTTGCCTCTGTTTTTGATGCGTCTGTCTGTTGAACACCGTTTTATTGCTGTTGTTGTTGGCCTGGTTGAGCAGAGGCAGACAGTGGCCAAATCCAGACCTTTGACAGATTTGGCCAAATCTCATTCAACCAAGACTCGGCCTGCACTGAGCTCCAGAACGTGTTTTTCTTGTCCATAGGCCATTGCCTGCTGCTGGACGGTGACCACACTGTAAAAGCCTACGTTGTTGTGGTTTGAGTGTGCTTTACCCACACGGTTTAGCTTCAAGAACCCATACGATACCCTATTTATTTTGAATCGTGCTCTCCATGTACTCCATTTCTGTTCATGCATTGTCTTTATGTATCAGAATCATACAAGCTATGACCCATAATTATACATCCTCATTTATTCCAACATTGTTATCCCTGAGAATACAACCAGATATGGGAGTGGCCTCTGCTCTGATGTGTGTCCTGTATTCTCTGATTCAAAATATCTGGGCTGAAACAGTCCTTACACCTCCAGCGTGGAGCTTAAATGCTTTTGGCAGACGTCTAAAGCTTCTTAAAGCGAGCGTACAGCCGTGCCTTGGCTGCCATCGCGTTTTCCAGGTAGATGCTACACATTGGTGTTGTTTGAGGTGACTCTGTAATGTCCCAAAAATCGTGAAGCACCTCAGGTGTCCATGAAAGCTCTATATAACTGTAATCATTGTTAAATAGTTTATTACCAGATGAACTAGTACTAAACTTGAACAATTTATTCTAGGGAACTTTGTTTATTTAACACCACAGACGTTTTAGCAGACTCTTAACTTCCACATCGAGGCCTGTCCTCTGGAGGACCTCTATATAGGTTTTGTCATAAAGCCAAGGCTCACGCTGATGAGAATGCAGGGCACACTGCCTGTCTGTTGCTAATCATTTGAACATGAAGGGTGATTTATCATCAGTGCGTTTTTCGACCCTGCCACCGTCCCCACATCTCCAAAAACAGGTCGGGTCACGCCAGCGAGGCGTCTTCTCACATATCACTCTGACAGACTAATCCCAAGTAAAGTGAGCATTTGGTCTTGTCAAAACGTGTGTTTCACTCCACTCTTCCACAACAGAAGCGAACACACACATAAACAACATAAACAAACACACACAGCCTTGGACATGTTCCCCTGAGGTCTGCTTGCCTCAGCATCGTCCCTCTGAGCCCCTGGACGCGTGAGTTTGCAGAAATGTCCAAGACTTATGGAGAGCTGTAGTCCAGCATTTTTACTACTTTATGGCCGTGGTAAGAAATCACCTGCCTTCAGTTTCAGCAGAGCTGATGAAAAGTTTGAAATATGAGCGAATGGGAAGAAATATTCTGCAATTAAATAAACGTTATTTACCAAATCCTTGGCTTCGTCTGGTTTAAGGCAGGAGTGCCATTTCTGTCCAAAAAAATCCTCTTACTTTACATCAACAAACAACATATACCATGTTTTCTTCCTTAGATTTTTGGTCAGTAATTTTATATACAGTGTATCCTCCATCCATCCATCCATTATCTGTAACCGCTTATCCAATTTAGGGTCGCGGGGGGTCCAGAGCCTACCTGGAATCATTGGGTGCAAGGCGGGAATACACCCTGGAGGGGGCGCCAGTCCTTCACAGGGCAACACACACACACTCACACATTCACTCACACAATCCCACCTACGGACACTTTTGAGTCGCCAATCAACCTACCAACGTGTATTTGGACTATGGGAGGAAACCGGAGCACCCGGAGGAAACCCATGCAGACACAGGGAGAACACACCACACTCCTCACAGACAGTCACCCGGAGGAAACCCATGCAGACACAGGGAGAACACACCACACTCCTCACAGACAGTCACCCAGAGGAAACCCACGCAGCCACAGGGAGAACACACCACACTCCTCACAGACAGTCACCAGGAGGAAACCCACGCAGACACAGGGAGAACACACCACACTCCTCACTGACAGTCACCCGGAGGAAACCCACGCAGACACAGGGAGAACACACCAACTCTTCACAAACAGTCACCCGGAGGAAACCCACGCAGACACAAGGAGAACACACCACACTCCTCACAGACAGTCACCTGGAGCGGGAATCGAACCCACAACCTCCAGGACCCTGGAGCTGTGTGACTGCGACACCTACCTGCTGCCCCACCGTGCCGCCCTAAGTTTAATTTTAGCAAAAACATGAAATGGCACACAAAAGAATGTCTACTTGCTAGTTTACTAGCAATGGTCTGGAATTATGTAATCAGCTGATCAGTAAGATTACCTCATTTATTTACCTTTACATTGTTTATAAAGTAAATGTGGTCCTAGTTTCTCACAGAAAGCAAAATACTTTAGAAAAGACTTCACCACTGTTTCCAGAAACTCTGAACAGCTGGCCGTACTGCTGGGCGCTGGAGCATCTAAGAGGTTTGCAGACGGCTGTCTTGCTCGAGCACCACTAAGATGGCGGCCTGTGAGAAGACTGACGTTGCCAGGTGTTGTACAACCACCTCAGCACGGCCGTTTGTCACCGAGCACGTCAAAAAAATGACTCAGACTTTCAAAATCTCTGTGACTTCAGCTTCTCAGCCTCCTCCCGTCCCTGTTTGGTAGAGAATCACCGTCTTAATTAAAAAGAGTTCTGCCAGATGGGAAGCAGATTGCTGTGTGAAAAAATGAGCCAAGTTAGCAGTAAACACACTTCTGTTTAGAAAGGTTGAGTGTTCAGTAACTATCAGGCATTTATGTGATGGGAGCCAAAAACCACCTTGGATCTCATGATTGTGCTTTTTTGGCGGACGTGGGTCTCAGCTTCGTTTTCAGAAAGTCATGTTATTAAAACTTGATGCTGTGGCTCAGGTTAGGGTGGGTTCGGTTATCGAGATTGAGTCAGGGTCAAATTTAAAACATTGTAATGGGGTCCCGGGCGGCACGGTGGCGCAACAGGTAGTGTTGCAGCCATGCAGCTCCAGGGACCTCCAGGTGACTGTTTGTGAGGAGTTGGTGTGTTCTCCCTGTGTCTGCGTGGGTTTCCTCCGGGTGACAGTCTGTGAGGAGTGTGGTGTGTTCTCCCTGTGTCCGTGTGGGTTTCCCCCGTGTGGGGAATGTGTGAGTGTGTGTTGCCCTGTGAAGGACTGGCGCCCCCTCCAGGGTGTATTTCCACCTTGCGCCCAAAGATTCCAGGTAGGCTCTGGACTCACCACGACCCTGAACAGGATAAGGGTTACAGATAATGAATGAATGAATGAATGAATGGGGTCCTGGGCAGATTCATTCACAGTAAACCTAGAAGTTATAGATCGGTGCGGTGTCTGCAGTAACGCGGACTCTGTTGTGGTGAAGAGGGAGCTGAGCCAAAAAGCAAAGCTCTCAATTTACCGTTCAACGTCCCAACCCTCACCTATGATCACGAGCTTTGGATAGTGACCAAAAGAATGAGATCATGGGCACCAGTGGCTGAAATGCATTTTCCTCCGCAGGGTGTCTGGGCTCTGTTCGGGTGTTCGGGTACGGCCAGCGAGGGGAAGACCCTGAACAAACCGGAGAGATTATATGTCCCAATTGACCTGGGAACACCTCGGTATCACTCCAGAGAAGCTGGACGAGGTGCCTACCCCCAAAACCCAGACGCAGATAACCAATGATTGGACTGATGGAGAAAGAGTTGGATGCTGTTATTTACTACATGCGAATATGACTGAACTACACACACACTTTTGCTGCACAGTATTATTATTATTATTATCGTTACACTTATATAGCGCCTTTCTAGACACCCAAGGACGCTTTACAATCTACACTGCTCAGAACTCTCAATTCACACACACTGGCGAGAAGCAGCAGCCAAACGCGCACAGCGTACTCTCAACCAGAAACGACCGTCCACCTGGAGGACTGCATCGGGCACTAGGGTTTAACCCAGGACAGAGCGCCAATCCATATCTGGGCTCACACCTTCAGACATTCATTCACACACCAGGACAGTTATTAGAGAAGCCAATTCACCTACCCTCCATGTTTTTGGACTGTGGGAGGAAACCGGAGCCCCCGGAGGAAACCCACGCAGACACGGGGAGAACATGGAAACTCCACCCAGATGGGACTTGAACCCAAGATCCCAGCGCTGGGAGGCGAACACTTTTTTTGCAAATACACTCACCCAGTCACTCTCCAAATTCAATTCACCTACGAACCTGGAGGAAACCTGTGCAGACACTGGGAGAACACACCACAGAAGACAGCAACCAAAGGTGGGGATTGAACCCAGGACCCCAAGACCATAGAGATGTTTGTGCCACATTTAAGTGGAGTGTGACTGGTCAACATGCCCAAAGCAAGAAAAAATATACAGTGATGGGTTACAACATTAATTTGACTGCGACATCACTGTTGTGTTATCTCTTTCTCACAATAACAATCAACAAACTGTTTATTGCACAGTCCCAACAAACACAGTGTTTAAATCCATATTCCCACTGTCTCCAGACTTGGTCCATGACCTCACACCTGCAGTGAGAGCTGGTGTAAGCGCTGGCTGTCTGCTCCAGTGCTGTCAGCAGTAATCCAGGTCAAACACTGTATTACATCAGCCCCTGCCCAGCCCCTTACATCTCGCCTCGCCGCGTGATTAAAAAAGCTTCATATTAGTTATTTATTCACTGCATTAACTGAGGTTCCGGCTACAGGAGCCACGGTTTTCTAAATAACTCTCGGCCATAAATCGCATCCTATTGGTCGGCAAGTCACCCGGCTCCGTCCAATGCGAGGCCTGTTCACGTCTTCCTCGCTAGCGTCTTAACAACGCATCTAAAGTGCTGAAAGTGCCTTTAGTGGGATGCCCTGAGTGGAGGGGACTCATATATAATTTCTTAAGGGGTTTTCTCCAAATTGCTTCCACATGGGTGCTCTGAAATCACAGGAGCTGTGTTATTGCAGGGTATTTGTTATTGAAATGTAGAGGGTCTTTTATCTTTCATCTTGGTGTTTTTAGAGAAACTGTTTGCATCTTGTGTTAAAAAAAAAATGTATACAAAAAGTAGCACTGGACCTTTCTGAGGTCACCGGGGCTACTTCCACTTTTCAAACCAAATTGCAGATTACAGGCCAGCCTCTAAGAGCTGTGGGGTCAGTGGGACACCTCTCAAACACAGTGCAATGCTTTCAGGAATGTGTCTTGTTGGCTTAAGGTAAGGCTGGATGGATTGAGGTGTAAATGGCTGTATTTTACCCTCCATTTCACCCCTCTCTGGACACCTGACCTGAGATCTGTCACTATATCTCAACATTAAAACGTCATGTCCTTGGAAAGCTGTGCTTTGATTATATAGAAGGGGGGTGCGAAAGATTGAGTACATTTAGTCAAATGGCATTGATATTCTAAGTGAACATTTGTACGCATCCTCTACAGAGAACACACTCCTGCGGTCGGTTTGATTCGGAGTTTCATTGAAAACTGCAAAATAGATGGAGCATGTTTTATTTAACAATTTTTGACCCAGAAAATGAATAGAAATTATCTACGAAAGTCTTGAGAAAAATGTCGTAACTCCCTGTAGAATGTGTGTTCCATCAACAAAGCATTTTATTTGATCAGTGTTTATCTCAGATTTCCCGTTGAAGAGGTGGACATCATGGTAAAACAATAGCCTGGTGCATGGTTCAGTTTTAATATTAAGGATGACCTTGGCATACTTTCATTAAGACGATTTAGTGAAGACTTTTCCACAGCATTTTCCATTAGGTTTTCCATTTGGAAAGCTATTCATTATGCTGTCCATTAGAATAGCCTTTTATCGAGTTTCTCATTAGAATAGTCTAATCAAGATCTCAGTCTGTAAGTAAGATTTTTTTATGGTAATGTGGTGGTGTCCACAGGGAGAGGATGCATCCAATGGTGCTGTCTGGTTACCTGCTTCTCAATGGCCCACAAGGACAGGTTTAAAAAGTGAAGAGCACTGCCCTCTGCTGGACGGCATAATACTGTTTAATTAAACAACTTAGTTTCATATATCAGACCATTTTGTGAAAGTTGACATGCTATATGTTACAGAACATTTCATATACAGTGAGGATTTTTTTTTGCATGCAGATATCCACTTAATATTTCAATACACTGTAGGTTTTCCAAGAGATTTTATCCCAGTAAACAAGGAACGTCCCTGGACGTTCGAAATAGGTCTAAAAGTAGTCTGTCCGTCAAGGACATATTTTAAACGTCAGTGGACGTCCAAAATACATCTTAATAAGTTAGTTAAGTGGTGACCAATCGATAACGTCAGTGGACGTCCAAAACGCGTTTTATACAAGTAATTTATTTCGGGACCAATTAATAACGTCAATGAACGTCCAAAATACGTCTAATAGTCGTCTTTTCAATGTCTGTGTTTGGACGTCTTTTCAGCTTTCATTTTCAACCTTAAGAGAACTTTGATTAGACGGCAGTCATTATGTTATTTCAACGTTGAATCAACGACTAATTGTTTACTGGGATACATTAGCAAGAGACCTTTTAAATACGACTAAAGCCATGGAAACCACTGGTTGCTATAAGACGTCATATGTCTCATCATGTCTCAATGAATGCTCATATCTACCCTCATCTCATATGAATAGCATATATGTCTTTTTAATAATATATCGATAATATAAATAACAGCACGCTCTTTTCGTAAAACACACACACAAAACATGGCAGTTAAAACAGACCTTACACTGACAGTGTGGTAAAATGCGGCAGCAGCAACTTACACAACAGAGGCTCCAATACAGTTTCCATCTGGCCCCAGTACAATTCATACTGGTTCGTATCAGGCAAAGCAGCAGATAGCGCCTACATCAGCAGTTCAGAGCAAGGCCCTGCTAGGACAAGTGCACAGCCGGATTCATGAAGTTGACAGACTCTTGGTCCTCAGCCAGCAGGTATTCATGAGGTCCCTGCAGCTCAAAATCAGAAAGAAAGTTGTTTGCAACTGTAATATTTCATGGAATTATAGGTGAAAAGTGACCTTATTTAAGACGGTACATAATGATTGGAGGATTTTGAGCTGCTGCTATAAACACAGCAAGAGTGAAAATATTGTAGCACTTAAATAAGAACTATATAATTATTCTTTTATCTGTGTAACTGTAACTGAATTGGCATGAAAAGAACATTCCCCACAAAGGGGTGCAATGGGACACGGCATTTTTGTGCGTCATTAAAAGAGAGGAAACCTCACCCTCACCAGTAAATTTCAAAATAGGAAGTGTATTAGGTAAGACTTTAGTGCTGTTTGTTAGTCCGTTTTAACTTAATTATTCTTTATAAAAAGGGATGTAGGCCAAAGACATTTGTTTAGTTTTTTTAGCAGACAAACGGTAGAGGGATTTACACAAAGCATTAACCTCTTAATCAGAACATAATGTGCACAGTTTATACATTTGTAAACATTTGTTCTACATCAAAAGTGTAAAGTTAATGGCATTTGGTTTGCAAAATATTCCAAGAATGTACGTAATACACAATAAATCTGACTGTGCGATAGTGATCTTTTATGTATTCTCACAGGATACATATCTCCTGGAACAGGTGACAGATTTGCTGCACTGTAGTGCCCTGTTATTGTGTTAAAATTCATACTGAAATGTCCCCATGCATCTTCTAATGCGTGTGCTATATTTTTATAGGATTCTTGCTCGAGACCCAGCTGTCATGTCCTGTCCGTGACGCTACATATTTTTGTACAAGCTACTCTCTCCATACTCCTGTTTTCTAAAAGCAGGGCTTGTTTATATGCTCCGCAGACACATTATTCATGAGCTGTCAGTTCTGTCAGTATGTGCTGAGCTCATGTGAGTTAAGTAGAAATATTCAGCAGTTAGATTGATAGCTCTTCAAAGGCATATCTTTACCAAACAAGCTAAGAGTGAACAGAAGCCTAGCTGCCAGTACTGCATAATGCTAATTGTTGATGTGCATTTGCTGTAAGCAACATTAGCTTTGCTAACTGGCCGACCCTTAAACATTTAAAATAAATAAGTATATTTAAAAAAAAAAAAAAAACCTTTGTTACAGTGGTCATGTTGGGTGATTAGATAAAGACAGACATAAATCGGTAACTCATGGAATTCATGCTAGTTATGCTAGGCAGTCATTTAGCACTTCATGATCATTTGTGCTAGTTGACTATAGAACTCTACTGCATGGCTTTAGCAGCTGTTTGAACACGCTAACCTGGCTAATCAGGCATAATTGTAACATTATTAGGATAATGAAATCTGCAAAAGATTAGGCTGTTTGTCAATCAGCCGTTTAAAATATTAATTTGCTTTGCCAAATCATTAATTAGCATTCAGTGCCAGTAAGCTAATCAATGATCGGTGAATCCCGTTTTTTTTTTTAATTCTGCAATTAGCGAAAAACAATTTTGAATGAAAATTTGCCTAAGTGTGTTATTTGTTATCATGTTTTGTGTCATGTTAATTATTTTGTGTAGCGCAGCATTGCAGCCCTCAGCCTCATCGATTTAACATAATTCACAATTTCATATATTAATTTCCTTTACACCACTTGCCAGAAAACAAAGTTTGCCCAAACATTTAAAACAATCCCCAGGGTTGGGAATGCCCCCAGGGCAATAAATAAATGCACAGATGTGCAGGCTAATAAATCCAGATGTGACGTTGGGTGTCCCAGATGTACTGTTTTTCACATTAGCCAGCAAGCAGGAATAGTGGCCACCCCAAAGCACATGTAGTTTTTCAGACATTCTTCCCACCTGCTATAGAGGGCAAGTGGGCATGTTCACGACATATGCCTGGTCACTGAATATGTATTTAATAATTATTATGCATAAAGTGTATATTTTACTTAAGTATGTAGAATGCGTTAATGATTTATATTCTAGACAACCTCGTTTGTGTTATGCTAATCATGTATCTGCTTCCTCCCACACACACATTAATCCTAGTGCCAAATTAAGAAGGATTTTCAAAGAGAACTTCACACTGAGAGTTATAAAATAAAACATTGGAGCATTTCTTCAAAAAAGTTAACATTGGCAGTAAGGAATGAAAATGGTTAAAATCAATATTAACAATGCTAGCTGAGCCTATTAGCTTCCATGTATTATTAGCATAATTAGCCTTTTTTTCACAGTGAACAAGGCTCACTCACCTGTGCTCATGGGAGTGTCTCCATCCTCTTCCTCACTTACATGAGCCTTCTTCCGGAGGTGATGCACCACCATGGTGGCATTAAAGGCTCTCTGAAAAAAAAAAAAGATTAATTTTTAAGCCCCAAAAACCCAGAGAACACCAACATCACAAATGCTTTAAAATGCATGTTTTGAGCTACGGCTGCTGCTCACTGAACTGATCACATAAGACTGACAACTGTGTGGGCTAGCATCATGCTGAGTAATGGGGGGGGACAGGGGAGGCCTTCCTGCCCACCAAGAGAGATCAAGGTGGTGTTGAGCTTTTGCTGCCTCGGACTCCTGCCTGAGACATCGAAAAGGATCAAACCCATGATATCCTGATGGTGGAACTAATGCCGACAACCTTTATTGGCCTAAAAATTAATTGGTCTTTTAATTGAAACAGAACCTTCATTATGTGAAAGTAAAGTGTCTCTCAGAAGGGGCTTCTTTTTTAGACTGAAAAGGAACTTTCAGTGGTCCGCGGTGCTTCACATCAGGGACACTGTGTGCTTGTTAAGAGTGTAGGTCTACTGTCACCTGAGACAACATTCTAGGACATATGAGGGAAATTGAGCGAGTGACAGAAACAAGCAGCTTGGATTATGTATCCAGTCACACATCTGGTGTGAAGCGGCATGTGAGAGGGAGCTCTAATGCCGAATGTGCTCTGAGGCGAGAGCAGATGTGTTTTTCCTAAGCGCTCACACAAGACTCTGTGAGATGTGGAGGTGAGTAACAGAGGCTTCGCCTGGCATCACACATCAGCTGTAACCACAAGCACACTCTCCAAACAAGCTTCACCTTCCACTGGCTTTTGGCAAAGTTTTTCTGAATCTGCGCTGAGACAGAGCCATGGATGTTCTTCTCCAGAGCAGCTCCTCCAGAAATCCTGAAAACAGATGCAGTCCTAATAAAATACTTGGACATCTCTGGTCAAATGACATGCTTTGTTGATTTGCTGAGGGAAAATATAGGGAAGGAAATTTATATTTATTTGCTTAGGACTTGTAAGAAAAATTGAGTAAAAAAGTAATAGCCCTCAGTGCATAAAATACATTACAACTTTTATAGACTGCATTTAATGTCTTTATTTTCTTTATGCAATGTTTTAAAGATGGGCGACACGGTGGTGCAGCAGGTAGGTGTCGAAGTCACACAGCTCCAGGGACCTGGAGGTTGTGGGGTTCAAGTCCCGCTCTGGGTGACTGTCTGTGAGGAGTGTGGTGTATTCTCCCTGTGTCTGCGTGGGTTTCCTCCGGGTGACTGTCTGTGAGGAGTTTGGTGTGTTCTCCCTGTGTCTGCGTGGGTTTCCTCTGGGTGACTGTCTGTGAGGAGTGTGGTGTGTTCTCCCTGTGTCTGTGTGGGTTTCCTCCGGGTGACTGTCTGTGAGGAGTGTAGTGTGTTCTCCCTGTGTCTGCGTGGGTTTCCTCCGGGTGCTCTGGTTTCCTCCCACAGTCCAAAAACACACGTTGGTAGGTGGATTGGAGACTCGAGCGTGTGAGTGAATTTGTGAGCGAATGTGTGTAAATTTGTGAGTGAATGGCGCCCCCTTCAGGGTGTGTTTCTGCCTTGTACCCTCTGATTCCGGCTAGGCTCCGAACTCACCATGACCCTAAAGTGGATAAGGGTTAAAGACAATGAATGAATTAATTAATATTTTGAAGATAAACAGCAAATGTGCGCTAAAATGTGCAGAACCGTGCTCTCTGCAGAGACAAGTGCCTAAATATTTCCAAATGATTGGGTCTGAAACAAAAAAAAGCTCTGAAATGAGGGATTTTGAATTGTGGCATACTTGACAAGTATTTAATAATGATAGTTGTTAACTGTGTTTATGTAGAGTCAGGTTTATCTACACACAACTACAGCTGCCATTTTATTGAGTTAAACTGTGTTAAACATTATAATTCTGTGGCTGATGGGTGTATACACATACACTGTACACCAAAATGTCCATTAATATTATACTTTCCCTTTTGCTTTGTTTCTCTCTTCCTTTCTTTTCCCTCCCTTCTTCTCTCTCGCTTTTTCTCTCCAGAGGCCAATGTCTACAGCGCCGGTCATGGATGCTCCACTTCAAGGCTGCTATTTATAAACTGAACTCACCAAGGATGCAGCAGGGCCTGCTCGCAGTTCAGCCTCTTCTCTGGATCTTTCTGCAGTAAGTGTGCGATGAAGTCTTTGGCTGAAAAGGCAGGAGAAAGAACAGGATCAATAGTGTTTACTGCACACAAGGTGCTCCACCTAGGGCTGGAGATAATGCACACTCATTTTTCCCATTAATTCAATGCAGGATTTTTACATGGGTCTTTCAGACACTTCAGTCAGGTTTCTATCTGTTTTTTTTTATTTGCAGTTTTTCATTGCCCCAGTCTGCTGACCTTTACCTTCAGGAAAATGTCATCAATTTCTCTGTGCAACCAAAACCTAATCAAATTCTCTCTTCTACAGAGTGTTTCCCACTTCCTGCCCCTTAGCAGCCCCTGCTCTGGACAGGCTAATGTTCCATTAACTCCACTCTTACAGGGTTTTGACACTCAGGATTACAGTCACAATGTTAGCACAGTGAAATTACTGGGGATCTCTACAACTGAAGATGCCTGAGTAGGTTCTTTATAGATCATTTTTCACATTTTAAATCTTCCCTGTCTCTAGCAGCACTGTGTAGCAAAGCTATTTAATCTTGAAATAAAACATTTTCCCAAAATGTTGACATAACCATGTCAAAATATTTATCTAGATTTCGGAAACATGATTATTCATTTTCCCAACTCCTCCGAGAATAAACAGCCATCTAAACAACACTGAGGTTTAGTAGAAATGAAAAGACATAGAAAAAGATGTCCATCTGCATTTAATTTTGGTTGAATAGTGATTATATGGTCTAAAGGAAAACATCAGACTTTGGCTAAATTTGGAACAAACACAACCTGAATTTCAAAGTCTGTTTTTGAACTAGTGCAGCAGGTAGTGTCGCAGTCACACAGCTCCGGGGGCCTGTAGGTTGTGGGTTTGATTCCTGCTCCGGGTGACTGTCTGTGAGGAGTGTGGTGTGTTCTCCCTGTGTCTGCGTGGGTTTCCTCCGGGTGACTGTCTGTGAGGAGTGTGGTGTGTTCTCCCTGTGTCTGCGTGGGTTTCCTCCGGGTGACTGTCTGTGAGGAGTGTGGTGTGTTCTCCCTGTGTCTGCGTGGGTTTCCTCCGGGTGACTGTCTGTGAGGAGTGTGGTGTGTTCTCTCTGTGTCTTCGTGGGTTTCCTCCGGGTGACTGTCTGTGAGGAGTGTGGTGTGTTCTCCCTGTGTCTGCGTGGGTTTCCTCCGGGTGACTGTCTGTGAGGAGTGTGGTGTGTTCTCTCTGTGTCTGCGTGGGTTTCCTCCAGGTGACAGTCTGTGAGGAGTGTGGTGTGTTCTCCCTGTGTCTGCGTGGGTTTCCTCCGGGTGCCCCCGGTTTCCTCCCACAGTCCAAAAACATACGTTGGTAGGTGGATTGGTGACTCAAAAGTGTCCGTAGGTGTGAGTGTGTGAGTGAATGTGTGAGAGTGTGTTGCCCTGTGAAGGACTGGCGCCCCCTCCAGGGTGTATTCCCGCCTTGCGCCCAATGATTCCAGGTAGGCTCTGGACCCACCGCGACCCTGAACTGGATAAGGGTTACAGATAATGAATGAATGAATGTTTTTGAACTAAATAAAAGCAGTTACAAACCATCAAAAAATATATATATAAATAAATAAGCAAGCAAACGACAAACAAACAAACAAATAAATGAATAAATGACTGAATGAATGAATAAATAAATAAATAAATAAATAAATCAAAATAAAGCCCAATTAAAATAAATAAATGTAATTTATTTACAGTTTCTCAATGTTATTATTTTGAGATTCTAAGTCAGTATTTTGAAAAAAGCAAGTAATTATTTCATAACATTAAATATGTATTTTGACACACTGCTGCCTGAAACCAAGAGGTTGGGGAGAAATATTACAGATTTCGTAATATTTTTTACAGCAAGAAAGGTCTTCTGTAGTTTATTAGTAATAACATATTCTGTTAAAACTTAGCTGTTAGTAGTGCATTCATTTTAGTGCGAGAACCAGGCTTGTTCTTAATTTCACAGTCAATCAGTTGCCACATACTACCACATTTCACTGCTGTGGCCTTACCCGAGTCCGATATGTCATCCCAGTAAGGCGAGTCGAACTCAAACTCCGCCTTCACGATCTGCTTATAGAGCTGAGTGTCGTTCTCATCGTAGAAAGGAGGATAACCACACAGCCTGCAGAGATACAACAAACTCTGAGCACGGACTCCAACTTTTGCATTATAAGAACGTCTTACAGTGGTGCACACATGTTTGTACACTTACAGTATAAATGAAATAACCCCCATGGCCCAAAGGTCGACTCCTTTACCATATGTCTTCTGCTGTAACAGCTCAGGAGCTTCACACACATAAAATCATTAAAAAATTCACACAAAAATTTAAAAAAGCAAGAGTTAGTTGCCCTTTTTGTCCCTGAAGCCCTGCAGTGCTGAGAGTGGCAGGCACTCTATCACCTGATGATGATCTCAGCGCGATGATGCTTTTGGGGAAACTCACCCTAGATTAGTGAGAGCCAGAAAAGAAATGGGAAATGAGTTCATTAGACCTGCTAATGCTAACCTGAGATGAAGCCTCCCCCAAAGGCACAGCAGTGATAAGACAAAATGGCAGAGAAGGAATGACTTCAACTTGTCTCCACTGAAAAAGTAAAGTAATGAATTTGAATCATTTGCACAAGAACATAATGTCCTTGTTTTGTTTTTACTTACTTTGATGTTTGAGTATAATATATTTTACTTGTGTGGAAATGATGTTCGTTCATCGATGTGTTCCACATACTTAGTCACGTGGCTATATCCCTGCAGAAACTTCACTGCAGAATTCCATGCTGGTTTAAAATGGATTATGCTGTTTAATTCTTGTCTGGTGCTGATTTACATGGTGACCCTATGTGATCGGGCTGCTTGTCAAGAACATCAGCATCCAAAAACACAGTTGCGTTGGAAACTGTGTCTTATAAATCTGGATCACTACTTAGTGGACTTTTAGGAAAAAAGGTTATGTGAACGTACTGAATTATTTCAGAGTTTACCTTAGATAGGTTTACTCAGTGTTCTAGTAGAGCGGCATTGTGGAGCAGCAGGTGGTGTCGTAGTCACACAGCTCCAGGGAGCTGGAGGTTGAGGGTTCGAGTCCTGCTCCAGGTGACTGTCTGTGAGGAGTGTGGTGTGTTCTCTCTGTGTCTGCGTGGGTTTCCTCCGGGTGACTGTCTGTGAGGAGTGTGGTGTGTTCTCTCTGTGTCTGCGTGGGTTTCCTCCGGGTGACTGTCTGTGAGGAGTTATCCAGTTGAGGGTTGCAGTGGGTCCAGAGCTTACTTGGAATCATTGGGCACAAGGCGGGAATACACCCTGGAGGGGGCCAGTCCTTCACAGGGCAACACACACACTCACACACACACACACAGTCACACCTACAGACACTTCTGAGTCGCCAACCCACCTACCAACGTGTGTTTTTGGACCGTTGGAGGAAAACTGGAGCACCCGGAGGAAACCCACGCGGACACAGGGAGAACACACCACACTCCTCACAGACAGTCACCCGGAGGAAACCCACGCAGACACAGGGAGAACACACCACACTCCTCACAGTCAGTCACCCGGAGGAAACCCACGCGGACACAGGGAGAACACACCACACTCCTCACAGTCAGTCACCCGGAGGAAACCCACGCAGACACAGGGAGAACACACCACACTCCTCACAGACAGTCACCCAGAGGAAACCCACGCAGACACAGGGAGAACACACCACACTCCTCACAGACAGTTACCCGGAGGAAACCCACGCAGACACAGAGAGAACGCACCACACTCCTCACAGACAGTCACCCGGAGGAAACCCACACAGACACAAGGAGAACACATCACACTCCTCACAGACAGTCACCCGGAGGAAACCCACGCAGACACAGGGAGAACACACCACACTCCTCACAGACAGTCACCCAGAGGAAACCCACGCAGACACAGGGAGAACACACCACACTCCTCACAGACAGTTACCCGGAGGAAACCCACGCAGACACAGAGAGAACGCACCACACTCCTCACAGACAGTCACCCGGAGGAAACCCACACAGACACAAGGAGAACACATCACACTCCTCACAGACAGTCACCCGGAGGAAACCCACGCAGACACAGGGAGAACACACCACACTCCTCACAGACAGTCACCCGGAGGAAACCCACACAGACACAGGGAGAACACATCACACTCCTCACAGACAGTCACCCAGAGGAAACCCACACAGACACAGAGAGAACACACCACACTCCTCACAGACAGTCACCCGGAGGAAACCCACGCAGACACAGGGAGAACACACCACACTCCTCACAGACAGTCACCCGGAGGAAACCCACACAGACACAAGGAGAACACATCACACTCCTCACAGACAGTCACCCGGAGGAAACCCACGCAGACACAGAGAGAACGCACCACACTCCTCACAGACAGTCACCCGGAGGAAACCCACGCAGACACAGGGAGAACACACCACACTCCTCACAGACAGTCACCCGGAGGAAACCCACACAGACACAGGGAGAACACATCACACTCCTCACAGACAGTCACCCAGAGGAAACCCACACAGACACAGAGAGAACACACCACACTCCTCACAGACAGTCACCCGGAGGAAACCCACACAGACACAGGGAGAACACACCACACTCCTCACAGACAGTCACCAGGAAGAAACCCACACAGACACAGGGAGAACACATCACACTCCTCACAGACAGTCACCCAGAGGAAACCCACACAGACACAGGGAGAACACATCACACTCCTCACAGACAGTCACCAGGAGGAAACCCACACAGACACAGAGAGAACACACCACACTCCTCACAGACAGTCACCCGGAGAGGGACTTGAACCCACAACCTCCAGGTCCCTGGAGCCGTGGGAGTAATACAGCTCACTAGGAATTGAGACACACCCATTAAATGCACCACTTGGATACAGTCTTGGACTGTATGAAGTCTTTGCTTTTTTTATTTATTTTTTTCAGTCTGGAATATGATGGTAATAGCTTTATAGGCAGACTTAATAATTAAATGTGCCTGAATGTTATAAAGCAGGCTAAATCTCCTATTCATGTGTGCGTTCCTGTCATTGCTATTCTGGGATGAGTTTCTCCAATAACATTACCAAGCTACTGAACTCTATCTCTATCTAAAAGCCTAAAGATGATGTTACAGCTACAGGGCAGATGGGAAACACAGTCCACAAGCTTAAATAATGGCCCATATCAACTACATAAGCTACATTTGTTTGTAAAATTGCTTACCAGAATAGCTCTTAAGGCAGATGTAATTAAATGTGTTGCAGTGGTATAAGTTTCTCTTACCTACGTAAGCAGGAGTTCCACAAGCAGTGGATAAAACTCCCTGGTCCTCCATCTTAGACAGACCAAAGTCACTTATGACAATCTTTGAATCTTCTAATGGAGTCTCATACAGCAAATTCTCTGGCTGGTATTAAACAGAGACAGATTGCACAGTCATTTCCAATCGCTAATCACTAATTACACCATAATCTGCCCTCACTGGAGTAAGTCTGGACACAAAGCAAAGCTTTTGAGACAGGGATTGTAGTTATATATATTTAGTAATGTTAACATACATAGTAAATTATTTGTGCACTGGTATATTTCTCTTCAGATTTCAAATAACTATGTTTATTAACTTGATGCTAACATGACATTGAAATCCTCATTGCTAGGCTAGCAGTCTTTAGCTTTATATTGGTAATGGCAAAACAGTTATATAAACAAAGCCAGTTAGAAGATTATTTTTCAAAACCTATGCTGTGTGAAAGTGTACATGGCTCTGAACTGAAAATAATATATTTCCACTGCTACCATACGCTTTGCTCCACCCCTTCCACAGTGACAGCCAAACTGTCGTTAGCACATCACTGTTTTTCAACAGGCATTAAGACTATAGTTAGCTATTTAGTTGTGGGATTAGATAGCTGTCCTCCAATTTTGATGAGCAGGATATAAATTAGTCATGATTCAAGGGCAAAAACATTATAATTTTTGTATGTTTGTTTTTTTATAACAGATTTCTGCATTACCTTTAGGTCTCTGTGTACAATGCCCAGTTCATGGAGATACTTGACGGCCTCAAGGACCTGCAGAATGACCCGGCTGGCGTCCTTCTCTGTGTAGCTTCCTCTTTCCAGAATCCTGTCCAGCAGCTCTCCTCCGGTCACCCTGCAGCACACACACAAACACAAACACACACTCTACATTCAGCACACCACAGGCCACTGGATAGGGATCAGGCTTTTGGTTCCTTCATTATTTTAACTGTTGGGGGTATGAGACCAGTCTGGCCCTAAACCAGACTTTAAAGGCCCAAGGCCACAGGTTTATACAATGTTCTCTTCCCATAAATGTAGCCTACAAAGATATATTTTGTGCCTTTTTTAGTGTTGCATTTGGTCGTATTTTGCCATGTTTTAAAAGCACATACGCAGGTTTATATCACTGTTATAAAAAGACTTATATTTCTGACAAACACGTTAAGGTTTTTGCAATGTAAAAAATACACTAAAGAACGTAATACAGAACACAGGTTTAATTCGACTTATTTGTTGACACCATTTAAAAGGATATTCTAATTTGCAAAAATGATACTGTAATTTTGTTTGTGGGGTTGTTACTCTTGGCTAGGGTGACCAGATCTAAGATGGCGACACGTCTCCAGGGGGTGATGAGGTCACGCCCCTCGCTACCGTTGTATGTTTAGCTGAACCTATGTTTAGGTCTTTTACACCTTTAATTGCTACACAAAACATGGGAATTTCTTTTTTAATTCATCCGAGAACTTATATTTACGTTTAAGCTGCTCGAGATGAGGCTAGGTACATGAGCTTTGCCTGACGTAAACAAGGACTACTGACGTGCAGACTGACCAATTAAATGTTTACAGAGAAGATTAACGACCAATAACGGTAGCTCTACAGTGAGACCGTCCAATCAGAAGATTTTAGGCTACTTCACCACGCCCCCTTCTCACTCAAGCGAACCAATCGGAGTAGGGGAGGGCGGGACTAGTTTGTGAACGAAATGCTACAAAATCCCAGACGTTTGTGAAATTCCGCCCGGACATTTTTTTAAGTCTAAAAAAGAGGACATGTCCGGGTAAAAGAGGACGTCTGGTCACCCTACTCTTGGCCAACTGTGTTGTTCTTGTTAGCACTAAACACTAGCATTAGCTTAGCAAGCAAGTTAACTTGCCATAAAATCAGCACAGATAAACAGCCAGAAATCCCAATTTGTTATGTGAATTGTATACTATTCTGTCAACTAATGTGATGATATTTGAGCTACACCAGCATCAGACCAGTGTCAATAAATGTATAAACCAGAATGCAAAACATGCTACACAGCCTTGAAGCTCCAATGCAAAACTAAAGAAGCAAACTAATTTTCTACATTGGGATATGATTCTTCCCTGAAGTATTATTGAAAACAAGCTCTCTCCTCCAAGACCAGACAAGCAAGCACAAATTTAGCTCTCCGCCTACATCAGTTCAATGCAGACACTCCTACAGACTTGAGCGTAGGGAGAAATGAAAGGCTAGAACATTGAAATGGCAATAGAGATCAACCTGAATCTTTAATTCTTCAAGTGAAACAGACTACTGTAAAACAGTCCTCTAACCCCAGGTTAACTCGTGTCTACTCACAGTGTCATTACCAAATAAAGCTTTGTAGGTGTTTCGAAGGTCTCTTCCAGGGAAATTATGTTTTCATGCTTGATTCTGGAGAGAGGATAAAACACAAAAATATTTTCAGGTTGGATTCTGGGGTCAAGGGTCATGGGGTTATGGGTTTACACCCTGCCTTGTGTCACTGTCTGGGAGTTTCTGGTATTGATTCTTCAACATAGCAGAGACATTCAGGTGGACCACACTTTAATGAATGAAATCTGAATAAAAAAATAAATTACCAACAGAAAAGGGGCCTTTTACATTATAGCTGCCCACAGATTCTATATTTGGCATGTTTATGAGGGAGGAACAATACAGGAAAGCCAGTCAGAGAACAGATGATGCGTTTATATCTGTGTTAAAGACAGATTAATAAGAACCTTTGTAATCAGAATGTTTAATTGTGAGCAAAAATTAACATTAAACAAAGGTTATATGGGGGCAAGACTCAGTAGGATATGGGCCTTTAATTTTCAAGTAATTAATTACAATGTTGTATAGTTAGAAGAATTAATGGATCTGAGACTAAAGTGATGAAGGAAGAAATAAAGCAATAAACAGGCCACTAACCGGCGTAGTACAGCGATCTCATTCTCCAGCATGGACTCCTTGCCCTTTAGCGCCCTCTTGCGGATGCACTTGACAGCTACTAGCTTCTGTGTCCTGCGGTGCTGAGCTACTCTCACCTCTGAGAAAGAGCCTCTGATGGGAATAAAAATCAATACAGTAGAGTTGAGTTTAGAAGATTATGAAGGACTCTGAGCCTCAGAGCTTTGCTCAAGGCCAGGAGCAGAGCACAGAGAGAGTGATTCACTGCTTCACTGCTCTTAGTCGGTGCTGAAAAGTGAACTGTATCTTTAATACTTTATTGTGATTAATGTTGTTTACCTTAAATGTGACTCTTTATGTGTGTGTGTGTGTGTGTGTGTGTGTGTGAATCTCTGAATCTCACACGGTTACTCGGTTGAACATATTCAGTGGTGAATAGAAAGCTTTACTGTTATTACTTACTACATCATGGCTAAATGTCAAAATATAATTTCACTACATGTATTTTAAGCTATTCCCCTTTGGAATATCATACTGTAAAACTGTCCCTTTCATAGAAATGTAAAAATAAAAACTAGGAAATAATCATTCCTTGCAGTCAGAGATAAAAGATTTAAAACACAGAGGTTATTCATTCATTCATTCATTCATTGTCTGTAACCCTTATCCAGTTCAGGGTCGCGGTGGGTCCAGAGCCTACCTGGAATCATTGGGCGCAAGGCGGGAATACACCCTGGAGGGGGCGCCAGTCCTTCACAGGGCAACACAGACACACACACCTACGAACACTTTTGAGTCGCCAATCCACCTACCAACGTTTGTTTTTGTACTGTGGGAGGAAACCGGAGCACCCGGAGGAAACCCACGCGGACACAGAGAGAACACATCACACTCCTCACAGACAGTCAGTCACCCTGAGGAAACCCACGCAGACACAGAGAGAACACACCACATTCCTCACAGAAAGTCACCCAGAGGAAACCCACGCAGATACAGAGAGAACACACCACACTCCTCACAGACAGTCACCCGGAGGAAACCCACGCAGACACAGAGAGAACACACCACACTCCTCACAGACAGTCACCCGGAGGAAACCCACACGGACACAGAGAGAACACACCACACTCCTCACAGACAGTCAGTCACCCGGAGGAAACCCACGCAGACACAGAGAGAACACACCACATTCCTCACAGACAGTCACCCGGAGGAGACCCACGCAGACACAGAGAGAACACACCACATTCCTCACAGACAGTCACCCGGAGGAAACCCACGCAGACACAGAGAGAACACAACACACTCCTCACAGACAGTCACCCGGAGGAAACCCACGCAGACACAGGGAGAACACACCACACTCCTCACAGACAGTCACCCGGAGGAAACCCACGCAGACACAGGGAGAACACACCACACTCCTCACAGACAGTCACACGGAGGAAACCCAAGCAGACACAGAGAGAACACACCACATTCCTCACAGACAGTCACCCGGAGGAGACCCACGCAGACACAGAGAGAACACACCACATTCCTCACAGACAGTCACCCGGAGGAAACCCACGCAGACACAGAGAGAACACACCACACTACTCACAGACAGTCACCCGGAGGAAACCCACGCAGACACAGAGAGAACACACCACACTCCTCACAGACAGTCACCCGGAGGAAACCCACACAGACACAGGGAGAACACACCACACTCCTCACAGACAGTCACCCGGAGGAAACCCACGCAGACACAGGGAGAACACACCACACTCCTCACAGACAGTCACCCGGAGGAAACCCACGCAGACACAGGGAGAACACACCACACTCCTCACAGACAGTCACACGGAGGAAACCCAAGCAGACACAGAGAGAACACACCAAACTCCTCACAGACAGTCACCCGGAGGAAACCCACGCAGACACAGGGAGAACACACCACACCCCTCACAGACAGTCACCCGGAGGAAACCCACGCAGACACAGGGAGAACACACCACACCCCTCACAGACAGTCACCCGGAGGAAACCCACGCAGACACAGAGAGAACACACCACACTCCTCACAGACAGTCACCCGGAGGAAACCCACACGGACACAGAGAGAACACACCACACTCCTCACAGACAGTCAGTCACCCGGAGGAAACCCACGCAGACACAGAGAGAACACACCACATTCCTCACAGACAGTCACCCGGAGGAGACCCACGCAGACACAGAGAGAACACACCACATTCCTCACAGACAGTCACCCGGAGGAAACCCACGCAGACACAGAGAGAACACACCACACTACTCACAGACAGTCACCCGGAGGAAACCCACGCAGACACAGAGAGAACACACCACACTCCTCACAGACATTCACCCGGAAGAAACCCACGCAGACACAGGGAGAACACACCACACTCCTCACAGACAGTCACCCGGAGGAAACCCACGCAGACACAGGGAGAACACACCACACTCCTCACAGACAGTCACCCGGAGGAAACCCACGCAAACACAGGGAGAACTTCACCAAAGCTTCATAGTGTAGCTTTTAAAATCTGAAAACATTAGCATTTTTAAGTCAACATGCTACAAAGCTTGTCCAACCTAGCAACAATTATGACAAAGGAATGCATCTGTGGGCGGAGCTTGGAGATATACGTTTTCCAAACTCCCAGATTTCAGAAGTAAGACATAAAGTCCTCTCACTGCAGAGCGGAGGTTTAGAACATTTTCATTTCAGATCCATGCCGTTGGCACTGACCGAGCCACTGACCGAGTGAGTACACCGAGTAGAGAAGCCTCACACACGCAGAATAAACATGACTCACTCTCCTAGTTTCTCCCTCAGCTCATAAACAGCGTTGATGTCATCAGCTTTCTTACGCACATCTCTCATTAGGGGCATCTTCACCTTGGACCTGAATGAATAACACAAAACGCACACAAGCGCACATAAAGACACATTAAAAACAGACAGGTCACAATTATGACAAGGGAACAATTCTCTTCATTGATTTTACATTTGAGAAAATCTCTTAAAATGGTTCTCCAATGGTCCTCAGTGGCTCTGTATAACAACATTTCAGTGGTTCTTTGCCTTGGTAAGTGGCTCGTCTCTATGGTGAAGACAGAAATATCAGTCGCGTGAAGGTCTATAACCTTTTCAAATTGTTCAACCATATTCTGTCGGTTCCTTGACTTTTACCACCGTTGGAACCCTTTTTTAAAGCAAAGTAAACCCATCTAACAATGTGCATTAAATGCTCATGTACCACCACAGAGAACAAAGTTACTAGAATGGTTACACTATTATCGTACAGAACGTTTTTTGATGCTATTATTGAAACATCACTTTACAGCAGCGAAGTGTGTAACCGTTCCAATAGTTGAGAGCCTAATGCATATGGACGTTTCTATTAGCAGCTTTTTTTGAAAATGACAGAGGAACACAAAGGGTTTCGAAATTGTTCCCAGTCAAAGAACCTCTTTTCAGTTCTGTACAGATACCTTGTTTTCTAGGAGTGTATTCGTTCTTTTCTTTTCCTCTTGCATTAGTGATGCACTCTACAGGTTTCTCTGGCACGTTCGCATCCTTGAACATGAAATGCATCTCCATTACGATCCAAGTGATTTATTAAAGTCCTTCCCAATATCTCAACAAGCCAATCTAATCTTCCTGCCAAATACCACACTGTGACAAAAGACAGCAGACAGCGAGAGGTGTGTTTTGGGCTGCCAAACTGTTTTTGGCATTGCATCTACAGCATGCAATACGCTATAATAATGTAGCTGTTTATAAAGGTATTATAGTAGCAGTGACAGGTATTTATACGAGATTCTACAAGTACAACGCATTACGGGACAGGGAAGAGAAAGCTGATATTAGGCTGTTTAAATGATCTGTGAATCCAAATCTACAAACTATCCACTCTCCTTTCGAATCCGTGACAGACAGAAATGCTGCTAATCTCCAGAGTGATCTGTCTCTTAGTGAAGCCCGTAAAATACAGCTCTCTAATGCGAAAGGCCACGAAACACAATGAAAAATGTAAATTACCTGCTGCCTGCAGCCACCAAAAAGCTCTAGACACTGCGAGGAATCTGCTAGTTAAAAATTTTGCCTTATGTGTGTCCACCTCTCTCGACTTCCTCCCTGCTCTGAGCTGTGTAATTGAAAATCACATTCACTTTACACTGGCGACCTTGGCCACCCACACACTTTAGAGAAGAGAACTGACTTCGAGAATGAGTGGAGAGTGCATGGCTGTGCGGTGTGAGTGAAAATGAGGGAGGGAGGGAGGGTGGGAGAGAGAGAGAGAGAGATTCTGGCCTTCTGTTTTATTCCATAGAGAAATGAATTAATGTTAAAAACCTGCTTGGGATTGAAATGACTCTTTTTCTTTGAACATAATATTAATCGCTGTGAGGGACCTCTCCTTGTCCAGCGTGTCTTCCTCCAGAGCCTCCACGACCAGGAACAGGATGAAGTGGTTACAGAAAATGAATGAATGAATGAATGAATGAATGAATAATATAAATTAGACCTCACATACCTTCTCATTTCTTTTAGCAGAGGTGCAGTAATAGTACTCCACCGTTTTCCAAATGTAGCCTTACCATTTGATTGCATTTCCTTCTTCATTGTTTATTGTTGTGGGAACACCAGCAGCTTCTTTATTGGATTTGTACATGTTTGTACATGTCATTTCTCCATTTCACATTAAGGGCTTTGTTTGTGACAGCTCCACGTCCTTTCACACCCAGTGATATGGTGCTCTCGCAGTGGAAGCATGGACACAAACACCTCTGGATGTTGGTACCTGTCCTTCAAATACGAAGGCTTTGAGTGCTGTGGTTCTGCGGGGGAGGGAGGGGGGGGTGAAGAGGTAAGAGGTTGCCATTACAGAGAAATGATAATGCGTGTTTGTTAGAGGACAAATGAGTGACATGGTAAATACTACACGGCCCTTTTTCATTTTGTCTGACTGAGCTAATTCACATGTGGATTAGCTGAGGCCCTGTCTATGTTTACATTGCTGTGTGCTTTCTGTACGGTGGAAGCAATCCAGGCCTCCTCTCTCTCTCCTTGTATGGGCACAGGGTTAATCCACCATCTACATTTTTCCTTCTCTCTTGGCCCCAATCCTCAAATATATAAACTGTTCACACTCGCTCTCAAAACGAAAGGCACAGTCTCTCACACAAAAGTGTGCCAAACGTACCCCAGGCTGAAGAGCTTGAAATAAAAATGGAAAAACTGAATGGCTGCATCTCAAACCACATATTACTTTCAAGAATGTAAACAATATCGTTTCCAGTAGTTTATAGATACCTTTTCCAATGAGTGATTTCCACTATTTTAAAGGTGTCTCCACTATTGACCTAGGAGTCCCGCTGCTGAAAAAGCATTATCAATGAAATAGGATGGAAGTGCACATAAGCCTTAGGTCACCATATCCAATGTAAACGATCAGAATCAGAATGTGGAATGGAGGAATGGAGCTCAACCCAGTATCTTTTAGGTGATTTATGATTCAGAGTAAAGTCTTTACGCTGCAAAGGGAAGGAAACTCCAACCTGATACCATTCATTACAGAAGAAACTATGGATGAGTAGGTATCTACAAACTTTTGCCCATAAAGTGTCCTAAACTAAAGTATTATGACTCTCTCATGTCCCTAGGGCTGTAGATTTACAGTGATCCATCTCCACAAACTTTGGAAACACTCCCTTAATTACACACACACTATTACCTCTATTGATTTACCTCGTCAACATTACACACACATTACATATTTTCTCAACAGTGAACTTCCCATTGCACGTCTTAATGTCTGATTTATAAATATATATATATATATATATTTAAATATCTGTAGTTCCCCTTCAAGGCAAGGACAGTAATGATGCTATTTCAGCATTTACACTGTACTCAGTATTGCGTGCACAGTATTAGAAATAAAGGGTGGGCCAATTATATGGATTTTTCAGGATGGGTGGTGACCATGGCGGCCATTTTGAAGTCGCCATTTTGGATCCAACTTTTGTTTTTTCAATGGGAAGAGGGTCATGTGACACATTAAACTTATTGGGAATTTCACAAGGAAAACAATGGTGTGGTTTTAACGTAACTTTATTCTTTCATGAGTTATTTACAAGTTTCTGACCACTTATAAAATGTGTTCAAAGTGCTGCCCATTGTGTTGGATTGTCAATGCAACCCTCTTCTCCCACTCTTCACACACTGATAGCAACACCACAGGAGAAATGCTAGCACAGGCTTCCAGTATCCGTAGTTAAAACCAAGCACACCATAGTTTTTCTTGTGAAATTCCCAATAAGTTTGATATGTCACATGACCCTCTTCATTATCTGTAAGCGCTTATCCAGTTCAGGGTCGCGGTGGGTCCAGAGCCTACCTGGAATCATTGGGCGCAAGATGGGAATACACCCTGGAGGGGGCGCCAGTCCTACACAGGGCAACACACACACTCACTCACACCTATGGACACTTTTGAGTCGCCAATCCACCTACCAACGTGTGTTTTTGGACTGTGGGAGAAAACCGGAGCACCCGGAGGAAACCCATGCAGACACAGGGAGAACACACCACACTCCTCACAGACAGTCAACTGGAGCAGGAATCAAACCCACAACCTCCAGGTCCCTGGAGCTGTGTGACTGCGACACCTACCTGCTGCACCACCGTGCCGCCTCTTCCCATTGAAAAAACAAAAGTTGGATCCAAAATGTCTGACTTCAAAATGGCCGCCATGGTCACCATCCATCTTGAAAAGTGTCCCCCCTCCCATATACTAATGTGCCACAAACAAGAAGTTAATATCACCAACCGTTCCCATTTTATTAAGGTGTATCCATATAAATGGCCCACCAGACTAGTGTGGTGTGGGAGCAGATTTGAAGTTAATTACATGTTTTAAAATGAGTTATGTTAACAGATTCAAATGGATATCATTTCAATCCTGTGCACTTTCCTGGAGCCATCTTTCACTGGTCTTGGACAGTCCCCCAGGTCACCCATAGGGTATTGATAGTGATATATTACTCTTACATATTCCTCTGTATGAACGTTTGTGGTTCTGGGTAGTGTCAGTGTGATATATTGTCCTTAGGTGAAGTCCTGATCATGAAATTTATCAGTAACATATGTGGCCTAGATCCAACATACAGAGCCTTCTCAAATACAGACTGCAGTTATTAAAAATGTGCATATTCATATTTTAATGGTCATGTAATATAAAGGGTTCTCCCTGTGTCTGCGTGGGTTTCCTCCGGGTGACTGTCTGTGAGGAGTGTGGTGTGTTCTCCCTGTGTCTGTGTGAGTTTCCTCCAGGTGACTGTCTGGGAGGAGTTTGGTGTGTTCTCCCGGTGTCTGCGTGGGTTTCCTCCGGGTGACTGTCTGTGAGGAGTTTGGTGTGTTCTTACTGTGTCTGTGTGAGTTTCCTCCGGGTGACTGTCTGTGAGGAGTTTGGTGTGTTCTCCCGGTGTCTGCGTGGGTTTCCTCCGGGTGACTGTGAGGAGTTTGGTGTGTTCTCCCTGTGTCCGGGTGGGTTTCTTCTGGGTGACTGTCTGTGAGGAGTTGGTGTGTTCTCCCTGTGTCTGCATGGGTTTCCTCCGGGTGACTGTCTGTGAGGAGTGTGGTGTGTTCTCCCTGTGTCTGTGTGAGTTTTCTCCAGGTGACTGTCTGTGAGGAGTTTGGTGTGTTCTCTCTGTGTCTGCGTGGGTTTCCTCCAGGTGACTGTCTGTGAGGAGTTTGGTGTGTTCTCCCTGTGTCTGAGTGGGTTTCCTCCGAGTGACTGTCTGTGAGGAGAGTGGTGTGTTCTCCCTGTGTCTGAGTGGGTTTCCTCCGAGTGACTGTCTGTGAGGAGTGTGGTGTGTTCTCCCTGTGTCTGCGTGGGTTTCCTCCAGGTGACTGTCTGGGAGGAGTTTGGTGTGTTCTCTCTGTGTCTGTGTGAGTTTCCTCCGGGTGACTGTCTGTGAGGAGTGTGGTGTGTTCTCCCTGTGTCTGCATGGGTTTCCTCCGGGTGACTGTCACTGAGGAGTTTTGTGTGTTCTCCCGGTGTCTGCGTGGGTTTCCTCCGGGTGACTGTGAGGAGTGTGGTGTCTTCTCCCTGTGACTGCATGGGTTTCCTCCGGGTGACTGTCACTGAGGAGTGTGGTGTGTTCTCCCTGTGTCTGAGTGGGTTTCCTCTGAGTGACTGTCTGTGAGGAGTGTGGTGTGTTCTCCCTGTGTCTGAGTGGGTTTCCTCTGAGTGACTGTCTGTGAGGAGTGTGGTGTGTTCTCCCTGTGTCAAGCTCATTCTCAGTTTGGGTGGTGGATCATTCACAGCACTGCAGTGACACTGACATGGTGCTGGTGTGTGAGTGTGTGTTTTGCTGCTACGAGTGGAATGAGGACTGTCCATCCAGCCAACACCATCCTGTGGGCAGTGTCCCATGACCATATATGAGGGTCTAGAGAGACACTGACTAATCAAACTGTTCGTTTTAATGTTAATAGCTACTTAGGGTTAAAAAAAAAATCAATAAAATACAAGCGCAAATGATAGGACTAAGCCTCTGACAGTTCATTACGAATATATACAGGTCATACTCTATATTCCACTCACTGTAATAATAGCACTTTAAAACCTAAAACTCCAATATGAGATTAGATCCCACCACCAGGAGGCGATGTTGTATAACTCTAAACCTGAAGTTCATGCAATTGAGCTCAAGTCACTCATTTACTCATTTATTCATTCATGTTCTGTAACTACTTCATGTAGTTCAGGAGCACAGAGGGTGGGGGTGGGGTTAATCACACACTCACACCTGTCAACTATTTCACACATTCACCTAGTCACTCACTCACTCTGTCAACCTCCTAGCATTGACTGTGGGAGGTAACCAAAGCACCTGGCGGAAACCCTCACAGATACAGGGAGAACACACCTCACTCCTCACAGACAGTGACTGAGACAGGGACTGAACCTACAACCCCAGGGCCCTGGATCTGTGTGACATAGACACACCCTGTTGCCCACCATACACATGCTTCATTATTAATAACCTGTGCTACTTTATTCATCAATAACTTAAACAGTGTCTGAAGATTTTTTTTAGTCACTCACTATGGCCAAATGTTTGTGGACATCTGCTTATCCAACATTCCTTTTCAAACCAAGAGTGTCAGTAGAGTGTGTGTCTGCTCCCCAGCACTGGCCCCTATAGTTAAAAGACGTTGCTAAAGTGCCCTCTAGAGTGGCAAAAAAACAAGACAATGTGCCTTAATGTGGCAAATAAATAGCTGAATGCCCTCTTTGATGCCGTTCCTTGCAATAAATTACAATTAGGCGCCCTCTAGAGCAAGAAGTGCCCTTATATCATTACATCACAGGCTAGTGGGGCCCCGTGTCATACCCTCTGTGCCCTTTGATTTTTTTTCACCCCTGCCCTTCAAACAGTCTGAGTCCACCACTGCTCCCCAGGAATAAATCTGCTCTTCTGGGAAAGCTTTGCATTAGATATTGGAACATTTCTGTGAGGATTTTATGACTTTCAACCCTAGGACCCTCAGACTGGATTGACTGGAATCACTTTGGATCACAACACCATTTCTTTGATACGTTATCTGCTTTTGGAACTATCTGTCCAACTGTGTGATTAGCTCCTACGTGCACACACACACACACATTCGACAATTTTACAGATTTATAGCTTATATAAATGTGTATAGCCTTATTAACCTTACTGCTCTACCACTGACGGTATTCAGCCCCATGACACTGATGTTGGACTGGATTAGAAAGGTACTGAACAGAGCTGCATCCAGAGAATGCAGATCCACAACTCAACAGCCCACATTTTGTAAAAGTGAATTACACATTAGAGCATCTCTAATGTCAGACAAAGCTGATGAAAAACAAGCAAATGTCACTGATTCAATGACAGCTGAACTTTGGCCTTTTGAGTCATGCCCTCCGACCCGTTCTGGACCTTGCAGTTGATTAATTGCTGTTATTAAAACTACATACGTCTAATTATTTTCATCGTGGCAAAAGCTTTGACCTTGGTCTCACGGTGTATTACATAACATTATTGGACAAATGGTTCTGGAGTGGAATTCAGCCTAGAGAAGACCCCTGTCAGTCAGTGGTGTTGCTCTGAGCATTAAGTTACTCACATTGGCCAACCCACTTTCACAAGACAGCGAGCTCTCTCTGCCAAATATGACCTTTAAGTAGATGTAATCATCCTCAATCCACTCACTAGGTCCCACTTTAGATTGTTTTAAGAATGTTATAAGATTATAACAAATACAATGGTCCCAGGACGAACCATGGCACCAAAAGGCTCATTAATGTGAGGGGAGCAATGGCTAGCCCATGTGGTTAGCTTCCACAGCTACTTTAGCACAAGCTGTGTTGCACTGTGTGTTCTGACACATTTTTATCATAGCCAACATTAACTGTTTCAGCAGGGTGTGCTACAGTAGCTCTTCTGTCTTTTTATCATAAACCAATGCATTTTAGAAAATGGTTGTGCTAGTGAGAGACTGAGGGTGTGTGAAATGGAGGGAGGCTACAGCAGGGTATGCTACACATGGCTTCATTTGTGTGGATTCAGCACAGTGCTCAGCTATTATAGGTTTGAAAATGCACAGCCCTTGACTTAAACATATAGTAAAACCCATGCTAATCCAACATCGGTTAGTTCTATGACAATGGCTTAAATAATATATGACATACAGTACTATGTAGAAGTCTTAGGCACCTTGGATAATGATATACATTTAAACTAATGCCTTCTCAGTGAGTGTGGTGCTTGTATAAAGTTATATATAAATCACTGACAATACAAAAATATACTATAAAACAGATAAGAAATATAAGATCATTTTTATAAAGTAGTAGGTGAGAGTGAGTTTGAAGAACAATGATTCGCTCAGATTCTCCTTGATTTGCATGAATTTGTTAAATCAACAGCACACATTATTTAAAATTATTATTTATTAAGCGTTAAAGCTAGGTAAGGGCGGCACGGTGGCGCAGCAGGTTAGTGTCGTAGTCACACAGCTCCAGGGACCTGGAGGTTGTGGGTTCGATTCCTGCTCCGGGTGACTGTGTGTGAGGAGTTGGTGTGTTCTCCCTGTGTTTGCGTGTGCTCCGGGTTTTCTCCGGGTGCTCCGGTTTCCTCCCACAGTCCAAAAACACACGTTAGTAGGTTGATTGGTGACTCAAAAGTGTCCGTAGGTGTGAATGTGTGTGTGTGTGTGTGTGTGTGTTGCCCTGTGAAGGACTGGCGCCCCCTCCAGGGTGTATTCCTGCCTTGCGCCCAATGATTCCAGGTAGGCTCTGGACCCACCGCGACCCTGAATTGGATAAGGGTTACAGATAAAGAATGAATGAATGAATAAAACTAGGTACTGGATGATAACCTCAAATAATACGGGCTCCACGAGGAGAGATTTGGAAAAAGTTAAAGCAACACATTCACACACAGAGTTTCAAACTGGAATAATGTGATTTGGTTTATTCTAATGTTGGGTGTTGTTTGTTTATTTGTTTTTAGCAAATAAACACTTACTGCTCAGATAAATAGCTTTTTAAATCTCATAATCTCATTTATTTTCTAGAAAATGTACTAATTTGGAGAAACCAGGTTTTGATTCATTGCTGTTTACGTGTTTAAAAATGCTATAACCAAAGCTAAAGTTGGATAGCAGTTGCGATAATCAATGATTTAAAAAAAAAAAAAACACTTTGTGTGTTTTCTGTCTGTGTGCCGTGAGTCACTGTGTAAAGCCCGATATAGTCAGGGTTCAAAAGTCAGAGTGTGGAGTGCGATGTGGAGTTTTTCAGACGATGTCATACATTTTAATTTATTAACACACTCAGCTTAAAAAGAAACTCTGCCTCTGTTTGCAGTTTCAAAACGCTGAACGTTGAACCTTCTGCTCTGTACGTCTGATTTATATTTTCCGCTGAAGCCAGAAATGCTGCAGGAATGTGGAGTAGTGTGATAAGCACGTAAGTAGAGTTTAATATGAGTGAAGTTTTTCTTGAGCTGCGGTCCAAGGCCAAACACAGTGCTGATTCATGCTATTCCACACGTTCCCTGCAGCATGTTTGAGGAGTGTCTACACCAGTCTGATTAACAGCTCAGTCAAAGTTAGGCCATATCTGTGACTTAACTCTGTGGCCAGGAAAGAGACCACACCTGTTTAACCTTTGACCTCTGCAGCTGAATCCAAACTGACCACACACTGACCAGCATCCTCCTGTTTCATACGACTCTGCAAAAATGTATCATTTACATAGAAGACCATCTTAAATCCACTTCTTCTTTGATGTGTTCTCCCAGTGTCTGGGTGGGTTTCTTCCCACAGTCCAAAAACACACACTGATAGATGGACTGACTACTCAAAAGTATCCTTAGGTGTGAGTGAATGTGTGAGTGTGTGTTGCACTGTGAAGGACTGGCGCCCTCTCCAGGGTGTGTTCCCACCTTGCACCCAGTGATTCCGGGTACGCTCTGGACCCACCGTGACCCTGAACTGAATGAGTGGTCACAGAGAGTGACTGAATGAATGAATATTTCTCATTATGATTCTTTGAGTATTAACATTACCAGCCTATTTTTAGATGTTTTTGCTTGTTTTTAAATAATTGTAGCTAAGAGAAATTATTTATTGGCAGATCATGTGACATTTCAAGACAAAAATACCTGAATCAGTAAAACAATCTGCCAAAGTAATTAGAATTTTTCTCAAAATAAAATAATTTAAAGAAACACTATGTAATATATTTAATTTAAGTTACAGCTTCAATCTTTGTGATGCTCCACTGACCTGTAACAGAGAAAATAGAGTCTCTATCTTTGCTGCTGTGGGATCAGCACTGCAGAAACGACACTATGTAACTTTTGGAGGAGGGTAGGTAAAGGAGGAGGAGGTGCGTTAGCTGCTGAGTTTTGGAGGTACTGAACACAACTTATCAGTTAAATTCATTCATTCATTCATTCATTATCTGTAACCCTTATCCAGTTCAGGGTCGCGGTGGGTTCAGAGCCTACCTGGAATCATTAGGCGCAAGGCGGTAATACACCCTAGAGGGGGCGCCAGTCCTTCACAGGGCAACACAGACACACACACTCACACACACACATTCACTCACACCTACGGACACTTTTGAGTCGCCAATCCACCTACCAACCACCTATCACCCGGAGGAAACCCACGCGGACACAGGGAGAACACACCACACTCCTCACAGACAGTCACCCGGAGGAAACCCACGCAGACACAGGGAGAACACACCACACTCCTCACAGACAGTCACCCGGAGGAAACCCACGCGGACACAGAGAGAACACACCACACTCCTCACAGACCGTCACCTGGAGGAAACCCACGCAGACACAGGGAGAACACACCACACTCCTCACAGACAGTCACCCGGAGGAAACCCACGCAGACACAGGGAGAACACACCACACTCCTCACAGACAATCACCCAGAGGAAACCCACGCAGACACAGGGAGAACACACCACACTCCTCACAGACAGTCACCCGGAGGAAACCCACGCAGACACAGGGAGAACACACCACACTCCTCACAGACAATCACCCAGAGGAAACCCATGCAGACACAGAGAGAACACACCACGCTCCTCACAGACAGTCACCCGGAGGAAACCCACGCAGACACAGGGAGAACACACCACACTCCTCACAGACAGTCACCCGGAGGAAACCCACACAGACACAGGGAGAACACACCACACTCCTCACAGACAGTCACCCGGAGTGGGAATCGAACCCACAAGTTTTTGAGCTTTGTCTCGTGTTAACAATGTATAAAATCATAGCAAATTAAGTATAATAATGTAATAAAAACCGTTATATATTTGATGATTTTTTGCTCTTTCTCTGTATCGTCGTCACGCATACCCAAGGAGCACCTGTGACTTTGACTCATTATGACTTTGACTCATGAGGCTTGACAACAGATTGAAAAGGAGCATGTGACTGAAGAGCAGCGGGTTTAATGAAGGTTTTATACAGGGATAACTTCAGTCGGAATTTGCAGGATTCACAAAGTGAGTATCACACGTCCCCTACACAAACTTCACCACGGTGCAAATTTAATAGCACAGTGTTATCAGATAAAACCCTCATATCACCAATTTACAGTTTTACAGGGGAAAGAAGATATAAAACATTCTGTCAAAGTTAATATAACATTTTATTATATTTAATAATTAATTCAGTCATTAATTCAGTCACCGTGACCCTAAACTGGATAAGTGCTTACAGATAATGAATGAATCAATGATTAATTCAGTCATTTACAACATTTACTCTTGGTCCATTCATCATAAAGGTTTAACCTGATGTAATCGGCATCAGCAGGATTCTCTTAAAAAAATAACAGAAAATCTAAAGCTTAATGAAGACGCAAAAGGGTGGGGGGAAGGGGGGGGGGCACATGATATTCCCCTGCAAAAATAACCATAATAAAAGATAAACAACTTATGGGTCTATAGTGTTCTTGTAATTCTATCAATCTGTATTTATAAAGGGTGTGGGGGGGGGGTGCAGCCCCTGTGGAGTAAGGCAAGCTCTTTCCAAGAGCTATCAATAAAAAACAGAGACCTAACCTTTGCCGGACAGCTGCTGTAAGAGTCACGAGGTCCAGTCAAGCCTAAAGTTAGAGGACGGAAATGTGTGAGCACAGCCATACTTGTGTTCCCCTGGCCTCAAGGTAGTTGGCCAGGCTTTAAACTGTGTGGCCAGGCCTGTGCAAAACGGATTTTCAATGGAGAATCACCATTAAGACTGTAATTTTGCCTCTGTTTTGACTGGCCTTGATTAGTATCTGGGAAATTACACCACGGGAGCTGCTCTGTGGCTTTAAAGGAGCACTTTCCACTTAATCTTCATCTACCGCATCTGCAGTGTGTTAGATTACCACAGATAGTTGTTTTTGACACATTGCTCTGTACTCAGTAAAAGAATGGAAGTCTTGTCGATTTAATATAGACTTGTGATAGAAGGGAAATGCATCAAAATTATTGTCTGTGGTTATGGGCTGGATGTTGCAGAAGATCTCGTCAAAAATGCTTCAAGTGCTAGTGCTAACAGTCAGGTAACCTAATCAGTGGACAGTTCAGAAGTTGTAAAGTTGTTACATTTATGGAAGGTTATGTATGCGATAATCTGCTTGAAGAAGATAAGGCCTACTTAAATTCTAGAGAAAAAAAAATAGCAGAAGTTTCTAAACTCAACTCAAAAATAATAAATCTCTTAAAAGGTAGACTCCATACAACCATGCAAGACCAAGTAAAGCATGAACACTGATAAATGACCAACTGTAGTTAATAGGTGACTAGTCTATAAGCAATGAACTACAGCCGTCAAAACGAGTAGCACCACTCTCTTCAATTGTGAAATGTAATGAGAACAGTGACTGTCTGTGAGGAGTGTGGTGTGTTCTCCCTGTGTCTGGGTGGGTTTCCTCCAGGTGACTGTCTGTGAGGAGTTGGTGTGTTCTCCCGGTGTCTGCGTGGGTTTCCTCCGGGTGACTGTCTGTGAGGAGTTTGGTGTGTTCTCCCTGTGTCCGGGTGGGTTTCCTCTGGGTGACTGTCTGTGAGGAGTGTGGTGTGTTCTCCCTGTGTCTGCATGGGTTTCCTCCAGGTGACTGTCTGTGTGGAGTTTGGTGTGTTCTCTCTGTGTCTGCATGGGTTTCCTCCGGGTGACTGTCTGTGAGGAGTGTGGTGTGTTCTCCCTGTGTCTGTGTGGGTTTCCTCCTAGTGACTGTCTGTGAGGAGTTTGGTGTGTTCTCCCTGTGTCCGCGTGGGTTTCCTCTGGGTGACTGTCTGTGAGGAGTGTTGTGTGTTCTCCCTGTGTCTGCGTGGGTTTCCTCCGGGTGACTGTCTGTGAGGAGTTGGTGTGTTCTCCCGGTGTCTGCGTGGGTTTCCTCCGGGTGTCTGTGAGGAGTTTGGTGTGTTCTCCCTGTGTCCGGGTGGGTTTCCTCTGGGTGACTGTCTGTGAGGAGTTGGTGTGTTCTCCCTGTGTCTGTGTGGGTTTCCTCCAAGTGACTGTCTGTGAGGAGTTTGGTGTGTTCTCCCTGTGTCCGCGTGGGTTTCCTCTGGGTGACTGTCTGTGAGGAGTGTTGTGTGTTCTCCCTGTGTCTGCGTGGGTTTCCTCCGGGTGACTGTGAGGAGTGTGGTGTGTTCTCCCTGTGTCCGCGTGGGTTTCCTCCAGGTGACTGTCTGTGAGGAGTTGGTGTGTTCTCCCTGTGTCTGCATGGGTTTCCTCCAGGTGACTGTCTATGAGGAGTTTGGTGTGTTCTCTCTGTGTCTGCATGGGTTTCCTCTGGGTGACTGTCTGTGAGGAGTTTGGTGTGTTCTCCCTGTGTCCGCGTGGGTTTCCTCTTGGTGACTGTCTGTGAGGAGTGTTGTGTGTTCTCCCTGTGTCTGCGTGGGTTTCCTCCGGGTGACTGTCTGTGAGGAGTTGGTGTGTTCTCCCTGTGTCTGCATGGGTTTCCTCCAGGTGACTGTCTGTGAGGAGTTTGGTGTGTTCTCCCTGTGTCCGCGTGGGTTTCCTCCGGGTGACTGTCTGTGAGGAGTTGGTGTGTTCTCCCTGTGTCTGCATGGGTTTCCTCCAGGTGACTGTCTGTGAGGAGTTTGGTGTGTTCTCCCTGTGTCCGCGAGGGTTTCCTCCGGGTGACTGTCTGTGAGGAGTTGGTGTGTTCTCCCTGTGTCTGCATGGGTTTCCTCCAGGTTACTGTCTGTGAGGAGTTTGGTGTGTTCTCCCGGTGTCTGCGTGGGTTTCCTCCGGGTGACTGTGAGGAGTTTGGTGTGTTCTCCCTGTGTCCACGTGGGTTTCCTTCGGGTGTCTGTCTGTGAGGAGTGTGGTGTATTCTCCCTGTGTCTGCGTGGGTTTCCTCCGGGTGACTGTCTGTGAGGAGTTTGGTGTGTTCTCTCTGTGTCTGCGTGGGTTTCCTCCAGGTGACTGTCTGTGAGGAGTTTGGTGTGTTCTCTCTGTGTCTGCGTGGGTTTCCTCCGGGTGACTGTCTGTGAGGAGTGTGGTGTGTTCTCCCCGTGTCCGCGTGGGTTTTCATCCGGGGGCTCTGGTTTCCTCCCACAGTCCAAAAAACAAACATTGGTAGGTAGATTGCTGACTCAAAAACATCTGTACATCTGTAAGTGTGAATGTGTGTGTGTTGCCCTGTGAAGGACTGGCACTCCCTCTAGGGTGTGTTCCTGCCTTATGCCCAGTGATTCAAGGTAGGCCCAGATCATCATTAAATGTGTTTGAAACTGCTTTAGAAAAAGTGGCTAAAAACAACTGAACTGGTGTCAAAAGATATCCTGCAGAAAGCAAGTCTAGGAAATGATGCAGCAATAAAGCCAGGGGTTACTAACAGTTAGATAATGAAGTAAGTACTCCATGGGGGCAATTGAATAAGTCTCTTTTCCTGTGCCTCTAGAGCTCTTTTAATTAAGTAGCTCTGCTGTAGGAGCATAGGGAGTAAAGGGGATCACAGTGCCCTAAACAATGTAGAGTTGTATGCAGCACTCAGAAGCGTAAATGGGAAGTAGCAGTGTGAGACGTAGTGTGGGGTTACTATGTGCTCTTTAAGATAAAATGTGGGATCACCATGTGCTCAGCACTGGTGGATCACACATATGCTATAAAAAGAATTATGGCTTTGCCAGGTGCTCACTGTAGTGACATACAGTAAGAAGACTAGAGGGACTTGAGAGGAAATGAATACCACATTTGAAAATGAACTGTAGCTAACCAGAGTAAGAGATCACAGTAACAGACCAACAGCAGTGTTTTTTGTGTGACATAAAAAGTACTCCTGTAGAGAGTTTGGGATAAATTTGCAAAGGAGAAAGGAGAATGTAATCTCAGAGCAGAATTAAACAATAATTAAAAAGTACAGTTGTTGGAAAAATAGAGGATGGTGTACCTATTGACTTTGAAGCATTATTGACATGTGAGGCCTTTCGTTTTTCAGCAAAACACAAGTTAATATGTGAACACTAAATGTATAATACTAACACAGTTTCTGTTTTGTGTTATTTTATTTCATCTTAAAATCTGTGACCTAATGTGTGGCCTTTACATCAACCCCACGCATCCCTCTGGTTTTGTGAGAGTGTGTGGAAGTTATGTTTTTGCATTCTCCCTCAAAGAACAAGGGCAAACCCACACTGACATGGAGAGAACACACAATACATATATATATATATATATATATATATATATATATATATATATATATATATATATATATATATATTTCTGGCACATTAGTATATGGGAGGGGGGAAACATTTTAAGATGGGTGGTGACCATGGCGGCCATTTTGGATCCAACTGAGAATGAGGGTCATGTGACACATCAAACTTATTAGGAATTTCACAAGTAAAACAATGAACTTTTATTTACAAGTTTTTGACCCCTTATTCAATGTGTTCAAAGTGCTGCCCATTGTGTTGGATTGTCAATGCAACCCTCTTCTCCCACTCTTCACACACTGATAGCAACACCGCAGGAGAAATGCTAGCACAGGCTTCCAGTATCCGTAGTTTGATCTTGAAAATCTTGAAAATCTCCCTTATACTAATGTGCCACAAACAGGAAGTTAATATCACCAATCCTTCCCATTTTATTAAGGTGTATCCATATAAATGGCCCACCCTGTATATTAACTAAGCAAGTTCATGGAGGTATTAATATATTTGCTAAAAGGTAATAGCAATAGTATTTGTCAAAGAGGAGTCATTACTTCATACAGTTAACTTCTTGGTATCACTGTTCCAGAGGCCCTGTGTACTCTGCATGATTGGCATTTTGTAAAAGCACAGTATGTTAGTGGATGTCTCCCGCACAGAGGTAAGATTTCAGTCTCCTGCTGGAGTTTCCATCATAGTGATGCACTGTAACCTTTCACACAGATGCAGTCTTTCCTGTTCAACTGACATTCTGTGGTACACTGAAGAAACGTACAATTTATGTGAAAATATCATTTCTACATCATATTGCTATAATATTAGTTCATTTTCCTTATAATAAATTAATTTAGGGTGTTGTGCCATTAAATTATTTAATGCCTCACAGAGAAATATTTAACTATGTATTTAAATATGCTTCCTGGTGCATGTGAGACCTTAATTTACAATTGTTACGATTTTTAAATAAACATCCATTCTTTGCTAAGGGATATGTGAGGAATTAGCATGACAGAAAACAAAGAACACAGTGACATCGATGCAGAGCACTTTTATTATGAATCTATTTGAATGCTAATCACTTCCCTGTGCAAAGACTTTTATTCTGCTTGCTAAGTATAAGCGCTAGGTTGCTAATCAGTCAGTCAGTTAGCTAGTTACAAGCTAAGTCAAGTTTGGGTTCTTTTAAAAGCTGAGAAAGTATGTGGGTTAACACGGTGGCTTTAGTTGTAAATATAATGGCTACCTTTGCACTAGAGAATGGTAACAAATCATTTCACATCACATTATATACACTGCAGCTTTAAAAAGTGCAAAATCTTGAAAAATCTAAATGCTTTAGATTCACAGAATGACACACTATGGATCTGTGATTGATCCTGGAATCCAAAATAATTCAACTAAGTATTTTACATGTATCTAAATTTTAGTTTATGTAACAGACTGTAAATTATATATTATTTATAAATTAAATTATAAATTATATATTAGTTGTTATATTAGTTTAGACTTTATACCTCAGTTAAAGTCCTTCTGATACTGAAGTGCATAAAATTGCTTTAAAACAGGAACTAGCCTCTTATTTCACAAAAGCATAGAAGAAAGCATCTTGTGATAGTGATTCAGTGAGGTATTGTGCAGGTGTGGTCCTCCACTAATGACATAAACAGCTCTAAAATGCTGGGTATCGCTTGACTTAGAAGGATAATGATACACAAGCTTTTAAAAAGCCCATGTTATATATATTATTTTTTTTATTTTTTTTTAAAGAGAATAATGTTAGAAATATTAATGTTTCCAAATATTACCATGTGACTCTTCTTTATTAAAATAATAATAATAATAATGAATAAAAACAAGAGGAATGTGACGTGAAAATATTGCACACAGTCTTTGCACGGTGCAACTTTTTTAGGTTTGTTTTTAGGAGTTTTTTAGGATGACCATCTCTAAATGTGTTGGAAAGCACAGAAAAAAACCTTTTAACTCAAATGCCTCATTTTCTTCTCAAGTTTGTTATTGTGTTTTTATTTCCATTTAGAAAACTGTCTTCCTAAAATAATTATAAGTAAAGAAGAACTGTGTTTACTTACATTCTTGTGAAAATTAGAGGTGACTGAAAGGTACTAACTAAAGTGCGAACTGCTGTTTAAATAAAATCATATAATTATTCCTGATTATTTTGTTTTCTTTAAGTTCTTCATCCTGATCAGGGCCACAGTGGCTCCAGAGTTTACCTGTATTATGGGGCACAAATAGATATACAGCCCTGGACAGGGCACTAGTTCATCAAGGCAACACACACTCACACACTCAAACCAGTTGGCAGTTTCACACACACACACACACACCTCTGGACAGTATCACACAGCCTAAAAACTTATGAATGTGTCTGTGGGTAGATACCAGAGGAAACCTGTGTAGAAACAGGGAGAACACACCAAACTTCTCACTGGGAGCAGTAGTAATAGCTGTAATAGTAATGGAATAGTAGTATGTTTTTTTGTTTTTCTACCTAAGATGACTGGCCAGAGGGGAAATAAACGTTACCTTGTATGGTAAAAAATATATAACATACAGTTCTGTAAGTAGAGGGATGTTCTTTTTATAGACCACAGTGAAGCACTGCTGTGGAGCCATTGATACTCTCCAAGATGAACAAGTAAGCAGGGATGTGATGCACATGACCTGTGAGTCAACAGCACACTAAAAGGAATATTTATGGCACAGTGTGTTTCAGAGAGAAACATGAAGCTGTTTGCAGGCTCAGTATTTCAAAAACATTAATTAAGTGTAAGTCTAGTCAATCTGATTGGTGGTTTTTAAAAATATATGCTAATTTCATTTTCAGTGCTTTTCCCACTACAGGCCAATCACGTGTTTCTAAACAGCTCTGCTTGGTAAATGGGTGCTAATACCTCAGTAGCACTGCCCTAGGTGTACACTACTGGGCAAATGTCAGAGACCACCCATTCATTAGAAACAGTCATTGTGTACAAGTCCTTTATTTTCAGCCTCAAAAACACAAGCAGAAACCATTGATTCGAAGCTCCAAAAAACCTAATTGTTTCCTTTTTATATTTGCTAAAGCTTCTGTTATTCTCAGGAGATGTGCTGTCTGTTTTTACAAGCACATTTCCACACGTCTAAAGTTCAGTCTCAGGAATTGGTTATAACCCAAGTAATCGTTAAAACATTCAGTGATGCTGAGGTTAATCCAGTGAGGGCTTCTCAACAGCTACACATCCTTTCAGACCAATGGGTGTTGAGTCGTTTTCTCACAGTGAATGGAGAGGCAGAAAACAGATAGGTAGGTTTTTTTGTTTTTAAAATCCGATGCAAGAGCAAAGGGGAAAGCTTTGTGCTTTGTTTATCTGACAATCAGCTGTGGTGGGCTACGCTGTGCATGGTTGTTATGGGTCTGATTTTCCGTATATCTTTGACATTCTTAATTCAGGATTGTTCGGCTGTACTTGTGAACTGAATATCAAGGGATAAGTTATATAGAGGTCAGTGTTAGTCTTTCTTCTGAGTTCATAAAATACTGAGCAAGGCCATCATGCTGTTAGTTGTCAGATACCATGCAACTGCCCTTTTTAATTAAAAAATCATGTCAAACAATAAGAAATACATTCCTCTATGAGTTAATGAAGCATGGACATCATTTGTTTGCCCGCTGTGGAAGCTCTTAATGTTTATCAGTGAGTGCAGTTTGAGAGTTACTAGCATTCCTCCGGGTGACTGTCTGTGAGGAGTGTGGTGTGTTCTCCCTGTGTCTGCGTGGGTTTCCTCCGGGTGACTGTCTGTGAGGAGTTTGGTGTGTTCTCCCTGTGTCTGCGTGGGTTTCCTCCGGGTGACTGTCTGTGAGGAGTGTGGTGTGTTCTCCCTGTGTCTGCGTGGGTTTCCTCCGGGTGCTCCAGTTTCCTCCCAAGGTCCAAAAACACATGTTGGTAGGTAAATTGGTGACTTAAAAAGTGTCAGTGAGTGTGTGTGTGTGTGTCGCCCTGTGAAGGACTGGTGCCCCCTCCAGGGTGTGTTCCCACCTTGCACCCTATGATTCCGGGTAGGCTCTGAACCCACCGTGACCCTGAACAAAATAAGCAGTGTCAGACAATGAATGATGATGTTTATACACTTATTAATGTAACATTTTCTCAAGCATATCCTCACTGTCCAAAGAAAAACAAGTATCTACAAAATAGTCATTTTACAGAAGAAGGAAAAAAATCTTACATTTCAGTGGAAGTCAATGTGAAAGACAGCTGTTTTCGAATGATGTTGATACTTCCTTTTCTTTGGACAGCAATGATATGTGGATACCTGTTAACCCAAAATTTCTTCTAAAAGTCAATGTTTTTATACGTTGTTTATCCTGTTTTGTTGCAGTAATAATCTTTATTATTATGGTAAGACTTTATATTATTGGGAGGATTTGACTGCATTTAGTTACAACAGCATTAGGGAGGTCAGCTCACCCCAAAGATGCTGAACTATACTCCATTGTCAACAATGTCCACCTCTCAAAGGTGAAGGGCTATATATCCCTCCAGCCAATGCTTGGGATTGAGCTTGGAGGCTTTAAGCTCATGTGCAGTTGTTCCAGAGCATCCTGCTTCATTCCATACTTATACTAAACTGTACAATTTGTGTGTGCAGAGTAGCCAAGTCCTCTAATGGTAAAAGAGACTGTCTACATTTACTCCTATAATGTAAGTAGAAGCTCAATAATGAGGAAAAACTCTGAGCGGTAACATTAGACCACTGAGTGTAATTCTTAGAACACAGATCACTGACCAATTTGTAATAAATTAATGAGAAAATAATAATGGTCATTAAACATTATGTTTGAGAGATCTATGTCTATAGACAACAGGTGCGGCTAATTCAGTTAAATAGCTTCACACATCTAAGTCAATCAGATTTTAGTTTACCCTGCATAGCTAGTTCACTAGAGAGAGCAAGAAGGAGGTGAAAGTGATCATTGATAAAGAAAAGCAAATAAAGGGCAAACAAAGGGCTTTTTTTACAAACTCAAAATTTTAAACTTTTTTGAAGCTTTCATTGTCATTGTAAATGTCTGATCTCTGTGCCACACTCTAATTAGTGGCAGTGATTGTAAAAATGAAAAAATTTGACAGGAAACTGTATGAGCTGCTTATCGCACTGTTAATATGCTTTGATCATATTCAGAGCTGTGTCCTCAGTTCACTTGTACTTTTCCACTCAGCTATACTATGGTACAGAAGTCATAGTGTTATCATAATGCAAGGAGCAAGGGGTGGTTTATGATTAACCAAGATCGGTCGTAGTTCCAATGTATTATATTATTTTTAATATTCCAGATCCTGCAGTGGGTCCTGCAGTTGTCTGGTAGTATTCCTTCTTAATCTGCGGATTAGTCGGTGCATTGCACTTTAAATTTTGTTTTCATAGGTCTCTTAATTAAAAGAGATAATGTATCAGCCTAACTAACTGTCCAGAGGCGTTCCAATACGGCCACCAGGTGGACAGACTTTCCTATAACTTATTTGATACTAAAAAATTTCTGTTAGCCAATCATAGCGCAGGAAAGCAGAAATGGTGGAGAATCCCAGGGCAGGAGGTGAGATTTTACCATGCCTTCAACATAAAAGAGGCTCAATACTATTATCCAACTCATGAGCAGGAGAAAGTTCAGGAGCCAATCAGAATCCAGCAGGTGTAATCCTGCCAACCAATCTTATGGCAACAGCAGAACTGCTACTGACCAATCACAGAACAAAAGGAGGAATATTGATATATATCAGCAGGAGGAATAATACTAGCCGGTCACTGCGCAGAATGATGAATACTACAGTCCAATCACAAAACAGCAGGATGAATGCTATTAGCCAGTCATTGCACACAAAGGGAATACTACTAGCCAATCATAGAGTAGCTGGAGGAATCCTGCTAGCCAATCACAGCACAGAATAATTGAAGTAGATGAGTACTAGTAGCCCATAACCTTGCAAAAGAAGGAATACTACTAGCCATTCACATTGCAGCTGGATGAAGACTATGATCCAGTCGCAGCTTAGCAAGATGAATATTGTTTTACAGTCACTGTGTAGCGAGAAGAATACTAGTGGCCAATCCAATGGCAGCAGTAAGAATAATTATAGCCAATCACAGGGTAGCTGGAGGATCTATGCAATCACAGCGCAAATGTCTAAATAGTAATAGCCAATCAGAGCCAACCAAGTAGGCGGGGCTTGTGGGAATTCGGGCGGGGAAAAAAATAGTGCACACTCCTGTGTCTTTTTTCTTTTCTTTTTTTTTTTTTTTTAACGGGAGCGTGATGATGATGATCTCGCGGTGACGAAAGCAGCTGCAGCTCCAGTTAAAGCCTCGCGGCGCGCGCACACATTCAGACGCGCAAGCACACTCACACACGGGACATCACCGCGCAGAGAAGACGATGGTCTAGGCGGAGGTTCTGGGGACATTAGGGAATGTAATTCTGTAAGAGCGGTCTGTGTTCTCGGAGCGTGCGGGGGTCTCGGGGTCTCAGCCTCTCGGTTCTCTCCTAAATTCGCTACTGGTCTTGATTTCGTCTCGCCTCCGTCTCCTCTTTGAGAGATAACGTTCCCATGCGATTCTTCAGACTCACCTTCAAGTGCTTCGTGGATTGTTTTTGAGGGTGCTCTTTTAATTCGGTGTCCTTTTCATTTTCCTTTTTTTATATATATATAAAAAAAACCGCTCGTTTATTTGCTGTCATTTTGAAGAAGAAGATAAGACTCTTTGCCCCCTCCCTCGTCCCCTGGCGTTGCCGACCTCCAGTGTCAACGTCAAAAAATAATAAAAGCGGTGACATTGAAAAACTAAAAAGGTGCGTTATAACGAGTTTAAATCTGAAAACTTGATACTGCTGATATTGCCTTTCTCTCTTTTCACTGACAAAGGCAGAACCACCAGCTTTTGAAGCTCAACAGTGTCGAGAAGAACAAAAGGACATTTCTCTGGTGTCAGTGAGGCAAATATTAAAGGACAGATTCGGGGTGATTTGCTGGGTATCCCGTTAATAACGGTTAATAATCTGAGGGATGGAGAAGGCGGACTGCTGCGCTCTGAACGTGGCTCTGGCGGAGGAGAAGAAGGGGCAACTCATCCCCAACGGTAACCACCCGGTGAACGGGGCCCTCCCGCCGCCGCTGAAGGCGCCCCCGGAGCGCGAGACATGGACCCGGCAGATGGACTTCATCATGTCCTGCGTGGGCTTCGCCGTGGGCCTCGGAAACGTGTGGCGATTCCCCTACCTCTGCTACAAGAACGGAGGAGGTGAGTAGCGTCATTACAGCCAATGAGAACCTAGCAGAACCAATGGAGTTTGAGTGGGTCCATTAAAGAGTCCATATACACTCTGCAGCTCCCCCTCCTACCATCCTCCTTTACGTCCCACAGTTTGTGGGTTACTGTGCCTTTAAGACTGATATATACAAATAAGACTGCTCTTATTGGCTATGCTGCGTTGTGTATTGCAGGCAGAAACATTCCTTATAACTTCAACGTGAGGGAGAAAACAATAAAATGTGTGCTAATTTCACATGACATTATTTATGTAGATTTTTCATACAGAAATATTTAACCTCTTATTGGCTACTCACATTCAAAACACAGACCAGGCTTAAGAAAATCCTTATCATTTTGCTGGAATTGGGCAGCTATAAACTGCCAGACTGAGTAGGCGGATATGCAAGTATAAATTATATCCTTTTGTGACATTTTGAACTTAATACATTTTAAGAAAGGCTTTCAATATATTCTCTGATATGGGCCCTTTAAAGGCCCCGTGAAAACCCTGCTAATGTCAGAAGTACGTCACGAGGCAGGGGATAAAAGGCTCGCGGAGATACGTTTCATTCATTCATTCGTCCATTCACTTGTTCATACCTTCATTCATTCGTTCACTCCACACGTTGTGTTTGAACGGCTTTTCACTCAGTGACACGCTTAAGTAGTTAATTTTTGGTTTATTTAAAATGATTATATTCATATACTGTTGCCATAGTGATTATGGGCTAATTTATACTGTACTCAATGATAGTGAATTGAAGCGGGAGCATAAAGCCACGCCCGCTTTGACACGTCACAGCTCAGAACAAACGGACATCTCTACACAGCCCAGGCTTCATTCAGTCGCATTTGTCGTGACACGGTGGTAACGTACTGCTTTCCGCACCGAATAAAGGCAATGACGCCTATGTTTCTTATTCGAATTACCCCCCTCCACATTAAAAGGTGCAGCAGTTACACCTAGAAGCCCTGGGTTATACCACAAAGCCTGGTTTTTGAGTTAGCTATATCATACAAGCCCAGAATTGACGACTATACAACAACAGTGCTATTCAACCGCTTTAACGGACACATTTGACTTGGCTTACGTTATCTGGCTAAACTGAGAAATCCTGCTTTGTTGAACACCCTCCTGTTCATTCGCAACTGTATGGTACATTTGTTTGGAAGTCTCAGTTCCACCTTAAATGTACTGTGGTTATACACCATGCTCATTTGTCCATCCTCCTCAGGGTTGTTGCTACAGTGTTTTTTTTTTTAAATAATGCATTCACTCCACTGCCAACTCATTCCTATATTCTCCACTCAGACGGTTAATTTTCCGTTCCACCTTAAATGATGTATCTGTGTAGCCGTGTATTCTGACGCAATTCGTCTGTTCTCCATTGTATTTATTAATCGTTTTCCGTGGTGTATAAAACGTTTGAGGAGTAAATGAGGCTGATGGCAGTTTTCCGTTCCACCTTAAATGCAGACACATGGAACGCCGTTCAATTCCTTCATTCATACACCTTTCAGTGCTGAAAACTCATTCCAATATTCCGTTATGCCTTATTTACTGCGGCGGTAACTGCACTATTTAAGGTGGACCGGAAGGTTTGGAAGAGAAGTTGGAGCGTGAGCCTGGTGTGTATAAACTCGCGCTGCAGTGTGTACGTGTCTAACGGAGCGTAAAGGCCGTGCGGCAAGTCAGGTGACGCCAGGGAGTAGGGGGGGAGCTCCTTGTTCTGATGACGCTCTCTGCGTAAAACGCGCGCAGCCCTCGGTCATATAGACTTCAACAGCACGTGAACTGCAGTTATACAGGATGTTTCACAGAGTGGCAAAAAATCGATGTGTCTGTCTACATTACCACCTTATCCTTGCTTCTACACTCACTGTCCACTGTCTTTTCCTCTGCATACAGTTTTTTATCCCCCTTTCAACCTGGTCTTTAAGGGTGAGGACACCTAGCATACTAGTAGAGAGCAGATAGGGTTTGGGTGATGGATCAATCTCAGCACTGCAGTGACTTTGACGTGGTGGTGGTAGTGGTGGGTTGGTGTGTGTTGCACTGGTATGAGTGGATCAGCCACAGCAGTGCTATTGGAGTTTTAAAATCCCTCCGCGTCACTCTGCAGAGTCATATACAGGTGGTATTAATATTGTGGCTGATCAGTGTAAGTCTATCTACGTCTTCCTGTGTCGGTACAAAGTTTGTGTTCAAAAAAGTTTAAAACTAATTAGCAAAAACCTGTTTCCTGCTGGAAATTGTTTAAATTGTTTTTGGATATTGTGTCAGTATCAGTTACAGAAAAAGCCTGTCTCTAATGTCAGGTCTGAAAAGAGCTATTCATAAGCGGATATAAGAATAACAAGCTGAAGCATTCAACTATTAGAGGTCACAAGAAAGGACACACAATACAGCACGTCCTTTAGACTGAAGCTCTGTGTCCTCCTACGCGGCAGTTACGTCATCGTCCCAGCTCCAGCTCGATGAACGTCAGAAATCAGCCTCGTGTTTCAAACACAGAGCTGTGTGCTTCGCTGCATTCGCTCAGACGTCTCAGCACAAGGGCTTCTCGCTCTTATTCATGAATCATTGTCAGCTGAAAGCACAATGAATAGTCTTAGCCTGACTAACACTCCAGGGCTCCATCAGAAGGGGCTTCATTGAATTTGACTGAACGAAGACGCTGCGTCCAAATGCCCCCAGTTTCCTGGAGCGCGTCCAGAGCTCAGTATCTCAATGGGCTTAGCCTACATTGGCATCCAGCACTCACTGAAGAAATGAGCTTAGGCTAGCAGCCTGAACTTACTGTGAATGGCTATACATTAGCATTGGTTTACAATGAAGAAGCTCCTCTTATTATCGTGTTTGAAGAGGATGCACCGTATTAATATGTACTCTTTGGGATTCATCAGAACACAAGCGACCTCTCGCCTTATATATATTCACTCTTCAGTTGAAATGACAGATCAGATACTCCATTAAACCTTTGTTAATTATAGGACAGTAGATAGAGAAAATAGCATGTGATTATATGAATACACTGAACAAAGAAGTAGTAATTATGAGGTTATTGTTCTGGACTTTGGCCAGTTTCTTTACGGCTGAACCGTGTAATTAGCCTGCTGTGTGATTTTCATACTTATTAAATATCCAACTTCGGCTATCACACATGTCTCAGTGCGAGTGAAAGGTGTAAGGTGTCCCATAATGAGACTCAGCTACAATAATATGACTGGAACGAAACATAAAACTGTGTTATTTATTGTTTTTAGTAGCTGCCTTAGTTCACTTTCCCTATTTGATTAAGCTTAGACTTGGAAAGTGATAACTGCAGATTGTAACCCATGTGTAACACATTCTAACCATGAGAATAGCATAGAATAACAACGGCCTCTGTGCCAAGCCGCCTTCCAGCAGGGTGTGTGTTGTACGGGCACTGCCCATCACTCCCTGTAGTGACAGAAATATCAAGGCACTGAATGTTGTGCTAGTACTCGGGTTTCTATTCCCCTTCGTTTAGCAAGTGTGATGTGCTATCCTTTCCTTCTGGCTGTTTGTATAAAGCGGATATGATCTGGGTTAGACTGTACAGGACGCCCCGGGACACTTTTCCCCCGCAGCGGCCGAAAAGGGCACCGCCGGCAGTCGGTGGGAACGGAGCAGGAGGAGCATCAATTCTCACCGAAACAATGAGCAGTCCGACTGGGCCCGTCAGCCTGAAAGGCGAGATGCTTGATAAGGCGTCTAAAGAGGATTGTCCACTTCCCTGAAATGTGTCTTCCCAAATACTTACTTTACCCCCAACAAGGAGCGCTAAGGTCATTGGTCTGCGGTTGTCCCGATTCAGGCTGCCAAGCTCGGCGTGACAGTTTTCAGAACGAACACATTCTTCACTGGGCCATGAAATGTTCTGCCAACTCAAATGAAATCTCCCAGGTAACCACTCTGTATAAATAATACAACTTTCACACATACTTCACGTCCACTCGCATCAGGCCTATGAAGTTCTCGCTGTATTTACTCAAAGTCCGTGGTGTTTGCTGTTACATCACATCTGTTTTTAGGTTATTCAAACATCCAAGATAAATTTACTATTAGTTATTCACAGGAACGGACTGTAACTGAGGATTTATATCAGTGGATCACACATCTGTCCGATTCTCAGAAGGTTGTCGTACAGAAAATGGAAAAGGTTAATTTACAGTTGTAATATTAAATCACTTCAAAGCACATTGGCATACTGTGGATAGCATCACACCCTGGAACAATAATTACAATAATTAAGCATGTTAAGATGGATTTTGCACAGTATGAAAACATTAATATATAATGTACATGTACTATTTAGGGCGGCACGGTGGTGCAGCAGGTAGTGTCACAGTCACACAGCTCCAGGGGCCTGGAGGTTGTGGGTTCGATTCCCGCTCCGGGTGACTGCCTGTGAGGAGTGTGGTGTGTTCTCCCTGTGTCTGCGTGGGTTTCCTCCGGGTGACTGTCTGTGAGGAGTGTGGTGTGTTCTCCCTGTGTCTGTGTGGGTTTCCTCCGGGTGCTCCGGTTTCCTCCCACAGTCCAAAAACACATGTTGGTAGGTGGATTGGCGACTCAAAAGTGTCCATAGGTGTGAGTGAATGTGTGTGTTCTGTGAAGTACTAGCACCCTCTCCAGGGTGTATTCCCGCCTTGCGCCCAATGATTCCAGGTAGGCTCTGGACCCACCGCGACCCTGAACTGGATAAGCGGTTATAGATAATGAATGAATGAATGTACTATTTATTAAAATATATATACACACAATTATTATGCAAGTCACTTCAGTGACCAATGATTATACGGATGCCCCACTGACACTGAATCAGTTCATCACTTTGACTAAGAGTAGGATAGTCGCAGGAACTTTTCTAGGTCCGGTAACATCTGAAGATAGCACAGTTGGAACTGTTGAACTCATAAAGTAATATGTATCTGCATTTTGATTGATGCTTCATTTACAACTTGTGAAATAAGCCATGAACTGGTCATGGTTATAGAATAATTTGTAACATATATCCTTCACCAACCCCGCTTTTTCTGTTCATACTGTGCGTAGTAAATCAACAAACTAAACTTCAGTATCATGAGTTTGATATTGTGAATTATGTTAGAATTAAATATTAACGTGTGAACGGCAAAAATCTTTGAATGCTATTTAGGCCTGCATGGTTTCAGCATTGCCCGAGCCCAGTCCTCACACATCCATCTTTTATATAATCCCATGAATTATGAATCCCTCATTTCATGAATAATTTCATGCGTGCTTGCAGGAACCCCGTCGCTAATGAGTCACAGATGTAGACTCCTGCACTCTCTCAGGTTCAGATATGTGAGTTGTAGCGTTCTGTTTAGCTCCATACGATAGTTCTGGCAAAGTGTTCGGACAGCTGCTTCTCTGCAGATCGACTTCAGGCTCTAAATTACATTTATAGGCCCTAAAGTTTGTGGACACATTCTCATCCAGCGTGTCTTCTGAATTGAAGGGCATTAATAGAGACTTTGTTCCTTTATTCTGCAGTAACAGTGTCTTATCGAGGGAACACCGCTGTGAGGATCTGACTGCATTCAGCCACATTAATGTCAGTGAAGTCAGGTAGTGATGTCGTATGGTGTGACCACAAAAGGCGGTCCAACTCATCGCACAGGTTTAGGATGGAGCGCAGTCATATCAGACAAAGCTAGGGGTCTTGTCATTGAGAATGGTGTCAGTAGTCTCAACTTCAGAGTGTTCAATTCATTTCAGGGTTTATTTAAAGACATGCGGTGTCAAAAATATGTTGTGTGTGTATTTATAAATTTGTAATATCTATGTATCTGTCGAACATTACAGTCAGGACTATTTTACAATTCCTCCAGATACACTGCACCTCACTTTCCTCTAAAAGCAAACAACGTCTTGCTCTATTTCTCTGTTCTATTGTTGTATTGGATGTTTCTACCATGATCGATCATATAATCCTTTTCTGTGATAGCTGTCTCCTGAGGCCCGTTACTTGTCAGAGTGTCACTGTTGCTCACTCTTACGCCTTGACGTCTCTCCAGGGTTAATTGAATATTTTTGCTCCTCAGAGAGAATCCCTCGCCACCTGTAGCCATTAGCACTTCTCTGTAGCCTTATAGAGAACTTGACTGTTATGAAGGGAGCTAATTATTGTTAATGGGTTCATTGTAGTGTAAATCTATAAAAGCCTGATTTGCATTGTTTGGTAGCTGTAGAGACACTTCACCATTCAGATGTTTCCTGAATGACAGCTCAGTATCTTTTTGGGATTGGGCATGTGGTCTTGGCCCATGTGTGTCCCATGTGATGAAATAGCTTGCACTTGAATTTAGGGTTTAGAGTGATCTTATACACATTTACAATTTCCATTATGCTACAGTAGAAATAAATAAAACATTTTGAAAATCCATTAGTGAGTTAGAGCAATCTATTAAATGCAAATTAGTTTTCCTTGTCTTGTGACTGAATAAAAAAAAAAAATAGAAAGCTATCTGGACTTTATGCTTCACCACAGGGCACAGTAAAACTTACACCTTGACTGAGGCTCAGTTAAGTGAAGAAGAACAGAAAGCAGGCTAGTGCTATTAGCATAATACTACATCCAAGCCGCAGTTAGCTAGCTTCATGCAGGGTCATGCTCTGCAGCTTTGCAGTAGACATTTTGTCCCTCCCGTTCACTCATCAATATGTAAATTGCTAGTCAATGCAGGTGTCTGTCATATAACATTAATAGGATTGAAGGGTTAGTGTTCTCCTCCAAGTGTGTTAAGCTGTTCAGCGACAGGTCACAAATAAGTATTGGCTGCCTTCACGTGTCCATAAGCAGGCGGGTGGAATTGGAGATAACTAAAACTGAGAGGAAATCACCCTTTCTTAGATTGTAGGTTTTAAACCAAAAGGCTTTAAACAAGGCTTTTCAAATGGAATATAACATGGGTATGTATCCTGTAGGCACCACTTTAGTCGGATCATTAGTGTCATCACAGATCAGCCAGCATTATATATATTATCTATAAATCCCATAAAGCTTCATCTACCCGTGAGTCCATCTGTAATACTTTTCATTATTCCCTGTTGCTGGGCTACTGGCCTCTTTCTGTTATTCGTATTTTCCACCCAGTGGCAGTCAATAATCAGCAGGTAGTAAACAGCCAAGAGGAAGATTCTTTGCTCTTCATCTTATACGTCAGCAGTGTGGTGGTCACACGGTCAGTAGATTTATCACCGCTGCACCAGGCCCTGTCACAGCTCTAGAGCTCCAGACCTGGATTATTCAGGAATTTCCACAGGCAGAATGGCTCTCAAAGCTTTATCATCTGCTTTTTTTCCTTTCTTCTCAATCTCTTACTGAGATTGTGTTCATTATTAGCATTCTTCAGGTCAAAGAAAAGCTGAATGTTCTTGTCCTCTTGAGCAAAGATGATGCACGCTAACAGTTCACTGCTGGCCTGTTGTCACACATGCATTTTTTTTTAACGCAAGCTTTATTTTTATTCCAGTGTCACTTCTTGCTCAGAGGGATTATGAGAGTGGCCTCTATTGACCTGTGATTCACTTCCATGTAGTTTCCATGTTTTTTTTACTTTTCCAAAGTGGGAATCATGTGAAAACACAAATGTTATGCACAATATTACCCCAAAACCATTTTGGCATCAGCAGCTGTTTGCTTAAACAGATGTTTCAACTTGAATTATACTTAAACTAAAGTGACCAGATCTGAGATGGTGAAAAAGAGGACACGTCTCCAATGGGGGGACGACGACTGAGACTGACCAATTAAATGTGTACAGAGAAGGTTATCGACCAATAACGGTAGCTCTACAGTCAGACCGTCCAATCAGAAGATTTGAGGCTACTTCACCACGCCCCCTTCTCACTCAAGCGAACCAATCGGAGTAGGGGAGGGCGGGACTAGTTTGTGAACGAAACGCTTCTCGAAATTCTATGTAAGCTCTAGAAAAACTAAATCCCGGACGTTTTTTATGTCTAAAAAAAGAGGATATGTCCGGGTAAAAGAGGACGTCTGGTCACCCTACTTAATCATATGTTTAGTATGAGATTTATTGAACTCAAAGAGCACAATGATTGGATGACAGTATGCTCCTGTGCTAATATTTTTATTCAGAATTCTTTGTTTTACAGATTATTTGGGTTATATTCTCTGTATTGCTAACCTAAATCTGGTCCCTATTTCCCAATGTGTATAGCATTAGCAGGTATGTACAAGACAATAATCTACTGGACAAAACTCCCTTAGGTGAACCCCAACCTTTAGTATTCCAGCTTTTACTTTACACTGAAAACCTCTAAAGATGTTATGGGTGTGTTTAGATATTCAAAGAAGACGTTTGTGAATGAGCTAATTTATTTTAGACTTTACCCCAGCCTTCTCCTTTCTTGAGCCCTGGTGTCAGAAGTGAGGCGGTTGGGTTAGTGCTGGCCCTACGCCCTAACTGACATCAGTCACTTACCCCACGTGGACGGGCGATTAAGAAGAGCGTCTGTTAATCTTTTAATCCCTTTCTGACTGGGGCTCAACCCAGGTTGCTCTAGGGTTCAGGCAGGGAAGAGCTGGACCCATCCTCAACTATAGCATATCTAGTGATATTTCAGGTCAAGGGAGGAAGGTTTCTAATTTAAGCTTCGTTTACCTTCTTTAGCATTTAGTAGCTAATTACTGAGTCATTATATATAGAACCACCACCTTAAAAAGTGTGTCAAAATGATCTCTGCCCATATCTTTCTCAAGAGGTAATTGGGCCTGGTTAGCACAGTTCTGTTCCCAATGAGCTTTGTGGACTTTATTGATATTAGCTTAGCATATGTGCACAAACAGAGCTTACATTAGATATAAGTGCATTGAATAAATTGGTCCTCGCCCTCTGTTTCACAGCATGATGAAGGCAAAGCTGATTTTAGACATTTGTTTACAAGCCTTTGTAGTATAATGTGGCTAATAGCCTTTTGGTTGATCACACCGCTTTCCAGAACCACATGGCTCTCAGCAACCACATGTTGTACAGGCGTGTGCCAGTTTTGTGTGCTAATCTCAGCACAAAGAGCAAACCCACTGATCTGAATAGCATGGAGCTAACTAGGAGGAGGATAACAGGTCCAAGTAATCCCATCTGCATGCTTTAATTTAAGGGATGGTAGCATTTAAGGTAGAATACTCTGGTTCATTTTATGCTAGAATCAATAACGCTAGCTACTGTAAAAAGCACCAGTATGCTAATTCCATGCTTCTTAGCAAATGAGAGTTTTTCAGTGGCTTTGCAAGGTCCAGCAAAGACCGGCTGCTGCGATCTGCAGCTAGTATCCAAGCCAATAGGTCATATATTTGCCAAGGAATACATAATCACAAATCCCATTGGGACACTGTAAGCTCATTCCTCTCAGTGTGTTGATGGAGTGCCCATTTCCATGTGCTGGGTGTTGGGGGAGGGGGCAGTAGGTATTTATAGCCTTCTCTCGTCACTATAGTGCCGAGTGAAATTGAAATTGGACTGCGTTTTCACACCTGTTCCTAAGGACTGTTCTAAGACTTCAAGATTACTGGACAGGGCCATGCAATTGTGCAGTCCTTAGCGTTAGCCTGGCTGGACGCAGTAGCCTTGCAGTAACCCAGCCTGTCCAGAATAGCAGGCTTAGTACATGTTGGTCAAATTAGCCTATCGGTTAGTCTATTTTCTGGACCGGAGTGGCTGGTGTGCTGTATATTACCTGAGGAGCATTAGCTGTGTCTAAGTGTAAGAACAGTGAAAGGGCGCTGAGGTAGTGTTCTCCTCGTGGGAAAGGGCAGTGGATGTACACAAATGTCAGAATGTAAAATTCATGGGCTACATGAGCTAATCTCCAAGAGGCTGAGATCAAGTTCTGACCGCTGTCTCAAATAGACTGAGACTGGACAGTTACATAATATGGACCGCAGTGAGAAAAAAAGAATGGGTCCAGTAGGAAGCATTGTCCTCTTGTTGATTGGTTACAGAAAGTTCCCATGAACATTTACAGTGCTACAAGATAATAAAAATCCGAAAACTGTGGCTGAGATATCACTAATGAACATGTCGTTGTAAAAATGTGAAAAAGAGCAACCACACAAGAGATGCATTGTGGATAAGCTGGAGATAAATGACCTGTAGGGCTCCTTACGAAACACTGATGTGGCCTAATGACTGAAACAGGCTTTTAAAGAGCCCTTATCACGGAAAACCTTTCCTCACAGTTTCAGCTCATTCTAACGGAACATAGGAATGTTCGACCTCAGCACACGACTTTTACACTCTCTTTTATTCAAAGTAGCGCTTCTCTACCACAAGAATTCTGGTTCTTGAACCAGTTTTGTCCCTGATTCTTGGAAATCTGCCTACGTTTCTACCAGTTTAGATGGAAAAAGTGGTGGGCGATATGAGCGCAAATCAGTATCATGATTACATGTACATTTTACCGCAATTATGATTAACGAAAGGTTATTTTCATTAGGTGACGGTGTCGTCTTAATTATAATCAAAGCACAGTACACCCACACCACAGACACTGTGTTTTTCTTTGGTACGAGTTGCTCGTAACGCTTGGTCGGCCATGGCATTTAGGTTACTTCCATGTGTCAGATGGAGCAGAATCATGTGACTACAGCTTGGTAGCGTGGTTTTAAAAGGACAGTACATGAACACATGGGGACATAACAGAATAACACAACAACAATAAAAAAACAGTTAAAAAAATAGGTACAATTGGTATAAACAAGATTATGTCGATTAGAAATTCTGAATGGGGATTTCATCTAATTTTTGATTAACTGCCCAGCCCTAGATGGAAGCCAAGGATTCGTCATCAGTAGGGGGCGATGCGGAGTTGCTTGTTCCAGTGGCTGAATACAGTACCAGAGCCATAAATAAACGGGCAGGGTCATTGTTTATCTTTTCTTTACAATGGGGCAGATCAGAGTGATATATAATACGTGTGTAAATTTTGCAGAGCTCCGAGCCGCCCTGCTGAGCTTGTGAAATGCGTAGAAAAGTAGCCAAAGCAAAGCTCCTATTGTTTAGTTACATAACACATAGTATACGACCATGTACGGGTTTTTTTCTCTCCTACGAAAGTTACATAGTGCAGTTTCTGCCATGCTGAGCCCAGAATAGTATTGAAAGAGTCCATATTTTCCTTATTACAGGTCAATGAAGATGTGGGCCTTTAACAAAGCCAGCAACAAAGCAGTAGTCAGTGTTTCTAAATTATAAAAAGAGGCTGGATTTGATGGTATCCGTGCATAACTTTACACAACTTAATGTGGACCTACAGTAAAGAAGAATGAGCCTTTTTAGCTAAACATCAAAGCTAACCTAAGCATGAAATAGTGTAAATAGCAATGCAAAGGGATTCAACATATTCAAATATATGAGGAGGTCATTTGTTGTGGTGCATGCAGTTGGTCAGTGACAGTAAATGAATGACCTGTTTCCTCAAAAATAAAAGTGCTATTTAAAGCTGTCGGTGTGGGTGAATCCGTCCAGTCTCCTCCGCAGGCAGCATAAACACAAAGCTCAAAGCTTCCAGTAATATTACTGCTACACGAGACACATTAATATCCAGACGCTGGCTGTGTGAGAGAGAGAGAGAGAGAGAGAGAGAGAGAGAGAGAGAGAGAGAGAGAGAGAGACTGATTTGCAAACAAAGAGAATGCTACTGAAATGACTGCTGCTGGATGATGTATGAGAACATGAGTGCCAACCAGAACAAACTCTCTCTCCCGCTCACACGCACAAACACAAAAATGGAACAGAATAGGAAGTGCAATGGTGAGTCACACATTCATAATACATACACACACACACACACACTGCAGAGGCTGGCGTCGTGACTGCTTGGAAGATGAGAGGAATCTAATGCGTAGCATCTCTCACTGTGATGCCTTGTAAAGCACTATGATGAGGAGGAGAGAGATCAGCCATTTTACCCCTCCTACACTCTCTCTCTCTCTCTCTTTCACTCTATCACTTTTTCTCCACTCTCTTTCTCATTCTATTTCTCTTTCGTTTTTGTTTCGTCCCCAGCAGTCCCCCCCCCCCCACTTTTTCCTCAGTGGGTCTCTTTTACGTCACACGGCGGGGTTCCCATGGTCTGAATCGTATTTCTCCTCCCTTGTGGAAAACTGTTGTTAGTCTGACTACACTCTGCATTTTCTTCTCTTTTTTTTCTGAGCTTCTTATCAAAGGCACTGTGTCCTAGCCAAACGCCTCAGTGCCAAACAATGGCACTTACTTTTCTGAAAGGAGCCCATCCTCTGCCTCCAGAGATTCCTGCTCATTCAGAACAGAGGGGTTTTAGAGACATGCTACTGGATCATCATGTGGAATATGATCAGATTAGAGATGGGCCGGTTACCGGTTTTAATGATGTGTTTTGTGGGGAAAAAAATGTGACTGATGTTTGCAGTACACTGTAGTGGAGTGCTGATAATATTTACATTTGTGTAGTTGATTTCATGGTGATATAATGAAATCCGAAGGCAGCGAGTTGGCGTGCCTGCTGGTGTCACTGCAGCACAGCTCTGGGGCCGTAGGGGCCTGGATTCAAGCCTCACTTTGGTGTGTGTGTGTGTGTGTGTGTGTGTGATCCGCTCTGTTGACCAGGGGCGGCCAAAAGTAAAACATCAACTGTAATATGGGAATTATAGAGCATTCTGACTGGGATCTACCTGAATTAGCATTAAATGGGATATAATGGACCAGTGCTGTAATTTTCCACTGAGCTCACTCAGCACCATCGTTGGACAAAAGGCCGGGCAGAATGTGTGTAGCCCATTTGGGAGAAAGATGTTACGCAAGGATGCCACTCACTGTGAACTCTGTTCTCTACTTTCTCTGTTCCCCTCTCCCCATCTCTCCCACATACACACGCATTACCCCCTCTCTTCCTCTTTCACTATTGCTATCCTCTCTCTTCCTCTTGTATTCCCGGTTATTTTACTTTTTCTTTCTCCTTTTCTTTTGCCCACTCACTCTTCTTATTCTGTCTTGCTATTTTTCCTTTCTTCCTCTTCTATATTTCTCCACAAACTCTCTCTCTCACTCTCTCTCTTTCCCCCCTCCCAAGCATGGTGGGTGACATCATCAGGTCTTTTTTATCCAGCATGGCTCATTGTGTCGCTGGATAATCTGCATTAGATTCTGCTGCCGCTGCGGCTGACTGGTTCACAGCCCAAAGCCGACCCCTCCCTCTCTCCTCCTTTAGCCCCGCCCACTCTGTCCTCCTCCTCCTCCTCCTCCTCCTCCCCCCACGGCTCAGGTTCTTCTGCTGCTGTCAGTCTTAGGTCAGTCGGACTGGTGGGTGATTGGTGTAGATGGCTCGATTGTATCGTGGGGGTGTGTGTGTGTGTGTGTGTGTGTGTTATAATGCCGCCAGATCCCCAGCCTCTAGCCTCAAGTTGAGCCATCAAACACTGCACTGGCCACACAGCTGACCACACAACTGCAGAAAATACCAAGCCACAAAATGGTGTCACTGTCTCACAACAAATAAAACATTCATTCTGGGTTCTAGAGTCCTAAACCACAAACTATGACACAAGACCACACAGTCTGTTAAAATCATAAATTATATGTAATTTAATAATTAAATATCAATTTATACTGTCTGATGACTTGTAATAATCTCTCTCTCTCTCTCTCTCTCTCTCTCTCTAGGAGTCTTTCTCATTCCCTATGTGTTGTTTATATTTCTTGGGGGTATTCCTATCTTCTTCCTGGAGATTGCTCTGGGCCAGTTCATGAAGGCTGGAAGCATCAACGTGTGGAACATCGCACCACTCTTTAAAGGTCAGACCTCCATTTTAACATTCAACACTCTCCAACAGACAGCTTTACTACAGAACAGGAGCATGTACTCCATTAGTTATTGTCATGATAGGTAGTAATCAATTCTCATATTCCAAAATAAGTGCAACTGATTGGTCACAGCGCCTCCCTTATATCACAGTGTTCTCCGTGTTGGTTGTTTCAGGTCTTGGCTATGCCTCCATGGTCATAGTGTTCTTCTGCAACACCTATTATATCATGGTCCTGGCCTGGGGTTTCTACTACCTCATCAAGTCCTTCAACTCCACGTTGCCGTGGTCATCCTGCGACAATGAGTGGAACACGGAGAGCTGCATCGAGATCTTCCGCCAGGAAGACTGTCTGAACGGCTCCATCGGTAACTCCAGCTTCGGGAACATGACCTGCGAAGAGCTAGCAAATGGTCGGTCACCCATCATTGAGTTCTGGGAGTGAGTATTTGTTTTATGTGCTATGTTTCTTTGGCAGACAAAGCTTTGTCCACACTGACATTAACCGCAAAACCCTGGAGCTTTTTTTACAGACCATAAGGGACTTTTTGAGAAAGTGGAATGATACTTGGGCTTGATTAGATAAATAAATAAGTAAATAAATAAACAAAAATGGTCATAGTTGTGGTTGGGAACATGGGGATACAAATCTTAGAATAGTCAATGGAAAATTCTTGTCCAGTCAGGAAATTTTAGGCTGTGGTATGTAGAAAGATTCAGCCCTGTGAGCTCTCCCATTGTTAGGCCTTCAGGAGCCGGACTGAAGGCTTTACACGTTATATTAACCAATATAAAAAAAGTGTTCACCCAATGACTTCTGGAAGTTGTAGATACTCCACTGATAATGAGAAGAACTCTACAAGGACTGACGTTTCTAATGTAGGATTTCTGACTGTTTCTGACACAGGAGGCCTAACAGTTTTGGTTTTATCAGGACATCAGCTGGAGTCATAATTAAAGATGTAATTGCATTAATCACTATGTGGTTTCAAAGTACAGGGCTGTTATCAAAGGGGCCGAGTTCGATTTTAATTCTCTCCTGTCAGTCAGCTCCTCTGCCCCTTGCAGTCCCAGCAGACCAATCGTAATTGTCTTCGCTTTGAAGGTCATCTCTTTTAATCTGGTCATGTGGTTCTGCCTTATTGATATGAACTGCAGTAAATGTGCTCCTCGGTCTGTTGCAACTGCTTTTCTTTAATGAGATTTCCTCAGATGTGTATTTCAGAGATGGCTGTGAAGGACCGGTTAATTTACGGTGGTCAGAAGGTTCAGGCAGCAGCAGTGGACTGGCCTTAGAGGCCATTGTAACTAGTTTTCAGGCTTGTGAAGTGTTTCATAGCAACATTTAAAGTGCCCTCCATTAGGAGTCATTAACAGCTTCGGTTTAATGACATTATTACCATTTTAAAAACAGTTGCTCGCGCAGTCTGGCAGACACTGATGCTGTAAACCAGCACTGGGTTTTTATAGAAGCAGGTGGTTGATTTAAAGTAAATCATAACTGAGTCATTTGAATAGACAGGAGTCATTGACTCTCCTATAAAAGCATCTCTTCAAGGAACAATTTCCTACACTCGGAAATCCCTGTATTTTAGTCTATGGAACGTATCCACCTCCATTTGTTTATGATGTTGCAATGACAGCCAGCACTTTCCCCTAGAGAAGTTGAATGAACCCAGGCGGTCAGGGTTGTATCTCGGTCTTACACATATTTTTGTTGTTGTTGTTGTTACTGTGCCAGACAGTGCAGAGCTATCAACAAACGACAGAAAAATGCATCCTTTCAGACCCTTAGTGTTGAGCTGTCTTCTCACAGTGGAAGGATGGACACAAACATGGTCCCTAATCTTCTGTGTAGTCTTCTTGTGCTCCACACCCCAGTAGTTGATGCATGGCCTGATGATGCTCCAGAGCTTATGGAGAATAACGAGGTGTGCGGATACTTTTGGTGTAGCACGGGCAGAATGTGTCTTGTCTGTCTCTGACACATACAGTTTAAAGGCTTAGTCCCCTGTCCTCTTACGGAGCATCCACATCTTCTTCTGTCCTCAGGAATAAGGTGCTGAACATCTCAGATGGTCTGGACAAGCCCGGTGCGCTGAACTGGGAGCTATTACTTTGCCTGCTGGCCGTCTGGGTGATGGTCTATTTCTGTGTGTGGAAGGGGGTGAAGTCAACAGGCAAGGTATGGTCATCATCCCTCCATCTCTCTCTCTCTCTCTCTCTCTGTCTCTCTCTCTCTCTCTCTCTCTCTCTCTATTCTTTAAGCTCTGAGAGGTCTTGATGCAGGTAAAAGTACAGCAGTTACATGGCTACCCTCAAACGCTCTGTATACTTTTAGCTCCATTACGTAACTCCTACTCACTCTGATTAAAGGTACAGCACACTGCATAGCCCTTACTGTTGATTTAACCCTTTTCTCTGTGTACGATAGCTCTCTCACTCCATATCTCTCTCTCTCTCTCTCTCTCCCTCATCCCGTCTTTCTCCTTTTTGCATTTTACTTAGCTTTTGTACTTTCTCATGCTACAGACTGTGCAGAATCTTTACCGAACCTCACTAATACCCCACCAGTTCAAACTCCAGTGCTCCACACGTTATTTCCTATTTCACTGCACATAAATATGGGACGACTTATATCTGTGGCTTTTCGCATCACCAAAGGACTAACCAATGTGACATTCTCCTCTAACTCTCATTCGCATAACTCCACCCACTGCTGCTTCTCCACCGCAGCTGCAGTGGTGAGGCAAATAGGTAGCCATGGCAACGTCACTGGCCGAGGGGGTGTGGTTTGAGCTTTAACAGAGCTCCCTGTCAGGAATCTGGTGCATGATTGGTGGTTGGGGGCGGATTGTCTGCAGTGGGACGTGAGCAGGCTCTCGTGCAGATGGCCAACCGCCAGCATCTCTCTACTGGGGGGAGGGATCACATGAAAGCTCACCAACAGAATGACTCCGGTTTATTTCTGGAGCATGTGCGGCCCCCCTCCCCCTCAGACTTTACAACCACATGCTTATGTTTCACATAGAATAGTCCTACACTGCCCTTGAAAAGTTCACGTAGGACACTTAGGATAGCACAACTATTACAAATAACCCACCTGCTTTTTCCTGTTTTAGAATTTGTCATATACAGGACTCCAAAGTGTGCATCGTTTTTCACAATACTAAAATAAAAAGAGTAACTTTACAGCAGCATTCTTAATGTAATTAAATTATGTGGATTTCTTTGGACAACAATTATACATCACAATTATTGTACATTTTAAGACAAACTGGAAGATACTTTGATATTAATATATTTCATCTAAAAGACCCTGATATTCATATTTAAATCAAGCCTATTTAAATACACTGCTTTTTTTCAGCGCACATCCAAAAAGAAATGCTCAGACCTCATTGTCCACTGAGGTAAATAACTAGAAGAGAAACAGTGTCAGCCCGTGTCACTGACCAGTCTGTGAATTCAGATGTTTAGGATTTAAATACAGATGTACAGATCATGAATTTTATCACCGGATTATGGCCAATTTCCTCCACCGGGTGCTCCGGTTTCCTCCCACAGTCCAAAAACACACGTTGGTAGGTGGATTGACGACTCAAAGGTGTCCGTAGGTGTGAGTGTGTGAGTGAATGTGTGTGTCTGTGTTGCCCTGTGAAGGACTGGCGCCCCCTCCAGGGTGTATTCCCGCCTTGCGCCCAATGATTCCAGGTAGGCTCTGGACCCCCCGCGACCCTGAATTGGATAAGGGTTACAGATAATGAATGAATGAGTTACGATGTTCCGTGGTTACGACACATCTCCCATTTACTGTATAAAGCCTTGTTTCGACTTAAGTGGTTTTGCATCGTAAACGTCGTAACGTGAACTTCGTGTGTGGTGTGCGCGGCGCGGCGGAAGAATACACGGTTACGTGTCTTGGTACCGAGGAGGATAGGTGTTAGGATAGGATAAGTGCTTACAGTATGTTATTTACGTACAGTATGTACGTATGTTCCGACTTACACTGAAAATCGGTTTACGACGCGACGTAGGAACGGATCAACGTCGTAAGTCGAGGACCCCCTGTATAATACTTTAATATTTGTTGTCACTATATGTAGTAAATACAGTAATACTGCGTAAATACACCATTTGGCAAAAAAAAAAAGCGTAGTATGTACGCAAGCAATTAACGTAAAATTAATGTTTATTATTCTGTCGAAGTTAGTCTGATGTGTACCTTGAAATACAGCATGAGTGGACTTACATGCCTCACATTACACAGTAAACTTGCAGCACAGATCAGCCAGAATCAAAATAATACACTGGCCAGCTGCTGAGCCCTCTCTTGGCTGATTCTGATCTGTTTGAACACGATTGGACAGGTTTTCCAAACAAGACGTGTTAACCCATCCTCTACAGACAATACATACTTCAGCAGGGAACTTTAAGTTCATCCTTTTGTTTATTTGCCGTTATGTGTAATCAGTAACTGTGCATCAAAGATCGTAGATATACGTTCTAGACCACTGAGAAATCCCAAAAAACTTGCTGTCTGACCAGGGCTGCCAAAACTGTTGCCCACCATTGTACACACCATGGTCTGTTTAAAGAGTGTCCATACACAGTCTCAGTGTTTGACCAAAGCCCAGCTCTGAGGCCTGCGCTACCCCAGTGAACAAGGCAGTAGTAACTCTAATGCAGTAGCACAGCAGGAGCCCATCACTCCTCCATTAAAACACAGTGGAGGAGTACGTGAACCCCAACTTCCCCGTTAAAAACAAATTTACTCACCATCCTACTGCTCTGAAGGGCAACACACACTTTTTGGTCAGACACAGAGCCTCATTTTCTATCCACACTACACATAGATGACATTATCACTGTCATAACGAAGCGTTGTATCTTTGTATTTTGCTTTTTGAACAAAGAGGCTTTTATATAATTTGAAATCATAAGCTACTTCTTACACTGTGACATAAACCACTCGCTCCACCTTAAACCTAACCGTATCCCCTTGATTAAGACTAAAGCTAGGCTTGAGAGCGCACTGGTTAGGGGATACGGTTAGGTTTAAGGTGGAGCGAGTGTTTGGTTTAAGGTCACGTTTATGGTTCAGGGCTGAGGTTGAGGTTTTGAGAGGTGTTAGTTGTGGTGCTCTGTCTGAAGGATGTGGTGAGAGATATAATCAAGTCTCGGACGGTTTAATGGTCCTCTCTCTCGCTCTGAGCTCCACAGTCAGTGTCAGAATTCATTAGACCCTAGCTCGACTCAAGGCTATGTGTTGTGATCAGGGGCAGTGATGAAAAATAGAGGGTCAGACATTACAGAGAGAAAACAGGACACATGGAAGATTAACCCTTAGAGGTCTGTCATTTCTTTTAATTGGGCTATTTCTGCGCAATGATGTTTTTCGGTATTACAAGATTAAATACGCCCCCTCGCCTTGCACCCAGTGATTCCGGATAGACCCACCGCAACACAATTTTACAGACAGTGAGAAAAAATTATGTTTCTTTTCCAGCAACATGTTTGATTTATGATATTACATGGTATTTATTAAAAATGATGTTGTCTGTATTTGCTGCAATAACAGATTCTGTTAGTGAGGTCAAATTGTTGGATGATTAGTTCTGAATCAATCCCAAATAAGCTCCCACAGTGGAACATGTGACCACAATTTATTTGTACTTATTTATTTATTTATTTATTGGAGCTGTTCCATTAAGCCCTGAATAGTGGCCCTGTCTCTAGGCTTCAAGGTGTCATCAAGAGTTCAGTTCATTCTCCCTCAGGTCTCTGAGAGCATCTGGGCTCAGCCTAGGCCGTCCTCCGCCACAAGAACAAGCCGAGTCTGTGCATAATAATAATGCTCTGCTGTAGACAGCTCATGCAAGAGGGGGTGGGGGGGCTTGGCTATGCATGACTGTCCTACTTTCAGATGAGTATTTGGAGCAAGTGGAAGAGTCTGTCAGGGTGCCGCTGCCCAGAGAGCTCATAAACAGAACAGTGTCATTGTGAGAAACAAAAAAATCGAAACGCAGCAGAGAACTTCCTACGAAGTTGTGTTTCTGGGTGCGAGGTTCAGGGAGTTTAAATGCGGTGCTGATTAGATAAAAAAACACCTCCATACATTATCTGCGATGATCTAATAGAGAAGGTATAAGTCCTACGCCGTATACGTGTGAAACTGTGTGCCCAGCATGTGATTGACCCTGTCGTTGCAGAAAAAATGCCAGCTCCAGAATGATAATGAGTTTCTCACAGTCATAACGACACCTTATCAAATACACTATGGGCATATTTAGCTGATAAAGCTCTTTATCGCTAGCCAAGGCCTCCAGAGCTTTGCCTAACAAATAGCCTACCAACCGTCCTAAAAAGGCAGATGGCTTTTCAGCAAAACAGGACAACACTTGGGAGGAAGCAGTGAATAGACAACAAAACAAGACCATATACGATGGATTTAAAAATATGGGAAAAATAAGCTAGCTAGCTGACCAAAGTAAACTTGTGGGCTCCATTATCAGTGCTGAGTGCCAGAGGGAAATAAAGTCCACTGGCTCTAGACTGTGGAGAGCAGCAGGCTGTGGAGGGTGTTGGAGCTCCACCCAGTACCTTTGGACGAGTTGGAATGTTGCTTGTGTTTCACAACATCTACGCTTGACCTCCACTAATGTGGCTGAATGCCATCAAATTCTCATAGAAATGTTTCAATATTTCATCAAATGCCTTCCCAAACTCAAAATAATGACAAAATAATGTTTGTTTATCTGGTGGGAGTTGACCCAGGTCACATTATATTTGGACAGCACCGACCCCTAAGTTCACTCGACCTCTGTCCCCTCCAGGGGCTCGCGGAACATGCGCAAATGTAGAGATGGAACAGCCCAGAGGGGGAAGTCAAAGAGGTTTTGTCAAAGTTATTACAACTTTAAACATTATTGGAACCGTTTATAATGTTTTGAAGAAGAAGCTGGTCCTTTATTGATCCCCTTAGGGAAATTACTTCTCTGCATTTGACCCGTCTGTGGCAGTGAGTACACAAACAAACAGGTGAGCCATTCTTCACAAACACTAGGGGCAGTGAACACACACACAACTGGAGCAGGGGGCTGCCAAAAACACCTCAGCGCCCGGGGAGCAGTTTTGGGAATAGGTGCCTTGCTTAAGGGCACTTATCCTTGCCGGTCCCTGGAATCGAACCAGCGACCCTCCAGCCTCAAGCTCGCTTCTCTAACCTCAAGGCCACGGCTAGAAAGTTAGAAAATATTCAAATGAGATCTCCTTCTTAAGGTTTTTTTTGTGTGTGTGTGTGTGTTTCCTTTGCAGATTGTGTATTTCACAGCCACGTTCCCATACGTCGTCCTGATCATTCTCTTGGTCCGAGGGGTCACACTTCCTGGGGCCACAGATGGGATCCTGTACTATCTCAAGCCTGACTGGTCAAAGCTAGGAGAGCCACAGGTGAGTCTTTTAAATTCAGACCCTTTTTACTATCTTTCACGCACGTTTATGTACATTTTCTTGTCCCGCCCTTATGTCACTAGCTCTATTTGTGAAGCCGTCTACTGTTTGAGGCTGCGTTTTCAAGGACATCATAAGGTTTACTGATACACATCACTGGAGATGATAAAGATTTAAATAAACTTGAAACAAAAGGACTTCTTAACAGTGACCAGTAACTGTTACCCCAGTAATGAAAGTTTAAAGATGTTTGCTGTGTGTACTCTTCTTTGTTTCCTGGTTTGTTGGGACACTTGAGATCAGATGTTCTGTAGCTCCCATCGATTCTCATGCCATCTTTATCTCTCTCTCTCTCTCTCATTCAGGTGTGGATCGATGCTGGCACACAGATCTTCTTTTCTTACGCTATCGGCCTCGGAGCCCTCACGGCTCTTGGCAGCTACAACCGATTCAACAACGACTGCTACAAGTACGTTATGGCGCTGGACTGCTTAGTTTTTTCTTTCTGTTGGAGTCACCAGATGGTGACTGTAGCCTCCTTCCAGTGTCCTCCAGTCTGGGAGGGTTTTAATGAAGTGGAGATGTGCTCTTGTGTAATAGCCATGAGGATCACGTACAGTAACCACAAAGGAAAGTCTTACTTCATTTCCCTGGAAACTGAGGTCACTTGATCTGAAGCAGCTCTTTTTGACATGAGCATGACCTGATTGCTTAATATTAGTTGTTAGGCCTGCTGCACCTTCATCTGAGGTTCATCTGTCAGGTTGCGCATTACTACTACGAGCATAAGGCTGCAACCGTGTGGCAGGTTTATCATATTGTATACTGCAAATGCAAAATGAGTTGTATACTGAACTATCCTAAAAGCCATTGAGGTGATGAGGTTAGGGTTAGGACTAAATTTGACAGTAGGTGGGGGTAGTGGTGTACTACCACTACTGTCACTATAGTCACTGTGCTGGTATCCTCAATAAGGGAACCTTAATAAGAGAAAGTGTGTTCTCCCTGTGTCAGCATGGGTTTCCTCCGGGTGTTCTGGTTTCCTCCCACAGTCCCAAAACAAACGCTGGTAGGTGGAATGGCAAGTCAGAAGTGTCCATAGGTGTGAGTGAATGTGTGTCGTCCTTCTGAAGGACAGGCGCCCCCTCTAGAGAGTGTTCCTGCCTTCCGCCCTGTGATTCCGGGTGGACTCCGGACCCACCGCAACCCTGAACTGGATAAGCGGTTATAGACAGTGAATGAATAATAAGGGAAAGTACAATATTTTATAATAATTGTGGGTTTTAGAGTTGTGTTGATTTCATACGCCCCGTTACATCATTTCTCAGATCTATAATGAATGCTTGCTAATATTTAACTCTCCTAGAAAAGAGAATGAGTATGTACACTGTAATACACAAGCAACAATCCCTGGGCAAGACTCCTAACTGTATATTTGCCCACATCTGTAATTGTTTATACCTCTGGATAAGCGTGTCTGTTAAAATGCCATTAATATTACGTTTTTGGGATCATGGGAATGCTATCGTTCATATAATCATCCATAGCATCCGATTGGTCAATGTGTACACAGCACAAAATAAAGCTTTTAGTGATGGGTCAGAGCAATAGTCCTTAAGCGAGCCTCCTTATAAAAGTATGTATAAAGTGCTGGGGCCTAGAAAAATCAATCACGCACCACTTTTTCATGACTTGCTGTAATGCACAGCTCTGATATTTCTGTATCGATCAACGAAAGCAGATACTGCGAGACAATGCGAGACGCTGACTCTTATTTTGCCGGCTCTTCACAGGGATGCATTCATGTTGGCCCTGATCAACAGCGGAACCAGTTTCTTCGCTGGCTTTGTGGTCTTTTCCATCCTGGGCTTCATGGCGTCCGAGCAGGGGGTGGACATCTCAAAAGTGGCCGAGTCGGGTAAGAGTCCAGCAGTGCTCAGTTTAAATGCATGCTGTATTAAGGGTTTGAAGACACTTATCTGTTTGAATGAATTGTTAATTCTCTCTGGAGTTAAATTATTGAAGATGCACTGCCATGTTCAGGTACTTGTTTCTCCTGCTCATGACCTGATTCATCTACTAAAGGCCTTTGTAACTTGTTGGATCAGGTTTCTTAGAAAGGAAAGAAAACATGAAACGGTGCAAAACATCTGCCCCCCTCCCCCCTGTATAATATAACTGTATACTCCATACAGTGTGCCACTCTGGCCAATTTCACGCTGCCTGAGATGATTGTGTCTGAAAGTGTTAAATAATTAAGTCAAAATCCAGTTGTTTGGAGTCCACACAGGAGAATGCTTTTCAGAGGCTGGGGCCGAATAGCACTACATTATTTATGGAATTCATTTCTAATTTACATCAGCTACATCCACAGAACGATGGGGCAGAAAGTGGGGTACATGTAATGACCATGCCCTGCAGACATGTTATAAACGAGGCTGTAGGTTCTGAAACGTGAATGAACTGAGAAATGTTTTATCTGTGTGTATACTGTTCAATACTGTTCAGATTCAGAGACCCCTCCTTAATTAAATTCCAGCCAAAGCAGTTATAACATGAAAGGAGTACGGTAAACGATATCTGTATTAAAATAATGTTATAAAGAACTCTACACGGGTGGATATTACCTGTAATTCTGTAGTCTTTCGTGTGTCCAACTTTTATTGCCAGTTCCACTCTGTCAGGGGCAGGGTTTTGAAGAAATCTGAGGGGATATTTCTCCACTCCTTTAAAGTTCAGAATTAGAAGATGCTTCTCATGATATGGATCAATCCCAAACATATTTAGTGATGTTCAGATCTGGGCTGAGAACAGTAGTGAGTGCTTTGTTTGATTTCCAGATTAACATTTTTTGTATTTATTGCCTATATACGTCTTTTTAGTCATTTTAGAACATCGGTGTTTAAACACTGATATTTCCCTCATTTTTAACTCATAATTTTATACAATTATATTATAAATAAATCAGTAATACATTAATAATAATGGATGTTTAATGCATAATTTGACTGGAAATTAAATAAGAGAGGTGGGGGTTCCTGAGTTTGGGACATTAGAGTATGTACTGAACAACTGTAAATGTAATGAGGGGATATTATAGTGTGTGTGTGTGTGTGTGTGTGTGTGTGTGTGTGTGTGTGTGTGTGTGTGTGTGTGAAGATGAATGAGGGTATGAGGGTAAAGAGAAATGAGTCTGTGTTATATTCATTTTAAAAATGTATGTTGCCAGAATCTTAAAGTTAAATACTTGTCTGTCTCTGAGAGAGAGTGAGAGAGAGAGCGAATGTATGTTGTGTTTGTGTATGTGTGTATATATACGTGTGTGTGTGTGTGTGTGTGTGTGTGAAAAGAGAAAATGCTTGAGATAAAAAGCCAATCCTCCATGCACTTTGCATCCATCCTTAATGACATCCTCATTTACAGCACTCACATGATGGATGAATACAGTTTTACATTTGCACTTTATTAGTCTCTCAGTGTCACTGTTTCAGTAAACTACAGTGACTTGAATCATTTTATAGTGCTGACAAATTAGAACTCATTGTTCATTAGAGAGAAAGATACAGAAATGTATAAAGCCTGACCCTGAATCTGGTTTCCACTCCTGCATTTTATGGTCACTGTTAGTTTACTGCACTTTCAGTGATTGGCCAGTGGTAGTGTTTTCACTCGAAACATGTCATTAGCCATTGGCTTATTCGTTATCCTTCTAATTTTGGCCAATCTTTATCTCAGTTTTATGAGGTAACCTGAGGAACTTTGGTGCACTCGCACTATATTTTAAAGTTATTGCTTCTCTTGTACACACTTAAAAATTAAGATTCTTTATTTAAGCAAATGGTTCTATATATAACCTTGAACACTTGAAGAACCTTTTGAATGATTAAAAGGTACTTTAGCATCATGAAAGTGTTCTTCAGATTGATGACATTGTGCTATTGATGGTTCTGTACAGCACCTTTTAGAAAAGTGTTCAGTATGGCACCAGAACCTTGTAGAACCATCATTTCTGTGTGTACCAAAATGTCTTAAAAATTAACGTTATTATTTAACTTAAAGGCTAAGCACCACTTAATGGACCTCCATGAATATTTCACATTATTTTAGTTACTGACAGATATAAGTATGAATTAAAATGAAAATAGCAGCTTAATTTGCTTTAAAACTGACAATTTTATTTAAATGACAGAAAAACCCGAGCTCGCTACGGAAATTATTGAACGTAACCGTGACGTCACTGGTGGACAACAGCTGAACAACGCCGCGGTAAAACACCGTTATGACTGACTGTTATGACAGTATCTAGCTAAATAACCAACATTATTCATGACAATAGCCTAGCAATAAGCTAAACTCAAATGTAGAGGTACCGTTATTCTTGTAAATGTGATCGAAGTCGAACTCGAATTCATCCGACACTATAAACCTCCGTAATGCAGCTATGTAGCCGAGTATAATCTGAGCCACCGAGTTTAGCGAGTCAAGCTAACGTTAACTAACACCAACTAAAACAGGCGAAGTGAGTGTCCTTACCCTGTTTACCTCCATGTTACAGAGGCTCTTGAACACCTTTCGTTGGTGTCCTTACATGCCCATATTGTTGGAAAAGCGCCAGTGAAATGAGCTACAGATAACGGAGTGAGCGGATGGTCCTTTCCAAAGTGCCCGTTTAAAGTTGACAAATTTAGTCCATTTTCTGGATATTTTGGGATCTTTGGGCCATTTGTTCACAGATGTCCCACTGTACATTGAATGATTGCAGCCAAAAACAACACACCTTTTCCTCATTTTGCATTAAATTAAATGCAACTTCTAGAGTTGTTGTCCACCATCTACGTCACAGGCAAGACGCCTATTAGAGTTTCCGAAAACCGTTGGGGGGGGACCAACGGTCTTTTAAACCTTATTCCTTGAATTAGTAAGAAATAACATGTTTTCTGACTATCAATAAACACAAGTTAGGAACTCAAATTCCCCTGTATTTATTTGTTTGACACTTTAATATTGCTGGTACTTAGCCTTTAACATCATTATTAGCTTCCTTTTACTTCTGTATTTTAAAAATCCAAATGATTTTCCATTAATATATTTAAAATGCCAATTTAATCAACAATCAAGTTCTTCCATTGTGTTTTCAGGAAATGAAGAGTACTGTAGGAGTGAGTTGTTGTTGTGTAAATAACAAATGAAAAAACTATAACCAGTGAATCGCTGCCTTACAAAGCAGTGATTACAAAAATCTGATTTAAAGTTTGACTGCAGCATAGTCTTATTATAACCTTATAATTGGTCTTTTCTGGCTCCTGTCTATGAACAGAACCATAGTGTTAAGGCACCTCCAGTGTTCTTCTTCAGTGATTTTTTGTTCTAAAATCGCAGAGTGTATTTTGAGCAGTCATTTTTTTGCTCATCCTAAAATTGTTCAGTTTCATAGATCAGTTCTTAGGCCAGAGGTAATGTAGTCTCAGAACAGTCCAGCTGCACTCCTTAGCCAGCAGAATACGTCAGAAAAAATTATGATTCCATGCAAACGTATATCTTCTTGTGAAAAACAAACACAGCTGAGCTTAAATGCTGTGGTGTGCACTACTTTCTGCACAGTTTCTAACAATGATGAAATCTACAGCTCAGTTTTTAAGAAAACTTTTGGCAGTATGTATTTGTTTAATTCTGTTTAATTCTTCCATCATCTGAAGCACACTGCTAGCTTTTAATGGTGCATTGTAAATAATAAACACAATCTACAGGTTCAATACCACTGTGCCTGCCCAAGTCCAGAACAAATTCTGAATATGCTCTAGAATAGGCAGCAGAGTAAAGTCCCCTGGTAACTCAATGAAAGCTCATATGAACCTAAACTCTTCAGTCTGAGCTCCTGTAGGCTTTCCTTTAAATCTGGACGTCATTTAACAACAGTGATTTGACTGTGTCTAGTGTGGAATGCTGATGCTTTCAAGTATGCTTTGCAACAGTGTTAATGCATGCAAAATGATGCTTTTACCATGCATGTCACATAGTCTGTAATAACTTTGAAATACCATCTGTGTCCCTTGCATCCCTTTAAGAAAGAAAAGAAAACAATGCACTTTCAGAATAACCCTTATTATTTTATCTAATTAAACATTTATATGTATTTATTATATCTTAGGTCACAAATTGCTCCACAAGGTGATTTAAGACAGACATGAACACCGTTACTGATGTTTCACCCGAGCTGGTACACTAGTGATATATGATCCAGTAATAATGCCATAAAGTTATGGTGTAGGTTTTTTTTGCTAAATTCAGTAGATATTTTAGTATGAATCAGTGGACGAATCCTGACCTCTCCACTTGGCACCAATGATTCAGTTACAGTTAACGTCAGGTGTAACATACAGGAGGTCCTCCGGTTACGTCAGTCCAGAGTTACGATGTTTCGTGGTTACGACACATCTCCCATTTACTGTATAAAGCCTTGTTTCGACTTAAGTGGTTTTGCGTCGTAAACGTCGTAACGTGAACTTCGTGTGTGGTGTGCGCGGTGGAAGAATACACGGTTATGCGACTTGGGACCGAGGAGGATAGGTGTGAGGATAGGATAAGTGCTTACAGTATGTTATTTACGTACAGTATGTTCCGACTTACACCGAAAATCGGTTTACGACACGACGTAGGAACGGATCAACGCCGTAAGTCGAGGACCCCCTGTATAATATTATACACTTCTGCAGATGTAATAGAGTATACCTTTTGACAAATGCACAATCATTGTAATCCCTAAGACTTTCCCCTTCATTTCAGATGCCACACATCATCACACCCAGCATTGTTTCACTAAAGTGGACTTAATTTGTGTAGTCATCAGTCTGGATTTATTTAGGCACAGAGTTTAAGTCATTCTACCTTTTTTCAGCTTAATACAACAATATCAGTCTCCCACATTTAATGAGAAATGCCAACGTAGTGATTTGACAAGAACTATTGAGATTCGGTGAGAACGTAACTGACCTGCCCATCAAACAGCATGGGGATGTGTTTTCACTGGACGTACCTCATCAGTCAGTATCTTCAACTTTATCCCAAGTGTTTTTCTTCATATTCTACATTAGGCTAATTTGGCCTGATTGTGACTGGGTCGTATTAAACTGCAGTGTTTACACAATTCATGAATCGATCTGAAATGAACCACTCTTTGAAATGGAGAAAGAAGTCAAACTGAAAATATTGGAATATTAATAATTCACCATAATCAATGCATTCCTCAAAGCTCCAGATCGCTGAGCCTTCAAAAGAACTTGGATAAAGACTTTTTTCCCTGTACACTGTAAAAATGAAAAGTGGTGCATTGATTTTAGTTCATTCCAATTTGTGCGTCATTTCCACGTCGTTTAATGAGGTATAGCTACTTTTTGATCTAATCTGCTGCTGCAGAATTGGCGTTGGCCATTCTCCAATCCATAATCAGTGGTCAGAACTTTCACAGAACCACTTCACTTTGCCTAAAAGATGTCTTACAAGTGGATTGTAGTGTGTAACACTGCTGCACTTGTGTTTGCTTCTTAGTTCCTACAGAAACACCACAGTGTACCATTTAGTGTCCTTGGGCAAGACGCCTAATGTAGAATATATCTGTAACATAGTTAAGAGTAGTAAGTCATTCTAAGTACGAATGCGTTAATGAAATACAGACACTAGATTCGAGCACCTAACAACGAGGCCAGTGCGGTGTGTTAAAGGAGATAATTTAGTTACACTTTAAATCAATTGAATTCAATCCATGTGTTTTGTTTCAGTGCTGAAGGAACACTTGGTCCATGCATGATCTAAAAGCACGGTCCGTCCCACACACACACACACACACACACACACACAGTTTCACCTTGCGGCAGTGGAGCAGCTCAGTGCAGGACTTGTTGAGTCTGGGGACAGGACTGTGTGTTCTACACCCAGAGAAGAGAGACAGGGAGGGGGAGAGAGGAGGAGAGAAGAGGAAAGGGAGATAGAGGACGAAAGGGAGAAGCAGCGGATGTATGTTTCATGGTTTCCGTTGTGTTTTAGAGTTTCTAAAGTCACCTTCATTCTAATATTACACTGACTCTGTTGGTGATGGGACATTGGCTTCGCATCACAAGAAACAGTGTGCTCTCACAGTGCACTGAAATAAACAGATTGCTTCCAGTCTGTGTTCTTGTTTGAGAGAATGAGACAAGATATGTGTGTGTGTGTGTATGTGTGTGGGTGTGTGTGTATGCCCTTGTCTGTCCTTGTGATGTCTAATCTGTGTGTGTGTGTGTGTGAGTCCTATATGAATAATGTGTGGAGCTGTTCTATGTGAGTGTGTCCTAGGGGAAGAAAAATATAACCTCCAATCTGCTCGTGTCATTACTGTGTGCGTTGATAGACATGCTACCTAAACCCACAGGGGCTTTTATATCCATTTTTTAAATTTTTTTTCATCCAGAATCCATTCAGGTCACAGAGATAGTGGACCAAAAAAAAAAAAAAAAAAAAAAAAGCAGATTTCCCCGTTATGCCTTTGATGCTTTGATACTAGTTATCCTTGATTGTCTTCAGTCCGGTTCTGATATCTTGTGATTCATATCTATTCATTGATTATCTCTATTATTATCTATATTTTGGCTTTTAAGTATTAATTTAAGGATTATCTAACCAGGAACTTTGCCTCTTGAGATGTGCACATCTCGATTTCAAGAGGGCTCCTGGAGCTGACTGCCAATGCAGGTAAACCTCTGACATCTAATGTCAGCATTTACACCTCTTAATACAGCCCAGCCCAGAGTTATGCCTTTAGTTACTGTAGCTGTGGGGCGAATTATGGCCTAGCGTAGGCAGACAGGGCCTTTGCATTAGCGTAAGTAGCAGTAAACCCGTCCTCTGATACAGGAGCATGGTGGAAATCCAGATGAATAGGAAGCAAGACGTTTGCTCAGTTTGCTCATATGCGCCACCTTCAGTATCCTCCAGACGACCCAGTCTAACCCCACTAAACCCAACACTATTAAAAACCCACATTAATAACATCCAACACTAACCGATGAGTGAAAGCCAGCAGATCTGAGACATCCCCCCCCCCACCCCCCAAAAGGCAGAGATTGGTAGTAGTTTGGTTTAGTGTCCATTTGAATCAGCAGTGGCTTTTATAGCACAATTCATAAGAACGAGTTAAGTCCACATCAGATTGTTTTAATAATAGATTTAAACACTACTTCAGGACGGATGAGCAATTCTATTCCATTCAGCACATGATAAATGATATAATACAGCAAAGCTACAGGAATATGACCATGTGATATTGTTATATTGAGTATATTATTGTTGTATCCAGTCCTGTCCATCACCTCAGGAATTTAAATCCCATTTTTGCTTATTTTTTAAAAAATGGAACAGCTTTGTTTAAATTTGACTCATTGCAAACTAACAAATGCCAATAACCGTGGACCTGAGTGGTTAGTAATTGTTAGTATCTGTAGGCTCCTATAATTGGCTCCTGTAAAAACATAACCCTTACTCAAACAGAGCTGAGAATACGCCCCTGTGTTATACACATTTTGACTGAAACGCATGACTGGGCCCTTCCTTTGCCAAAGCCTAACACCAGTAGCCACTGAACACAAACAAAATGACACCTCTCACGACTAACCCGCCTGATTGTGAATGAGAACGCCACTCTCATTAGGCACAAAACAATAATAATGATAATAAAAAATACAACACACATAACAATTCAGACAAGAGCAGCCCCCTTTATTACACACACATTTTCATTCAGGTGCTTTCTCTCTCAAATCCCCTCCCCCTCTCTCTCTCTCTCTTTCCCCCCTCTGTTGTTTTCTTTCTCTCTCTCTTTCTCTCTTTCTCCTTCTCTCTCTCTCTCTCTGTCTCTCCCTCATTCTTTCTCCCCCTGACCCTTTCTTTCTCTCTTTGTCTCAGTGCAGTTGGTGCTGTATGTGTGTAAGTGTGTAGGTGTGGATTGAGTGTTCATTGGCCCGTGGTGATGAGTGTATTTTTATGCTACCTACAGGGCCTGGCCTGGCGTTCATAGCGTACCCTAAAGCCGTGTCTCTGATGCCTGTGGCTCCAGTCTGGGCTGCCCTCTTCTTCTTCATGCTGCTACTGCTGGGGCTGGACAGTCAGGTCAGTGACCTTCCATCACACTCCCCCTTTAAACATGATTCAGGGAGGTTCATCAGCAAGCAGCATGTTGTCACCCCAAGCATCTGCTAGAGGAGCGTAAAGGATCCAGCAGTGGAAATGCCTTTTCTGGATTGGATGAATCTCCTTCCAGTACGTGTAGAATGAGTTTGATTGGTTGTGTGATTTAAGAATAATCATCTACTGTTAGAACCTAATCTTACTAATGCCCCTGAGTGCAATCATATCTTCAAAGCAAAATCCAATGAAGAGAACTCCTCACAGAAGAGAAGAGGCTTGCAACAAAGAGGGCAAAGTTTTGGCTTAGATGCATCAGGCTTTGTTGATTAAGCAGGATAAATTTATTTTATAATCTGTTATTTCATGCTTTCTGGTAAGTTATGCACTGAGGAATAGATTTGTGGGTCTTTATGAGGATCCCACAGAGACTAAGTGGATAATACACAATTTAAATGACTGTCTGTGAGGAGTGTGGTGTGTTCTCCCTGTGTCTGTGTGGGTTTCCTCTGGGTGACTGTCTGTGAGGAGTGTGGTGTGTTCTCCCTGTGTCTGTGTGGGTTTCCTCCGGGTGACTGTTTGTGGGGAGTTGGTGTGTTCTCCCTGTGTCTGCGTGGGTTTCCTCTGGGTGACTGTCTGTGAGGAGTTGGTGTGTTCTCCCTGTGTCTGCGTGGGTTTCCTCCGGTTGACTGTCTGTGAGGAGTTGGTGTGTTCTCCCTGTGTCTGTGTGGGTTTCCTCTGGGTGACTGTCTGTGGGGAGTGTGGTGTGTTCTCCCTGTGTCTGTGTGGGTTTCCTCCGGGTGACTGTCTGTGAGGAGTGTGGTGTGTTCTCCCTGTGTCTGCGTGGGTTTCCTCCAGGTGACTGTCTGTGAGGAGTGTGGTGTGTTCTCTCCGTGTCTGTGTGGGTTTCCTCTGGGTGACTGTCTGTGAGGAGTGTGGTGTGTTCTCCCTGTGTCTGCGTGGGTTTCCTCCAGGTGACTGTCTGTGAGGAGTGTGGTGTGTTCTCTCTGTGTCTGTGTGGGTTTCCTCCGGGTGACTGTCTGTGAGGAGTGTGGTGTGTTCTCCCTGTGTCTGCGTGGGTTTCCTCCGGGTGACTGTCTGTGAGGAGTGTGGTGTGTTCTCCCTGTGTCTGCGTGGGTTTCCTCCGGGTGACTGTCTGTGAGGAGTATGGTGTGTTCTCCCTGTGTCTGTGTGGGTTTCCTCCGGGTGACTGTCTGTGAGGAGTGTGGTGTGTTCTCCCAGTGGTCTGTAGGCCCTTAAGGCCATCCGTCTTGCTGCATTCAGCCTGAAGTGTAAACTAAATGTCCAACGCAAGTGACAAATAGAGCAAAAAGTCAGACTAAAGAAACTGTTAAAAAAAAACCTGTCTGACGCCAACATGAAAATCCCCCGTGGTTGTGTATGACACATTATCCACTTCCACTTTGGATGCGGATGGATCTTGAGGCTGGGGTTTTATGGCTTTTACTGTTTTATGTCACATGTATCTGTAGTTTTGGCATTTACATTTGCTTCAAAATATCATTTGTTTAGAGAGTATTGTATCATACCAGCTGGCCATCGTAAAAGCCTGACCTGGAACCTGGATCCAAGTTACAGATTTGAAGAACTCTGAGAGGGGAAATAACCCCTCTGACTCTCCCTCCACATCAGTGGTATTTTAAGAGACACACTAACTTCAGCTGCACTTACGGTATCTTTCTGAAATCTGATGTTAAATTGTTTTCTCTTCTTTTGCAGTTTGTTGGAGTGGAAGGTTTTGTAACTGGCATTCTTGATCTTTTCCCTGGAAAGTATTACATGCGCTACCGTCGAGAAATCGCAGTGGCGATCTGTTGTTTATTGTGCTTCATTATAGATCTCTCCATGGTTACACAGGTAAATGACCCTCATAAATTGTGCATTCATTAACAAAGCCTAGCTGTTATTGAAATCGCTGTTCTGTTACTGTCAACTGTCACACATCACATTCTCAGATGGCGGAGAACCTCACTAATATAAGAGAGGGGAAGCCTGCCCAAAGTAAACAATGGCCATGTGTTATGTAAATTAATGATTGACTTATGATTCATTTGCATTTTTATACACAGTAGTAGGACTATTGCAGGTTAATCACTAATTTATTACAGGGACTCTGACCTCGGTGTATTTGTTTGTTTGTGTGTCTAGGGGGGGATGTACGTCTTCCAGCTTTTTGACTATTATTCAGCCAGTGGTATGACCCTGTTGTGGCAGGCATTCTGGGAATGCGTGGTTGTCGCCTGGGTTTATGGTAAGCCGCTACTTAATGCATGATAACTTCCAATTTTAAGTCTCTTTCACTTGGGTTCCACACACAGTGCACCCAAGGTAGTGAATTTAAATAGTGATTGATGTAGTATTGTGTGTAACATCATAGCTCTCCATTTGTCAGAACAGGGTTCAGTGCTAAACCCTGGTAATAACCACACGACTCCGTATCACTGCCAGTCCTTGGGCAAGATTCTCAACTACAACATCGTTTTTAAAAAAGCTATAGAAAATAGTGTCTTCTCAATGCTACAAATGGAAATGTTACCAACTGCACTACAAAGGGAGTAGGGGGTTATCTGGGTTCAGTCACAGTTATATTTTCTTTCTTGTGAATGTTCACAGCTTATTCACTAAAGCAGACGTTTTCAACTTCAGCTCCGAGGCACAGTGATACATTATCTCTGTTCTAGAAGAAACCCAGTCACACAGTTAACGCATGGTCCTGCTCTGTGTGTGTGTGTGTGTGTTTATATATCTTCAGGTGCTGACAAGTTTATGGATGACATCGCCCGTATGATCGGTTACCGGCCTTTCCCTTGGATGAAGTGGTGCTGGTCATTTATTACTCCATGTGTTTGCATGGTGAGAGTCCATTTGGATGAATATGTCTTCTTCTTTGGTCTAAGTCTATGTCTAAGACAGTTTCCTGTGAGTCAGACATCTGTGCACTTCTCTTGCTCTAATCTAAATGACACAGTTCACCAATAAGCTATAAATGAGCTAATTAACCAAATAAAGGAATTCAAATTCAAAAATTCAGTGTCTAGATGCATGCCCTATTTACTGTATACCCACAACACATTATAGGATAGTGTTTTATGCTCCATAACAGGGAATATACAAAGTAACTAATGATTAGGGGAATATGGAAGTTCTTCAGAATAGTGTTCTGTGTAGTGCCCCGGTGTGTTCCCTGTGATGAAGTGCTGAGTAGTGTTTCTGATTTTCTGTAGTCACTAGGACCATTTCAGTTCCCAAAACAGTTCTTCATAGTGGTCCAAAGTGAGGGAATCTTGACTATACCTTTAATATTATACTATATATATCACCAATGATTATGGTGTCATTGCTCTCCTTCTAACAGTATTGTCTACAGGGGCATTTCTCTCACTATAGGACTACATATAGTGCTTATAGCAAAAGCTTGTCCCCTAATATAGCGTTCTGTTCAGTGCTCCTGAGTTTCTGTCTGCAGAATAGTGATCATGTAAGTTCTCTGTAATAGAATACTTACTACAGGGAGAAGTGCTTATATAGTTTTATATAGTGCCCCTGATTTTTACTGAAGAGAAGAGTGACTTGAGGCCAATTTTAACCTTCTCCTTTCCTAAATGAAAAGGAATGAGGAACAGAGGTCAACCGCAACTAGAAAGCATCTCTTTCACCCTGTAGTGTGCTGTTTTGTTTAATTATTAAAGGATGTTCATGGCTTAACTCTTAACGTCACAGTGTTCAGAATGTACACTTAGACAATCAGCAACAGAGCAGAAATGTGTGAAATATTGTGCTGAATCTGTTTGTTTTCTCTCTCTCTCTCTCTCTCTCTCTCTCTCTCTCTCTCAGGGTATATTTCTGTTTCACCTGATGAACTACAAGCCTCTTACCTACAACAATGTGTACGTGTACCCTTGGTGGGGGGAGGTGATTGGATGGTGTCTTGCTCTCTCCTCTATGCTCTGCATCCCTGTTAGTCTCATCTACAAACTCTCCGGAGCCAAGGGAACCTTCAGAGAGGTGTGGCCCACACACACCCACATTCTTTTTTTTTTTTTTTTTAGCGTGCACAATAAGAAATGAGTGACATCTGTAAGATCTGAATTAACAGACCTTATGTGACAATTCCAGTACTGGAATAAAGTCTGAGGCCTATTTACTGTTTAAATCTGAGGAAATGAGCTAAGTTCACTTACTTCTAAAAGCAAACACCACAAGGATCCGTTACTTCTGTGAAGTAATTTACTTTATAATGCATTCATGTAATTAAAGTTGCACCTGGTGTCTGTGAGGAGTGTGGGGTGTTCTCCCTGTGTCCGCGTGGGTTTCCTCCGGGTGACTGTCTGTGAGGAGTGTGGGGTGTTCTCCCTGTGTTCACATGGGTTTCTTCTGGGTGCTTCGGTTTTCTCCCACAGTCCAAAAACACACGTTGGTGGGTGGATTGGCGACTCAAAAGTGTCCGTAGATGTGAGTGTGTGTGTGTGTTGCCCTGTGAAGGACTGGCGCCCCCTCCAGGGTGTATTCCCGCCTTGCGCCCAATGATTCCAGGTAGGCTCTGGACCCACCGCGACCCTGAACTGGATAAGGGTTACAGATAATGAATGAATGAATGAAGTTGCACCTGGTTATTTTATACACAATTTATGACCTAAGTACAAGTGAATTCTGTGCCTGAGGAAAGCAGTTAGGAAAACACCTCCGTCCAGAACGGTCTTTGTTGTTACATTTCACCCGTTTGGCATGGGAGGTTTCCTAGACAGGATGCGCAACTTATGCAGGCGAACTATAATAACACAGACAGGAACTCCAGTAAAACTGCCTACTGCACCTCTAATAGAATCTCAATATTGTACTGACATAAAAACCTAAATTTAAGAATCCCCTGTACACAGTTCATTTCTTTCTCATCAAGACAAACATCCCTCAACTCAACAGGACTGAACTCTGTAGTACTGACCTCCCCCACTCACCATTACATCAGACTAGTTGTGAAGTATTTACTGAATAACACTTATGCTGTGTGTAATTAATGCTATTAAAGATTAATGACTGATCACAAGTCTAAATGATGTAAGCTTAAAGGGTTAACTTTTTGGCGGCCGATAGTCACAAAGCACAATCGAGCAGCACAGACATTAATGAGGCATGGAGCCGTTCCTCAGTCATGGCCCTTAACCCACTTGAGTACAATTCAACTCTGTGGGGCTAAATTTATCTCTGGAGAAGTAATGTTTCACTCTGCAGTTCAGATGAACAGGGCTTGGTTTTACTGTGTACACTGTGGCGAGATGGAGGGATGAAGTTGTATTACTTTCGTACACATGACGCCCCGCATGACTGCATATTTTTAGTGTCAAACCAAACACTCAAACCAACAAATGCCAGTGAGAGTCAGTCATCTAAACACAGTAAGGTAGCAGAGCCATTTGGATGGGTTTTGTATGTGGGTCAGCGGTTCCTCGTGACTCATTGTTGTATGAAAGTAGTGTGTTTAATTGGGGTAAATGGGCTAATGGCTTTCCATCGATTTTTTACTGGAAATCAATTATAATTCTTTCCCCGCAATGGATATGAGTCCGAACACAGCCGCAGAGACGTTAACGGCAGCTGGGAACTGTGAGAAAAATTTCACCCAACACTCAGAAGGGGAAGAAATGAGTGGAAAATACCACGGCGGAACCCCCTCAGACAGAATTCATGAAAAAATCCCAGGAGACATTAAAGCAGAGAAGTCCAGCTTCCCCTTCGTCTGATTCTCATTAAGATGGATAGATTAAGCGTTCCTTTTCGTATCGATTCATTCAGCGATCCTGGACTGTCCAATCACAATCTGCATAAAGTCATTTATAGTTCTGCGTATATATCATTTAAACACATAGTTAGTTTCTGATTTCATTCATTCATTGTCTGTAAGCGCTTATCCAGTTCAGGGTCGCGGTGGGTCCAGAGCCTACCTGGAATCATTGGGCGCAAGGCGGGAATACACCCTGGAGGGGGCGCCAGTCCTTCACAGGGCAACACAGACACACACACACATTCACTCACACACTCACACCTACGGACACATTTGAGTCGCCAATCCACCTACCAACGTGTGTTTTTGGACTGTGGGAGGAAACCGGAGCGCTGCAGTGTTCGTTAGTGTCAAATATCCGACCTGAACCTGGATTCATTTCCAGTTACTACAGTCACTTACCTACAGTTGTCTTCGTTTTCTCTCAAACTCTTTGTTTTTATATTTGGGGGTTGAAGATAACAGGAAATGGCCAGTCTGTAACACCTTTGCGTCATTTGGAGACGCTCCCTGCACCATTTACATATACAATAATATCTGAGACACATGTCAGTTTCTAACTGTACATTAATTAAAAAGTGGTGCTCAATATTTTAATTTAAACATATTTTCACATGGACAAAATCTAATAGCGCTAATATTATCAGGAGAATGCAAAAACATGAGGTTAATTTAAAGATATATTTACCAAGCAATTTTGAAAAAAAGATTATGGACAAACGAATGTACTAAAATATAAACTAAAAGAGTTTTTCTTCTTTATCTGCAGCGTTGGGAAAGTCTGACCAAACCAGTGTGGGGCTCCCATCACCTGGAGTACATGGCGCCTGACACGGACATCAAAAGCCTGGCCTCGCTGTCCCCAGGCACCGAGGAGAACAAGGTCATCATCTTCGAGAGCGTCATGTAGACACATCATCTGAGTCCACACCTGACCTCCAAAGACAAGCTGCTAGAAACAACCATCTGGATTTTACTGCATATTAATTAATTATGGATGTGTGATAAATGAGTCCCTGTATTTTCCACCCGTTCGATATTAGAATTAGCTCATGGTCACAGTCACACGTGAAGGCGTTTGAGTCCACGTCCAGATTGGAACGTCACCGCTACTTAAGTAGGCGTTTGGACTTTGCTACTAATGCTACATTCCTTACTGTAATTGGCTCTTCATAAGTGTATTTCTACGTGTAAATATGAAAAAGGTTTACAGTAATTGTCAGGTTTGCTTTAGGTGTTTTTTGACTAAAACTATATTGAGATCTTTATACTAATTAAAAACCTGGTAATATCTTATTGTTACAAGAATAGAAATTCCACATCAGTGCGTCCCTAACTGAAACTGATCTCTGTATTGGTTTTTAAACACGTGGCGTGATATTTTAACGGGCAGAATATGGGCTGTAAATATATAAAAAAAAAAAAAAAGAATAGCAGCAGTCTAACAGCTTGTCTTTGGAAATAGCAGGAAAGTTGTATCAAGCAGAGCAGAACCAGCCAAGGTGTAGCTCATCTTCATCATCACCTCCTCAGCCTCACAACAGAGCAGAATTCCCACAGGCCTCTTCACACGGGTTTCCTTTACACTCACAGCTCCGTTTGGTGGGCTTCATCTGAGAGGGCTATAGGGGCAGCACAAGGAGAGGTATCGGCCTGTCCAGCACAATCTACACACGTAACGCATCAACAGCCATTTAGGTATGGAACCGGGCCACTACATTTAAAAAAAATAAGGGCCAGAATCAGACCTCAAGTATGAGCTTTGATACAGTATTCATTTGAATAAAACACGTGTTTACGTGTACGTTTTGTTTCATGTTCCATTTGTTGTGTAATCTGCATTAACCCCCGGAGAACAAAACCAGTCGCCAGTGACTGATCAGACCATTGAACGACTAGAAATCTCCTTTTCCTCGCCGACTCTGATCCATATTGAACTGAACGTGTCCTTGAGCGAGATGTGAGGCGTAAGCACTGTGTGTAAAAACACACACTTCAGTTTTAACTGTGTGCCAAACAGCATGCTTTTACTTCCGTCTCTGTCTAGAGAATGGATGTGGTTGCCATAAACAATGGAGATTTTATCTGCCTAGTTAAGAGTACACTGTCTATGCGAGTGGTTTCTGGTGATTTCCACAGCTGCTGTAACTGTAGAGGAGAGGCAGCTGTTCTGAACGAGGGAAATGGACCTTTGTAAAGGTGCCTACAAACCGAAATGGCCATTGTTGCATTTTAACTTTCCTTTTAATACAGAATCTTTGTAAATCTACGGATTTGAATTTGTAATCGGCCTGGAGTCAAACGTGTACTTCATTGTCTAAAGACGCCTGACTCTATGGGGACTCTAAGGGGTGGTGAACAATCCACGAATCAGATAAACACCAATGGTAATCTCATGAGTTCAGAGCAGTCCGTGTTAAGGTGGAACGAAAAACTGAGCACAGAAAGAAGCTGCAGGGGCTTTTTGCCAATGTCCATAGTGGACTATTGAAGACTAGTGTAGCTTAGAAATGTCGACGTAGTTTTAGTTTGAGGCCTCTGCAGTGAGGACACACAGCAAAAGATGGGTGACGATTAGTTGCCAAACTTTGCCTTTTACTTTTGTTTGTCTTAAACTCAAAAGCCCAGTGGTGAGCATCAGTCGCCAAGTTTCTCGCAGGCCTCGAGTGAACCGGCCTCATCGCAAATGCTGTGGGAATTCTGCCCTGTTTCTTTGCAGTAGAGAATACAGTAAGCCATTCTAACGTCATGGTAAAAATAATTAGAATGTAAAAATGATAATTAGATTCAATAACGTAAGACTTCAACCTACATTTGCACATTGTTGTAAAATAATCTCACTAGCACTTTTTAATCGTGTTAGAAAAAGGCTTTTTTTTTTTTGTTTCTTTTGGTGTTTTTCTTTGTTTAATTTTACATATTGTGAAATAAATCAGAGATTATTTTGTGAAGGCTTTTATTTTGCTGATACACATGAAAAATCTCTCTATATATACTATAAATATGTATTGAATATCTGTGTGCTATATTTTAAAAGTTTGCTGCAGTATGACTTTTTGATAAAGATGAAACTATGGAAAGGGTTTTGCTAATGGAAATGTGCAGTGCTGATGCTGAGAGGAACAGAAGTCAGCACAGGGGATCGGTTTTATTATGAATATCAAGAGCTTGTGTGTGTTTGTGTGTTAAGTACAGTATTTTTCTGCTGACCACCCAGGGACCGACACGTGATTTTATTTACTTTAATTTTCGTAGACACTGATCAAACCACAGATTATACGACGAAAACCTGTGTAATTTAGAAAAGTCTGTAAACTGAATATTTTCAAATTTGTTTGATTTAAGGTTCTGTTTTTTGCCTACGAACAGATATCTGCCTTTAACGTGGTTTGCATTGAAATCATTTTAAGTGCCCATTAGTCCGAGAAAAATAAAAATCAACCTCAAAAGCACCTTCTGCCAGTTTGGAGTTTAAGGCCTTTTGATTTGACCAAAACCAGCAAAACTGCCCAATACCTAAGACTGACCACAGGTGTGTCCATGTCAATCATTTTGAAACACTAAAAGCGTTAGCCAGTTGTAACGTGTGTTATCCCCATTTTTCAGTCAATTTGATTATAATTGTTTTATTGAAATAGGACCCTGGGCTGGTCAGTTAATGTCATTTAGTCATTGTACGTAGAAAACAAAAATTTAATGTAAATTACCAAAAAAAAAAAACGGTAAAAAAAACGGTTATTTCATTTTTTTTTATTATTATTTTGTGCTTCGCCAAATTGTTCTCGACAGTATCTTGTCCCAAAGACTTGTTACCAGAGAGCTGTAGGGTGTCTAGTCTAGACTAGCTGTGGTCGTTTGGGTTAAAAAGGGAACCATTTAAGAAATGTATTAATGTTAACACTGAGAGCGAATTTCACACCGACTGAAATCCTGTCCACGTCGTTGGACTTGAACCCTCTGAAAGGTCACAGCTCTCGTTTCAACGTAAAAAATCATCTAACAGTCCATATGTATTACAACTGTGAAGTACTTAACATTATTAATAACTCTAAGATACTAATTATTAACCAGTGTTATCTGACCCAATGTTATGTATATGACCAAAAACAGATGTCGTTTTTTCAGAAAGACTGAAACACATACTAAATATCTCATTTATTATGTTTATGTAATCCACTTTATTAAAAAAATAAAATAAAATAGAACTGTTTCTAACATTGCTTTTTTTTCCCCAAGTTAAATCACGTGATCAAAAGGGAAGTCTAGAGCGATGCTGTTAGGGATAAAGAAGGTAGAAAAAGTCATAGGACTGTTGATATATTTTAGTGCTAGAATCAAAGTAAAAACCCTTTGGGTGAGGATACTGTCTAGAAGGTTCTCATTAGCTCTGCTGACTTGGTGATTAACTCATTGTTGTGCTTTGTGTTATAACTGTGAGCTGTAAAACCATGGTCTTCCACCTGTCCGCTGAAGTAGTGATAACAGATTAAGACTTGTATAGTTAGTGTCACTGATCACGCAAGAGGTCATTCATCTTGTAAAGGGCTTCATGCTTTATACCACTGTGATTGTGCTGAAGATCCACACGCTCATATCAAAGCAACAAAATGGCAATAAACTAACTCCTTGGGAACCAGCTGTCTCTGTGTGTGTGTGTTTTCTGGGCTTATCTCTTCATTAATACTGAGTTATACTCCAACATGGGGCGGCACGGTGGCGCAACAGGTAGTGTCGCAGTCACACAGCTCCAGGGGCCTGGAGGTTGTGGGTTCGAGTCCCGCTCTGGGTGACTGACGGTGAGGAGTGTGGTGTGTTCTCCCCGTGTCAGCGTGGGTTTCCTCCGGGTGCTCCGGTTTCCTCCCACAGTCCAAAAACACACGTTGGTAGGTGGATTGGTGACTCAAAAGTGTCTGTAGGTATGGGAGGCCGTCTAGGGCAAATACTCTGAAACACTTGCGCACTACATTGAAACATTTGCACAACACACCGAAACACTTGCGCACTACATTGAAACATTTGCTCACTACATTGAAACACTTGCGCACTACATTGAAACATTTGCTCACTACATTGAAACACTTGCGCACACTTCACTAAAACACTTGCGCGCACTACATTGAAACACTAGCGCGCACTACACTGAAACACTTGCGCACACTACACTGAAACACGTGCACACTACACACTGAAACATTTGCACTACACTTCACATACACTCGTATATATATTAAACATGACGTGTGTGTGTGTGTGTGTGAGAGAGAGAGAGAGAGAAGATGCACTCAGCTGTGTAGCACAGGGTACAATCTTTTATGACTAATTCCTGTGCTCTGTGTCTTTTCAGAGATGAACAAACATTTGTTCTTATTATTTTTTATTAGTCTTTTCATATTTGATCAGCCATTGCGTATTTCTGGTAACAGTGAGGATATCCGTAATTTTGTGCGTGATGTCCTGCGTTGTGTGGAATCCATACAAGATGACCCACTACACAGACACTACACTGAACTGGAGCACTACACAAGAACCATTCAGTCCATCATACGTGTAGTTGGGCGCAGAGAAGGGCCTGTGGTGAGAGAATGCACGACTCTTTTGGAGTCTTTATATCAGTTTCTAATTCTCATTTTACAACAAAGACATCAAGGCAACAATATTCTCATAATTCCTCCAACAACTTCCAGTGGCACGTCCGGTCGCCCACGGTATGATTTAACAGCAGACCAGATTATCCACTGCCTAAATCTGGGATTTAATTGGCAAAGAATCGCTTCCATTTTTGGAATTGATCGACAAGTGTGCAAGTGTTTCAATGTAGTATGCGCAAGTGTTTCAATGTAGTGTGCGCAAGTGTTTCAATGTAGCGTGCGCAAGTGTTTCAATGTAGCGTGCGCAAGTGTTTCAATGTAGCGTGCGCAAGTGTTTCAATGTAGCGTGCGCAAGTGTTTCCGTGTGTGGTGTGCAAGTGTTTCCGTGTAGTGTGCGCAAGTGTTTCAGTGTGTAGTGTGCAAGTGTTTCAATGTAGTGTGCGCAAGTGTTTTAATGTAGTGTGCGCAAGTGTTTCAAGGTAGTGTGCGCAAGTGTTTCAATGTAGTGTGCGCAAGTGTTTCCGTGTGTGGTGTGCAAGTGTTTCCGTGTAGCGTGCGCAAGTGATTTAGTGTGTAGTGTGCAAGTGTTTCAATGTAGTGTGCGCAAGTGTTTCAGTGTGTAGTGTGCAAGTGTTTCAATGTAGTGTGCGCAAGTGTTTCAATGTAGTGTGCGCAAGTGTTTCAATGTAGTGTGCGCAAGTGTTTCAATGTAGTGTGCGCAAGTGTTTTAGTGTATTTGCCCTAGACGGCCTCCCATATGTAGGTGTGAGTGTGTGTGTGTTGCCCTGTGAAGGACTGGCACCCCCTCCAGGGTGTATTCCCGCCTTGCGCCCAATGATTCCAGGTAGGCTCTGGACCCACTGCACCCCACAAATGGATAAGCGCTTACAGATAATGAATGAATATATACTCCAACACACTCCAGACTCTCAGTACTCACTCTGTATAGAGTCATACAGATATTCTATAACACTTCTGTTGCTCCATTCATTGTCAATATAATTAGCCTCACTGACCATACAGGAGTGCTTAGAATTACAGGCTGTAGTCCACATGTTTCTCTGTAAAATTTGTAGACCACTGCTGTGAGTGGTGGAGCCTTCTCTGCATTTATGGGAGATCATTCATTTCTTGTAACCGCTTTTAAACTGTAATCCAACAGCTTGAGTGTAGTGAATTTGACAATATGTTGTTAAAGACATTGACGTTACTGTGCTAATACTATGTTAAGTGAACTTAAATGTAAGTTAGGGTGACAAGATCTGAGATGGTGAAAAAGAGGACACGCCTCCCCAGGGGACGGGGGGGGGGACGGACGGGGGGCAGTGGTTAGGTCCTTTACACCTTTATTTGCTACACATGGGGAAACATGGGAATTTCTTTTTTAATTAATCCGAGAACTTACATTTACGTTTCGGCATAGCTGCTCGAGATGAGGGTAGGTACAGGAGCTTTGCCTGACGTAAACAAGGACTACTGACGTGCAGACTGACCAATTAAATGTTTTCAGAGAAGGTTATTGACCAATAACGGTAGCTCTAAAGTCAGACCGTCCAATCAGAAAATTTTAGGCCACTTCACCACGCCCCCTTCTCACTCAAGCGAACCAATCGGAGTAGGGTGAACAAAATCTTAGAGACAAGATCAGCTCCAGCCATGTACAAACAACAGTCATTTTCCCCTCAAATATACCACCCACCTTAAAAGAGAGGGAGCTTCTGAACGTAAACAAATGCTAATAGTGTTGCAAGTATTTTTGTATGAAAACTTTAATTTCCTGTATCTACTTCAGTGTCGTCTTTTATATAACACTAGGGTGACCCGATATGAGATGGTGAAAAAGACGTGTCTCCGGGGGTGGTGGGGGTGGACGACTACTGACGTGCAGACTGACCAATTAAATGTTTACAGAGAAGGTTATTGACCAATAACGGTAGCTCTAAAGTCAGACCGTCCAATCAGAAAATTTTAGGCCACTTCACCACGCCCCCTTCTCACTCAGGCGAACCAATCGGAGTAGAGGAAGGCGGGACTAGTTTGTGAACGAAACTTCTCGAAGTTCTATGTAAGCTCTAGAAAAATAAAATCCCGGACGTTTGTGAAATTCCGCCCGGACATTTTTTTTTAGCTAAAAAAGAGGACATGTCCGGGTAAAAGGGTACGTCTGGCCACCCTATGTTAGTGCTATGTAATATTAATATGGGAAAAAACTTGTCTTTTGGTCTGATATGCTAGGCTTTCTCTCTCTACGATTTAAGGTGGACTGCAAATTCAGAAGACAGCTAGCTGCATGAAAGTAAGCTACAAAACTAAACTTTACAAACAGGTTTCTGTGGCAATTCAAATAGGGAATAAAAAATTACAGTCATTTCCCCCTCAAATATACCTCCCACCTTCAAGAAATGGAGCTTCTGAACGTAAACAAATGCTAACAGCAGTTCAACAAACTCAGCAAAGATGCCAGTTTTGTATGAACTCTCCAGTTTACTGTATCTACTTCCTTGTCAACATTTGTTTTATTTTAATATTTTTTTAACAATTAGACTCTAGTCCTTCTGTTTCTCTACATACTTTATTTTTGAAACAATGGCTTGAAAATTATTTCACACAGCTGCTGAAAGGGGGAAATAAATCTTGTGAGGCAGCTATGTATCTGGACTTTTTGGATAAACCCCCGGATTAAATATTACCCCGACTCTTACTGCAGGCTTGGCATTGTCCGCACACTCTGCTTACTTTCTCTGATCACACAGTTGTCAGGAGCCCACCAGGAGGGAACAGTGTGAGAGACATGACCATTCTCCTGATGCGGTTCAAACTGGTTTTACTGAACGGACTGTTGAGCGGGGGCAGTGGTGATTTGGCACTGAATCCTTTTAGGCAGCCAGTTTCTGCACTATTTCTGACCCTCGCTGGATCGCTGGACAACAGCTGAAGCCTTTTGCTTAATGCTGACACTGTCAGGCAAGTGACACAATCCCCCCCCACACACACACACACTTTACAGTCAATGCATCTGACACTATCCACTGGTCGACGTGTGGTTTCTTAAATTGCACTGCATCAGCTTCTGTGGTACATCAGAGACCAGAGAGAGGAGATAACTGAGAAGTAAGGACGCGCCAATCTGCTGGTTTGGACAGAGTTGGACACTGGGTTTCTAGGTTTCAGTGGCGGCGGTGCATTGTCTTATGGCTGTGGTCCTGGAAACGCTTGACCAACTTAGGAACAGACTGCTCTCTAGCATGATGCATTAAGAGAAGAATTTCCACACTGGGAAAACTGCCAGCGTAACATTCCATTCCAGAATACAGTAAGTGAATGGGAGTCTTTCACAGATGTTACAGCTGGAGCCACTGAGGTGTTCAACACATTTCTGAAGCCTGTGTAAACGCAGCTTCTGTTTCCCCATTCGGAGCACTCCAAAAATGTTTTAAATAATTACATGAGAGTGATCAGTCATAACAATAAACGTACCTCTTTGTATCTACACTCAGTCAGTGAAGCTGATAAAGTGGACAATGTATAGGTGCAAAGAAGCGTCTCATAAGAATCTCATATCCATTGTTTTCTTTCATTTAAGATCATTTGGTTTTACATTAATTGAAACTTTAACAGTGAACAGACCTATAGACACTGGAATGAAAGCGAATTTCCCATTTGTTTGGTTGAGTCCCAATGGGAAGAGGGTCATGTAGCGTTTCAAAGAAGAACAGAATATTCTCATAAATTGATTGCCATAATCTGACCAGCGATATCGCTCGTGGTTCAAAAGTTATCAACACAGAAGTTTGCAACAACAATCCCTGTGATGCACAGCTGTTTGGCATGCTCAAGGTGTTGTCTATGGTACATATACTCCCCCTTTTCTCTTGTTCAGAACAACCAGCTTCCCTTTACTTCAAGTGCAAAAGCCCAGGAGTCAGGGGCACCTTCGCCTTGATCTTCAGTCCAACTGTGCACACGCAATCCCCCACAAGGTTGAACCACTCCGACAAACAGTCATTACGAGTGGGCAAAAATCAGAGACCATTCTAGTTCAAGTGGCCTTTAAGCTCAAGTTAGTCATATTTCTGAAGACAACAATGAGGGAACAATTAAAGAAAACAGCCGGTTTCTAAAAGTGGGAGTCCAATTTCTGATGAAAAGACTCCTAACTGTGGAAGACCTGGTCACCACCCACAGAGCCATCATCTGATAAATCCATCTTTTGTGAGAGAACAGCTGATCACTGCAGGTCTGAAAGAGTATGGATTATTCATTCATTCATTACCTGTAAGCGCTTATCCAATTCAGGGTCGCGGTGGGTCTAGAGCAGGGGTGGGCAATCTTTTCCGCAAAGGGCCGGTGTGGCTGCTGGTTTTTGTTCCAACCAACCAGGAGGTCACATGATCATTTGTTTTACTCAAGCCAACTAATTAAAGGAGTGAAATCAGGTGTGCTTGAGCCTGAATGGACTTAAATCCAGCAGCCACACTGGCCCTTTGCGGATAAGATTGCCCACCCCTGGTCTAGAGCCTACCTGGAATCATTGGGCGCAAGGTGGGAATACACCCTGGAGGGGGCGCCAGTCCTTCACAGGGCAACACAGACACACCCACACACACACACACACACATTCACACCTACGGACACTTTTGAGTCGCCAGTCCTCCTACCAACGTGTTTTTGGACTGTGGGAGGAAACTGGAGCACCCGGAGGAAACCCACATGGACACAGGTAGAACACACCACACTCCTCACAGACAGTCACCCGGAGGAAACCCACGCAGACACAGGGAGAACACACCACACTCCTCACAGACAGTCACCCGGAGGAAACCCACGCAGATTAATGTCTGCATAACTCTGTATCACTGAGCAGAATTTAATCTCTCGATGATTTGCTCACAGAGCCATGGCTGAGAAATGACATCAGGAGGTGACCTCAAAATGCTGAAAAGCGTGAAAAGAGATTAGGATATTCCTCTAGGCCTTCAACTATAACTGGGTGATACCTACTTGTTTTTGCTGTTTTAGATCATTAAGTCTAAAAAGAGGACGTCCGGGTAAAAGAGGACGTCTGGTCACCCTATATAACACTTTTTTATTTACATTTGTTTTTAAAAAGCAGGTAGTGTCACAGTCACACAGCTCCAGGACCCTGGGGTTGTGGGTTCATGTCCTTTGCAATGGCCGTTTAAAGACAGAATCTTGCAGTGTCACACTTATAAACAGCTTCGAAATGCAGCTTGAAGCTAATAATATTAACAAGACAAGTGGTAATATTCATTTGTTTTCTCATGTTAGGCTCTTCTTCCTGCTGATGCACTGGTGAATTTAGTGTTGAAAACTGACTCATTCTTCCAATACAATGACAAACAAAGAGCTTGGGTGCTTCATTGTTGGTTTCTGTGGGTCAAAATCAATTTTCCTTTTGAAATAGCTCACTGAAGGAAGGCCTGGCCAAAGCGTTTGGGATGTGGTTCTCTCCTCTCATGCCAGTGGAATAAATGACAAAGGAGGAGGCTGGAAAATTAAGTCTCCTGACCTTCAGATGGTGGAGCTAGGACTAGATCACTAGATCTACTGAAAGATCAGAAGCACAAAACTCTTCAGAACTTCAGCTCTCTGAGGGCTGCCAAGATTTCGAAGCTGAGAGATAAAGCGCCAGGTTAAATATTCAGGCCAAGTTCTTACGAATCCAGAATGTGGTCTGAATGACTAAACAGGTTGAAATATGTGTGTGTGTGTGTGTGTGTGTGCGTGTCTCCACAAAGTGATTTAACCTCCTTTAAATGACTTGCAATGATTTAACAAATGACACAGATAAATGGTCATGGAAAAGTAATGGAAAACATTATTACTCAAGCTGAATTACACACACAAACAGGCAGTATATGTTTTATCAAGCACTGTTCAGATAAGAATCTTTTATTTTCCTATTTCAGGAGCTCCGTTCTAGTTGCAATCAAAAGTATAGTTCCTTCATTTTAAAGGCTAAGCACCACTTAATGGACCTCCATGAATATTCCACATTATTTTAGTTACTGACAGATATAAGTATGAATTAAAATGAAAGTAGCAGCTTAATTTGCTTTAAAACTGACAATTTTATTAAATTGACGGAAAAACCCGAGCTCGCTACGGAAATTCTTGAACGCGACCGTGACGGTAAAACACCGTTATGACTGACTGTTATGACAGTATCTAGCTAAATAACCAACATTATTCATGACAATAGCCTAGCAATAAGCTAAACTCAAATGTAGAGGTACCGTTATTCTTGTAAATGTGATCGAAGTCGAACTCGAATTCATCCGACACTATAAACCTCCGTAATGCAGCTACGTAGCCGAGTATAATCTGAGCCACCGAGTTTAGCGAGTCAAGCTAACGTTAACTAACACCAACTAAAACAGGCGAAGTGAGTGTCCTTACCCTGTTTACCTCCATGTTACAGAGGCTCTTGAACACCTTTCGTTGGTGTCCTTACATGCCCATATTGTTGGAAAAGCGCCAGTGAAATGAGCTACAGATAACGGAGTGAGCGGACGGTCCTTTCCAAAGTGCCCGTTTAAAGTGGACAAATTTAGTCCATTTTCTGGATATTTTGGGCATTTGTTCACAGATGTCCCACTGTACATTGAATGATTGCAGCCAAAAACAACACACCTTTTCCTCATTTTGCATTAAATTAAGTGCAGCTTCTAGAGTGTTGTCCACCATCTACGTCACAGGCAAGACGCCTATTAGAGTTTCCGAACACCGTTGGTGGGGGGTGGGGCAACGGTCTTTTAAACCTTATTCCTTCAATTAGTGAGAAATAACATGTTTTCTGACTATCAATAAACACAAGTTAGGAACTCAATCTCCACTGTATTTATTTGTTTGACACTTTCATATCACTGGTGCTTAGCCTTTAAGCTCTGTAATATCCCTGAATTATCACTGTCTTTTTGACCTCATCCAAAATTCAGTCTTAAGAGTTTATCTGCTTCCAATAACTCAAACAACTATCAGTAATTCCATGATCAGTTTTTGCAGTCTGAAATAGGCAGTCCCTGTTTCTGAGAACACTTGTAGCTTCTTGGTTTGACTGGAAAAAACGGAGGGGGTACGGAAATAGTCTGGTTTACACTTATTTTCTATTCACTTTCTCTTCCCCTTTTAAATATATTTAAAAAGTTAAACCTGCAGTGTTTTTGAGAGTACTGTAAAAGATCGGCAGACGGTTTATTACTCCGCAGACCAAGAACACTGTACATGTTTTAATTTTTGACTTGGATATGTGCGTACGTTTTTAATTCAGTACGAGTGATGTAGTACTCCAAACCCACGTGAAACCGCTCGCTTTTTAGGTGTTATTCTTATTTAAAATGTTAAATACCCGCAGGTTGCTGCCATCACGACTGACATTTGTTTACCATAGAAATAACCACTAAGAAAGATTAAGAGTATTAACGGAGACTTTAATGGATATACTTCATCAAATTCTCATTTGAAGTGCACTGCTAAACATGGAACCGGTGATAAACTGCAGCATGCTGAAAATTCAGAATAACAAATCTAAGTGCTAATTAACCAGCCAGAGTAACGGCCTGATTACAGACACACAGCACAAACCCTGTCTGAAGTTATAAAAGAGGGTTGGCTTTTCAGACAATGAGTACAGTAATGTGTCTTTTCTGAAAGGTGACAAAAAAAATAAACACTGAAGAGACGGACTGAACGCACGCCCTGCCCTTCAGTGCGACATCTGATTATGTAGAAGGCGAATTAACAAAAGCATTCAACTAAACATTCCCAACGTGCATGCACATTTATTCATTAACTAGATTACAGACATAAGGGAGAAGTCTCTCATCAAAAGAACACATTTAAAATCCAAAACGACCCCACGGGAGGCCATCTTCAAAAAGAGTTTAACTAAACCACCCGCCCTGGTTTACCCAGAAGTCTTTAAACATATGCTGACATTAAGTGCCTGGTACTGTACCCTGGGGTTAATATTTGATCCTCATTCATTCTCAGAAGAACCCAATTGAACTCCAGTCAATGTAGGAGAAAAAAAAATACCTCACATGCTTAATGTAGCCAGTCACATAACTATGAATCATATGACCCTCTGTATTACAGAAGCCTCCAAGAGTGCCCTACCCCAGCTTCAACGTCAACGAGTGTCTATTTTTAATCCAGACAGGCGACAAATCTTGCAGAGGTTCTTGAATCTGTGCGCACGGACCGAGGGATCCTTAGACTCTGCAAACGATCGACTGACGAGTGTCAAGTGTCACCACTCTAACGCTGCGTAGAGCTATTCACTTACAAGGACAGCAAGGCCAAGGCAGCTTAGTGTGTCCATTGCTCTTTCAGGATATTGAAAAGCATCTGGAAATAAATTACAAGGAGTCAGTGACAGCTGTACTAGGTAGACACAACCGGGAGGACTCTACCATTTCAGGAAAAACTCAGGGTCGTCCTTCTCTGCTCAAAAGGCCGCGTTATTGCCATTTCAAAACCTCAACAGACATTGCAATGTTTTGAAATGTAACCTAGGCCACAAACGCTTGACCACTGCCAGAGCGCTTGTTTGCAGTAGGGTTTGATTCATATCACGTTATACTGACTCACTGGAATAAACCAGCCACCACTGGAATAAGCCTGCTCTACTGTTACAAACATTGCTGCAGAGAACAAAACATAGGTGATATTTTCCTACACTGAGTGGAAGAAAGGGTTGTGGTAAAAAATAGAGAGGAGAAAAAAAGAAAAAGAAAAAAAAAAGAATGGCATGGCTTCATTTGAGTAACAAGCGCCCACCACCAAACCCCACATTCCACCCTTGTTTCTCTTCGACAAACTGAGATTTTTATACAGTAAACACCCTAACTCACTTTAACTGTTTAATTCCTGAACAATTATGTAGATTTAGGTCAGACAGCACATTAATATTATCCACATAATGTTAAGGAAAATCCTTGGTCCATCTACTAAAACACTAAACATGAGGAACGGCTCAAAACGTATGAAGTGTGTTGAAAAACCAGTGATAAGAAATTTAATTCACATTCAACAGAAAGAAAAGTTTATGATAAAGGGGCAAAAAAAAGAATACATTTGCTATTTTACCAAACACAGCGTTATTTGAAGTGAAGCACACACAAGAAAGCTTCCAAATCCTGCATGAGGAAATCCAGCAGCCAAAAGTGATACGTGGACCTGGCGTCGAGGATGAAGAGCGAAGCAGACAGATGTGTGATGGACGTGGTTCAGTCAGACTTCTTGTCCTGATGAGAGTCATGTTTCGCCTAGAGAACACAAACACAGTGAGGTTAACGAGTCCAAAACAGATTTCCATGAAGTTTATGAGTTTTTTGACACTTCTAAGGGACAGTTCACCTAATGGCTCCTTGCCTTCACCGGCTTCCGTTTCAAGAACTAGAATTACTCAATGGACAGAGGCGTCTAACTCTGGTTCAGAAAGTAAAAACCTGGTTTAGTTGGTGGGAGTTTAGCTGGTTTGAGGTGATTGGAGAAGTCAGGTGAGGTGAGGATTTTTACTTTCACTTTTCACTTGTGAAACCTCTGCCAGTGGATCTGTTTAATAGTTCACACAGACAGAAAGCAGTGCAGGCCAGCAGCTGTCTCTCACATCAAAGATGCCTTTCACAGAGCAGTTACAATAGCTCCAACGCAGACCTCATTCCAGTAATGTGTTTTCTCTACATCAGGCCAGTTATGAATAGAGGTGGGGTGATAGTGAACATGACAACACTTCAGAAATTCACAATAACTGAGGTCATATTTAATTTCTGAGGTCTGCCAAGTTGCAATAAAGCCAAGAAAGAAAGAAAGAAATACACCAACACTACTGTAGATCATCATCAAACATGTACAACAGCAAAGAGAATCTAGGTAAGCCTAGCCTAGCTCTGCTGGACCACCATTAGCCATAGTCTCAGAGGTTCATTCATTCATTATCTGTAACCCTTATCCAGTTCAGGGTCGCGGTGGGTCCAGAGCCTACCTGGAATCATTGGGCGCAAGGCAGGAATACACCCTGGAGGGGGCGCCAGTCCTTCACAGGGCAACACAGACACACACACACACATTCACTCACACCTACGGACACTTTTGAGTTGCCAATCCACCTACCAACGTGTGTTTTTGGAGCGTGGGAGGAAACCCACGCGGACACAGAGAGAACACACCACACTCCTCACAAACAGTCACCAGGAGGAAACCCACGCAGCCACAGAGAGAACACACCACACTCCTCACAAACAGTCACCCGGAGGAAACCCACGCAGCCACAGAGAGAACACACCACAATCCTCACAGACAGTCACCCGGAGGAAACCCACGCAGACACAGGGAGAACACACCACACTCCTCACAGACAGTCACCCGGAGGAAACCCACGCAGACACAAGGAGAACACACCACACTCCTCACAGACAGTCGCCCGGAGGAAACCCACGAAGACACAAGGAGAACACACCACACTCCTCACAGACAGTCACCCGGAGTGGGAATCAAACCCACAACCTCCAGGTCCCGGGAGCTGTGTGACTGCGACGCTACCTGCTGCTTCTGACATTTTAAATAAGAAGGGTAGGACTAATAAATACATAAATGAAAAAGGGAGAAGAAAAAAAAAAAAAATATATATATATATATATATATATATATATATATATATATAGATCGTCTAGTACTTATTTTTAAATAAAATTAGCAAGAAAGAAAATTATTTTATTTAAAGATAAGTACTAGACAATCTACCACCAAAGAACAAAGAAAACCAAGAACATTTTGTTGATTTTAAGAATTACAATGACATTTATTTAATGCTGGTTAGAGTAAAACGTGAAGTTTAATGCGACTGTGTGCAGCTATATCATTTTTTCTAAACACTCACAGCACAAAATATCTCCCCACCACAAAGACACACTCATGTGAAATAAGAAATTCAGCAGTCCTCATTTCTCTGTGAGGTATAATACTTGTGTAAATGTTGCCGAGTTCAGAGTCGTCCTGCTGAGCTTGTGAACTAACCAATGCCGAGCTGAAGCTCTGGCCTCCCCGCATGGTGTCGGGCCAAACGCAGCCCCAGAATCACACACAAACTGAGTGTGTTCCTGTCTTATTTCCTATTAGTCAGCCACGTTTCCCACGGAAGAACCTACCGGGAATTTTTCTTGTTTGCAAAACCAGTTTATGTTGGTGGAAACATGCTGAACGATTCAAAATTTAGTTCACGAACTGGAATGTGAAACATGGCTGAAATAACAACAGACGGTGTGGTAGCAACACTAAGTTCTCTCTGTAAAATATGTCTGAATGAACAGTTCCTACTCACGCATTAGCTTTTCAACATTAGGAGTCAGTCAGTCAGAAATTGAAAGGCCATCCAGCAGAAACACTTTCTAAAGAGGAACTAAAAGCAGCCTGAGGCTTGTTGAAATAAACGTTTATAGATGTTTATGTAGCTATATGTCAGTTGAATTAAACATTAATTGATGCTAACACAGCACTTTAATTTACATATTGGGTCCAAAACAGATTCAGGTCCAAAGGATTATGTATAAACTCACCAGGGTTATGACGAGTGCTAAACAAACCTGACTGTCCTTAAAGATAAGCCACTTAAATGACCACACAGTGATGGTAATATTGGCCATAAAACAATCATGGATAAATAAACTATGACAAAATATGGCAATATAAAATGAGTGGGTGGGGATTGTAAGTCACGAGTTTACATGGTTACTAAGGGGTGTATAATTTGCAAATCATTGGTGATCAGTGTATGCACGACTGAGTCCATTTCACTAAACATAGTAGTGTTTGGACGGTATTCTGGCAGAGCTCTTGAGGGATAATGGTTATTAACATTGAGCAGATGACAGAAACACAGGCTTTTTCATCATAAAATATCCAATAATAGCTCAAATTAGAACCCCCTGATATTATCAGAGGAAATAGGCTAAGACAGGAGCACTGATGATTAGTCACATTGACAAAGTTGATGTGATACAGTAAACAAAGCATTCTGATTCTATGTAGTTCACAAAATGCTAACGTAATACAAATGTCTTCTAACTTCTCCCAATCTACAATGGCATTAAGTCACCTACAGCAACTCTGCAGGTAAAGTACAGTACAACAAACTCACACTCAGGCAATGGGTATCACAGAGTAAAAAAAATAAAAAAGTAAGTGGTCTTTTAAAAAGTGTTGTCTGTTGATGTGGTCATTACCCTCTTGAGGTTTATATGTTACTTTTTTTTTGACAGGCAGGAACACACACACAACCACACCATAAAACACACTGAATATCAATGCCTAAACTTAACCAGAGATTTATAACCTTGTGGTTAACTTGAGAGGACATCGAATCCTGTCATAGACTTATTTTTACCTATACACACACACACACACACACACACATACGCGTACAAACACACAACCCTTTTGGGGAAAGTCTGTCATAAAACATTGACGGCTACCAGAAAATACAGGTTCACTGAGTTCAAGGAAAATCACAAGTAGGGAATTTCCAGTGTTTAAACTACAAAACTCTGCACAAGACTGTTCTCAGATCAATAAGTGGAGCGCCAACAATAGAAACCTTCACCAAAGAGCGCGTTAAAAAAAAAATGACAAAAACCTTCAAACACCAGCTTATATTCATGAGTGTCCACTAGTAACATTGAACCACTGTGTTGTCATTAAATTTATGAAAGGATTTTAATAGAGGGAAATGCCAGAATGAAATGTCTGGTAAGCAGAAATCTATGATTAATAAATACGAATGAAATAAAAAGTTGAATAATTTCAATGTTAAATTGTGATAATTTAGTTATCTGTGAAAAAAAGAGACATTTTTAGGGCTAACCCTGAATATTCAGCTGTTTGGATATTTGTTCACTGGGTAGATTTTCTCCACTCAGGACTCTAACCATATTCAGCCTTGTTAACATAAAAGTCCAGAATGAATCCTAAAAGAGCTTTAAGTCTAAGCACCAGCGACATGAAAGTGTCAAAAGAATAAATACAGTCGAATTTGAGTTCCTAACTTGTGTTTATTGATAGTCAGAAAACATGTTATTTCTTACTAATTCAAGGAATAAGGTTTAAAAGACCGTTGCCCCCCCCCCCCCCCCCCCCCCCCCCCACGGTGTTGGGAAACTCTAATAGGCGTCTTGCCTGTGACGTAGATGGTGGACAACACTCTAGAAGTTGCACTTAATTTAATGCAAAATGACGAAAAGGTGTGTTGTTTTTGGCTGCAATCATTCAATGTACAGTGGGACATCTGTGAACAAATGGCCCAAAGATCCCAAAATATCCAGAAAATGAACTAAATTTGTCAACTTTAAACGGGCACTTTGGAAAGGACCATCCGCTCACTCCGTTATCTGTAGCTCATTTCACTGGCGCTTTTCCAACAATATGGGCATGTAAGGACACCAACGAAAGGTGTTCAAGAGCCTCTGTAACATGGAGGTAAACAGGGTAAGGACACTCACTTCGCCTGTTTTAGTTGGTGTTAGTTAACGTTAGCTTGACTCGCTAAACTCGGTGTCTCAGATTATACTCGGCTACGTAGCTGCATTACGGAGGTTTATAGTGTCGGATGAATTCGAGTTCGACTTCGATCACATTTACAAGAATAACGGTACCTCTACATTTGAGTTTAGCTTATTGCTAGGCTATTGTCATGAATAATGTTGGTTATTTAGCTAGATACTGTCATAACAGTCAGTCATAACGGTGTTTTACCGCGGCGTTGTTCAGCTGTTGTCCACCAGTGACGTCACGGTTACGTTCAAGAATTTCCGTAGCGAGCTCGGGTTTTTCCGTCAATTTAATAAAATTGTCAGATTTAAAGCAAATTAAGCTGCTATTTTTATTTTAATTCATACTTATATCTGTCAGTAACTACAATAGTGTGGAATATTCATGGAGGTTCATTAAGTGGTGCTTAGCCTTTAACACCTTACAACGAAGTGTGGCAAAGCTACTGTTAATTTTGTCAGCTTTATACCACAAATTACACCAGACCACCTCCATGAAGCTATGGTTAACTCGTATACTCTGTACCCTTAGCCACACGGTGTATGTGTGAGTTACGGAGCGAGTTTTTAAAGCAGGCATCGGACACAGATTTTCCGAATGACAAATACCCCCACAACACACACGGAATATTCATTGAATTATGCAACCAAAGGTCCGCAGCCCTAAAAAAATGGTATCCCTATATGTTTAATAAATATGGAATATTAAAGCTTATATATGAATAAGGACATTCTCAAAGTAATAATATTTGCATATCCGAATAATGAATTTTAATATGTCTTTCTTTTTCACCGTACTCCATTTCAGAGGCCCTTTTTGCTAACTGTGCTATCACATGTGACTGGCTTCACTTCTCCCACTGCATTGCCCATGCTGCCAGTGGAGGAGTAATTATGCTAATGCCACAAAGAACAAGAATGGCCTAATCATAGTATTAAAAACAGTTTAAATTACAAAGTTCAGTGCAAATAAAAAACTGATTGATCAGAAACTCCAATGCTGTAGTTCCCTGCAGTGAGAATTGCCTTGGGACGAGTCCTGGGGCTGAGAGATGTGATGTCTGAAACGTCCGCTGCTGTGGCTGGTTTAACCTTTAAAAACTACAGCCATTAAGGTCTTACAGCTCGATTACAAGCAATTTCACCAAATGTTACAGAGCTAGGAGACCCTTAGGCACTTCTATAGCTTTGTTCTGTCCCAGTGCTCAGCTCACCTGAGCCAGGTAATGAACTGTGCCCAGTCGGGTGAGCGGAATATGAACTGGAGCTGGACCAGAGCAAATTATTCTGGCTAGGGTCCAAGGACACTTTACAGGATCTTTCAAACCAGCAAAATAATACACAATAATTGACTGTTCAGTCAAAGGGTTTGTCTATAATTGCACAGTAGCAATACCATATTTTTGTTTTAGTTATATGTAAAGATTTTAAAATGGCATTTAAACAAAAAAAAGGTGGCTATTGAAGAAAGCATAAATATACAGACGATAATAATCTAGTAAATGCAGGGCAAGCCATATACGGTTGAGTTGAGGGCGGGGCATCACAAGCTCCCCACACTTGCCACAGAATGTCAATGACCTGATATGTTCTGTAGAAAGGCCATGGTACAGAGGATCTAGGTGTTCTTACACTACTCTCATTGTTGTGGAACAACAGGTAACAGCACAGGTAATTTCACTTTAAACACAAAAGGGTCATCAAGTTAACATTGGTTCCAATGTGAGAGATTAATCTTTAACCCCAGTTGTTATTATTCACCCCCTGGCCATTTAGCACATCGCTGTGAACCTTACGTTTAGCTACTTGGAGAATGCACAAGCTAAAATGTAGGCTTGGCTCTGAGTGGGAAATGCCTGGTTGTTTGTGCTATCCAAGCCATGAAGTGCGTTTAAAATGTTTAACTTGTTTACAGCAAAACGTGCAACTCTTCCACTGCTGATAGGAAGAATTATAGCACATGTAAACACAGTCATAAAAAAGCTCTTATCTCAAACGTTGTCCTCCTCGCCACAAACGCTGACAAGTCTGCGGATTCAGATCAGTGTTGCCTTGTGACATGTAAACTAAATGTGAAATGAGATTTCAGTTATTGAACTGTTACAAAAGTGAGTTCCTTATTTTTGATGGCACCAGGCCACATCTGAGGAGCTTACAGTGAAAAAGGAGTACGTTCATGATGAATTAATGTAGTAACAGTGGGAGTGGTGGACTGGAATTGTGTACGTGCATGTGTTTCAGTGAAGTATTCCATCTTCTATTGACCATTCTAAAACTACGATCCTCTTTCCACTTGCCGATTCATGGACTCAATAACAATATCAAGGAAGTGTCATTGTAAAACTGACCCCTTCAAAATGTACCAAAGTTGTACAGACCTCGCTTTACTTTGATAAATTCAGTGTTAAGGTAGTTTCACAAAATGCTAATGTATTACAAATTTCTTCTAACGTCTCCCAATCTACAATGGCATTATGTCACCTACAGCTGAGATTATATAGGTTATTAGGAATATAATTTAAGAATTACATAGTCAGGAGAAAAAGAACAGGGTAGTGAATAGAATCTGAATGTCACAGTTATCATCAGTATTTATTTCTATATTTCTCTCTGAAACCCACAAAAATTTGTATCAGTTGTACAAGGCTTGATCTGGTAGCCATTTTCAGTATTGTATTAAGACAGAAATAGCCAATCACAGGAAACATCATTTACAAATACGCAGCTGATTATACATGGTGGGCCATTTATATGGATACAGCTTAATAAAATGGGAATTGTTGGTGATATTAACTTCCTGTTTGAGGCACATTAGTATATGGGAGGGGGGAAACTTTAAGTGACCATGGTGGCCATTTTGGATCTAACTTTTGTTTATTCAATGGGAAGAAGGTCATGTGACACATCAAACTTATTGGGAATTTCACAAGAAAAACAATGGTGTGCTTGGTTTTAACGTAACTTTATTCTTTCATGAGTTATTTATAAGTTTCTGACCACTTATAAAATGTGTTCAAAGTGCTGCCCATTGTGTTGGATTGTTAATGCAACCCTCTTCTCCCACTCTTCACACACTGATAGCAACACCACAGGAGAAATGCTAGCACAGGCTTCCAGTATCCGTAGTTTCAGGTGCTACACACCTTGTATCTTCACAGCATAGACAACTGTCTTCAGATGACCCCAAAGATAAAAGGGGGTCAGATCGGGAGACCTTGGGGGCCATTCAACTGGCCCACATTGACCGATCCACTTTCCAGGAAACTGTTCATCTAGGAAAGCTCGGACCTGACAACCATAATAGTGCACCATCTTGCTGGAAAAACTCAGGTAATGTGCCAGCTTCAGTGGAAGCCTGTGCATGCATTTCTCCTGCGGTGTTGCTATCAGTGTGTGAAGAGTGGGTGAAGAGGGTTGCGTTGACAGTTCAACACAATGGGCAGTACTTTGAACACATAAGGGGTCAGAAACTTGTACAAAACTCACGAAAGAATAAAGTTACATTAAAACAAAGAACACCATTGTTTTTCTTGTGAAATTCCCAATATGTTTGTTGTGTCACATGACCCTCTTCCCATTGAAAAAAACAAAAGTTGGATCCAAAATGGCAGACTTCAAAATGGCCGCCATGGTCACCACCCATCTTGAAAAGTCACCCCCCCCCCCCCATATATCCTAATGTGCCACAAACAGGAAGTCAATATCACCAACCATTCCCATTTTATTAAGGTGTATCAATATAAATGGCCCACCTTGTAGTGAGAAGAATATGTTAAAACATATACTGCTATATCGATACTTTAAGAATGGAAATTTAGTGTGTTTTCTGAGATATTTATTCAACAGGTTCATATTAGTGTGATTAGATATTTTCACAGGTTGTCAGCTGAGCAGTGTTGTACTGCATACGATGGTAAATGTAACCCAACATGTACACCCCTAACAGTCTGCTGACCTGCATTGTGTTGTACTCCTCGAGCAGACGATCATACTCCACTGTCAGATTCTCCGCCTGCTTCTTCATGGCCTTTACATCACTGTCAGACTTCTGGAGAGCTAAACAGGCAAAGATATAAAAACAAACAAACAGGTCAAAAAAGATACAACATCTCTATTTATGATGTGAATGACTAATGGCTGCCTGCACAAACAGCTTGCTTTAATACTTGCGCGAAGTGACAGCAGAGAGCAGGGAGAACACCAACTCCTCACAGACAGTCACCCGGAGCGCGAATTGAACCCACAACCTCCCTGGAGCTGGGTGACTGCGACACTACTGGCTGTGCTAAGATGCTGCCCAAGTTCTTGAGTGTACTTCAGAAAATATTTAACAATGTAAATTTCTCAGAAATACACTTTTGTGCAGTAGACCGAACACGAAGAAAACCTGGAGAACCATTCTAACAGACTGCACTGAGGCTACGGTCAAGTACAGCAGTGTAAATATTAAAGACTGCAACATACACCCAAATATGAAGTAAGTAATAAAGGGTGGTGTGATTTTGATCTCAATAAATATTTTTAATGGTAAACAAGCAGCAAAGAACTGAATATTACAGATTTAAGGGAAAAAAAAGAACACAACATCTCCTTTCTTGAGAAAATCCATTGCCAAACAACCTAAAAACAACCTAAAAACCACAGCCCACAAGCCTTCCTCAGAGTTTTCTTTTTTTTCTTTTAGTTTGGAGTTTGTACACAGAGCAATCATATTAAAACTGGCAGAATCCCCAAGGACATAAGCAAACATGTGGTGAGGACGTAAAGGGAACGTCCCAGACCAGTCATACTGACCACTGCACACTGGGCAGATAAACTGAAAGAAATTAGATCTGTGGGTCAGGGCTGTACCCAAACCTGTTCTGACCAGAGTGTCCAGTGTGTGAAATTAGAATGTACACAACATGTACAGTGCCCAGGCCAAACACATCTCGGACAGAAACACACACACACACAGAGGTGTGCCAGGTATTCTGAATGGAGGCCTCTGTGGTCTGTTTGTTTATAAGCGTTTATTCTTGCATGATCTGTGTGCACTCCCCCCTATGCCCCTCAGAGGCACGAAGTGCACTCAGAGTGCAACTGCACAAGTTATTTGAGAACAGCCCTGTTCTTATCTTGTATCTGGGTCATGAGTTTGGGGTCACTGAACTATCTGAAGAATTCCATTTCCCAGGCCTTCCAGGTTAGTGTTTGCTGCTTTGGTCACTCATATCAACACATGAAACATAACCAACCAAATAGCACTCAGTAGAGCTGCAAGATATGAGCCAAATAATATTACTGTGTATGCTTCAGATCTATTTAAATATTCCATATCATGTAAGAGAATGCACTCATTCATAGTGAATGGGAAGAACCCACCAGCTGTAGGCTGAGATTATAAGGAGAACTTTTTAAAACATTGCAAAATGTACCACAGGCAATGAAGCCAGAGCTCATTGACACACACCAGTCATACAATATGAGTACCCCCCCTCCCCACAAAGGAAATCAAAAACGTTATCCCTAAGAGACAGGACTCTGCCTGTTTTTGCTGACTGTCCTCCACCTTGCCTCATTAACCACATCTGCCCTCTCCATCACACATTTCACCATTACCCGCTGAGTGTGCACCCATTATATTTCCTCATCACTCTCTGTGTCTGATAGAAGAGGGGGCGGATGAATCATACCTTTCTTGGTGACATCAAGATCATCTTTCAGCTGCTTGACCTCGCCCTTCAGAGCCTTGTTCTCCTCTTCAGCGCTTGCCTTGGCCTTTCCTCCAACCTCCGGGACTTCCAGACCTGCTTCTCTCAGCCTCTGCGTAGACACAGGCATACGCACACAATCAGAGGGGTCAGCAGGTCACTGGATAAACACTCACATGCGCAGACAACCTGCAAAGACCTTATTATATAAAATAACACACGTGAATCAGCTGATACAAACGCAATAATGAGATTGTTCTGGAAAAAAACCCTCACCACTTGTTTCACCAGGGGTGCCTAAATATTAACCTACAACTGTATTACAGCAAATATTCAGGCTTGAAACTTAACGCTTAAAGCGTTCTTTTTTTTAAAGCGGTCTGTTTCATCACCATAAGAACCCCATGGATCTGAAAGATGTGACGCTATAAATTTGTTACTAAGAAATGATCTAAACAACAGAATGACTGCTCAGAACAACTCATCACTGAATGTTTATTGGGATTATATCCTGAAGCCCTCTGGACTCACTAAACATATCAGAAATTCGGAGTTTTGATACGTAAGCACCTCGTGTGCCGTCCTGCTGGACTCTGGATGAGCTGCAGTCCTAACCTGCTCGTTTATACAAGTTAATACATCTCTACAACACAGGTGATGATGCAGTATCAGTATCAGATAAACAAGACTGAATATTGACACGTACCAATATGTTGTAATTTTTAAGGAGGATTGAGAAACCTTGGAATAACACTGTATAACGTCATGGGACAATTAGGAATTAGATTGACTTTCAGCACATCCATTACTAATACTTTATTCAAAACAATGGGATGGAATTTCTTGGGTATTATAACTGCTGATAACTACTTATAACTCTTCTGAAACATCAGTCACGATAAATTCAAGGGAAAGTGTGAAAGCAATAACAAGTGTGGGGCAATATTGAGTCATCTGTCTGAATGAGCTCTAGGGCACTCGGGCTTCACTTTCCTTCATGCTTCTCACAGCTTTCAACATAAGGGTTAGAGGTCAGGGCTGTAAATGTCTGCCTTCACAATTCTAAATAAATGAAAAAAAAAACAAAAAAACATAATAATAATTAAAAAAAAAGCCTCAAAATCAATAAAGCGTATTATTTTTCTAAATCAATAGTTTTCCAATGAACAAAAACAGTCAATCTAAACACATTATGCAGTGTGTGCTGATGCACATTTGCAGGTTAAAGGCTAAGCACCACTTAATGGACCTCCATGAATATTTCACATTATTGTAGTCACTGACAGATATAAGTATGAATTAAAATAAAAATAGCAGCTTAATTTGCTTTAAAACTGACAATTTTATTAAATTGACGGAAAAACCCGAGATCGCTACGGAAATTCTTGAACGCGACCGTGACGTCACTGGTGGACAACAGCTGAACAACGCCGCGGTAAAACACCGTTATGACTGACTGTTATGACAGTATCTAGCTAAATAACCAACATTATTCATGACAATAGCCTAGCAATAAGCTAAACCCAAATTTAGAGGTACCGTTATTCTTGTAAATGTGATCGAAGTCGAACTCGAATTCATCCGACACTATAAACCTCCGTAACGCAGCTACGTAGCCGAGTATAATCTGAGCCACCGAGTTTAGCGAGTCAAGCTAACGTTAACTAACACCAACTAAAACAGGCGAAGTGAGTGTCCTTACCCTGTTTACCTCCATGTTACAGAGGCTCTTGAACACCTTTCGTTGGTGTCCTTTCATGCCCATATTGTTGGAAAAGCGCCAGTGAAATGAGCTACAGATAACGGAGTGAGTGGATGGTCCTTTCTAAAGTGCCCGTTTAAAGTTGACAAATTTAGTCCATTTTCTGGATATTTTGGGATCTTTGGGTCATTTGTGCACAGATGTCCCACTGTACATTGAATGATTGCAGCCAAAAACAACACACTTTTTTGTCATTTTGCATTAAATTAAATTAAAACTGTGATTTCCAAGATCAAGAAAAATGCAATGTACAATATTTAAGGTGCTCAAAAGAACCTACAGACCTTTACAGAGGTTTATTTATATCCAGCACGGTTTGGCTCAGCAACGTACTTTTTCCACCCACAAATAATTAACGAAAAATGGAAAACAGAATTATAATAATTTTTAAAAAATGTTGAATTTAATAAAGTAGTTTGTTTTGTGGAAGATAGCCTTTAGTACTTGCAGCCTTTTTTCCCCCCAACATACACCCAGAAGAAATGAGACTCGAGTCCCAGATTTTCCAGAGTAATGAAAAATAAAATGAAATGAAAACAAATAAAATGTACTGGGCAGTTTTGTGTGAGCCACACCCCTAAAGCCCATACGCTGCAAAGAACAGAGGTACTGTTAAATCACTTGAAACAGAACAAGGTTGCATTGTGCCCTCAGGGAAGATGCAGAGAGCAGTGTATCTAGGTCAGACAGGTTTTGATGTTTTGAGCAGATATAATAAGTCAAAGTCCAGTCACAATACAGCCAAGTGGAAAATGGCATGCTACCTGTGGCTGAACCAGACCCAGAGCCAGAGCCATAAAAATTTGGTAAACGCTCCACTCTCCAGACTTAGCATTAGGAAAATAGCATTTTGATGTTTTTAATACGCCAGTTGCTTGGTGAAAGTGTTACCTGGGCATTTTAATCCAACACTTGACTGTTGCTTAAAGAGAGATCATTCACTCACACAGATCAAAAACGATGTGTGGTGTTCCAGCACCTGTTATGGTTGATGACCGGAGCTCAGAAGCAGTCAGTGCATATGACAGCACCTCTGTGTCAGAAAGGATCAACAACTTTCCACACACAGTATCTAACCGACGTCTCAAGGCTACAATCACTTAGCAACACTAGTGACTCAGCATCACACCGAGTTAAATCACAGCCTCTTGCTGAACATGTTAAAAACAAAAAACATTTCAGTACCATTTCTGGCTAAACTAGAGAGGTCATTTCAATTTAGGGTGGTGTTTGTGATTCAACACTCCTCATCAAACATCGTGACCTGATTTCATAGTGTTCTTCTGGCTCAGCGCTATCATATCCTCACAGCAAATATCTAACATCTAATCCAAAGCCTCCCCAGAAGAGTAGAAACTTACAACTTCACTGACAATATTAGGGCGTTTACTAAATTAGCTTCACATCTCTTTAGCAAATTTCTACAAACATGACACTACCCGAAAAGCCAGCGTCCCTATCCAAGGATCCAAAGCTCAGATCTGTGGCTCTCTACAGTGTGCCAGCAAACACTGGCATGTGTAATGCCACGTGTTCTTGGACACCTCATGGTGAGACATGAGAAGCCGATCAATGCTCAGAGTTACTGCCTGTCAGAACTGTGACTAAAATCACGTAGCCATCCTACTGTAACCGCATAGAGAGTCCCAGTCATTTACAAACACAATACAACTGTCTATACACACCCACACACCTTTACTTGACACAGAATCAGACGGACTGGAACCCACTATACCTCAATGGAAACTTTAAGAGTTCCTCTACTGCAAAATAAAAGTGAAAATCTGTGTGGCCATGTACCAGCAATGTGTGCTTGTTGGACATTTACAATCCTACAATTATAAAAACAATTATATTCATTCATTATCTGTAAGCGCTTATCCAGTTCAGGGTCGCGGTGGGTCCAAAGCCTACGTGGAATCATTGGGAGCAAGGCGGGAACACACCCTGGAGGGGGCGCCAGTCCTTCACAGGGCAACACACACTCACTCACACACACACACTCACACCTACGGACACTTTAGAGTCACCAATCTACATACCAACGTGTGTTTTTGGACTGTGGGAGGAAACCGGAACACCCGGAGGAAACCCACGCAGACACAGGGAGAACACACCACACTCCTCACAGACAGTCACCCGGAGGAAACCCACGCAGACACAGGGAGAACACACCACACTCCTCAAAGACAGTCACCCGGAGGAAACCCACGCAGACACAGGGAGAACACACCAAATTCCTCACAGACAGTCACCCGGAGCGGGAATCGAACCCACAACCTCCAGGTCCCTAGAGCGGTGTGACTGCGACACCTACCTGCTGCACCACCGTGCCGCCCAAAAACGATTATATTAAATTAAAAAATTAAATTAACATGAATCATAGACTGATTAATGAATATAATTCACGACACAATAAATCTTGCTCTTTCAAGTCCAATAATACCATATTAATACAGTATTTACATTATTGTAGAGACTCTACAGACAACTGAACCATAACACTCAGCAAAGAACTGTTTTCCGGACAGCTACTGAGAACAGAATTAATATAAACACTAGTTTTGGCCAGTTTTATGGTATATATTATAAATTAATCATAAAAATTGTTATACAAACAATAACATGAATACAGTCAACAGTAAAATCTGAAAAAACGAAAAAGGTTAAAGTTTAAAGGTTATCAGACTCATGAACGTGACGCCATCAGCGCAATCACTTTCTATGTCACATACTAAGTGAACAACACCGCTCTCTACAGGATGTAGGGTGTACTGCAGCCTGGAGAGGAAAATACTAGTTTCACCGTCTTTATATTAATACACTTCAATAATGTAAACCTTAACACTTGACAAAAACTACCGAGTTCAGTGCTGATAGTTTTATAAAAAGCCTGTCTTATCCACATTCACACGTGAGTTAAACAGGTAAAGAGCACAACCTATAATTAAATGTATAATTAAACCTGAATTTAAAAACGATCTCAAATTTATGAGCATGTCTGAGGCGGCTGATGAATCAGCCAAAAAGCCACAAGCTTCTGAGGATTTACAGCATCCACTAAAAACAGCGAGGCCCTTACCATATGCTCAAGCCTACTGCAGAGTGCAAGGCAATGAATGACAAGTTAATGAACAGGTGTGAATGCAAAGCCTATTACACACAGCACATGCTGCTGGACGAAGTCACAGACTAAGCACAGTCGCAGTGAATGAAAATCAGCCTGTGCAAACAGATAAAAACATCAACCGAAGTCGAAACACATTCAATTTATATTTACAGTTGTAATCTGTTGAGTAAATCTAGCTGTAATCAAGTATTTGAATGCAAGATTACAGACGGCAGAACATGATACGTGCCCTCAAGGATTTTGCAAAGCAAGCCTCGTGAAATCCAATGCAAATAGCACAGCTACGCGTTGGTTAACCTTTTCACGCCTAAATAAAATTAACATCACCTCACATCCTTCTTCACCTGGTCCTTCACAATTAAACCAACTGGAATCACACTCCAGATTTAAGTGAGTGCAGTGGAGCCTTGCCCAGGATATTATTGCTATTGGTGACTTACACAGGTACGGAATCACACCCTAGTCCTACTCATAGAAGGCAGTGTTAACTATGTAATGAACTAAAGTTCAAGAAAAAAACAACAACATAGACCTAACTAGTGTGTGTGTGTGTGTATTAACAAAAATCACTGTCATGTTAATGACTCTAAACAAGAGCCCAGCTGTTCATAGGTCCTATGTGTGTAGGATGTCAAAGGTCAGCGGTGAAGCCAAAGTGGTCAAGGCTTGCAGCCCTGTCCCATTACTTGCAATTCTCATTTTAGCATTTCCATTTAAGTGCGCAAACCTATAATGCCCAGCCTCTAATTTTCCTTCACAAATGGACATCAGACCATACCTTCTTGAAATCCTTTACCTGTTATTCACTGTTGTCCCATGATGCTTCACTAACACACTATCGAAACAGCTCCAAACAGCTTCATATTTAAGTGGAATCGTTTTTTTAAGTTAGGGTGAAATCTACGGTTTAAGGGCATATGCTTGTTTACCCCTGTGGGTAAAATTCACCTTTCACCTTAGGGCTTAGGTCACATTTAGGGTCATTGTTACCTCCTGCAGTTTCTCGTTCTCCTCCATATACCTCCTGGCAGCGTCACTGGCTCCCTCAGCTTGCTTCTGAAACGCCTCGTTGGAAGCCATGAGTGTGGCCTGCTGGGAGAGGAGAGAAGCCAGGCGTCGCAGCAACCTGAGAAAAATGGAGGGAAAGTCATAAAAATACAAACATTTTAGAAACTTCACAGTGGCATAATTGGCTAAAAATAGCCTTAATCCATCAGTGTCAGAGGGTTTGAGGGAACATAAGGTACCAATCAATACAAGCTAATATTATTCTATGGATTTATTAGAGTTGGTTTAATATTATATCATATGAATACAAACATGAGTAATATGCACCAATTGAAGATGGAAGTTCTCACTGTCTCAGGACAGCAGTAGCATGTGACATGGGTTGAACATTGGTAAATGGTAAATGCTTAATCTTAATTAAACTGTGCTTAGGAAGAAATAAAAAGCAAAACAAACAAATGGACTCTTCAGGTGTAATCACATGAACTATGCATGCAAATTAGTCCTGTGCACTGAAATGCAGCATTTTCCTAACGGTGGCATTTGATCCAAATTGGTGCATGGTGATCCACCTTCATAAGGAAGCTAAAGGCCTGCCGTACGCATATCAACAACACATGGGTACGGTGTCTATTCGCACACAACCTAGAGAAGGCGGGGGTAATGTGTGGTGTTTCTGCTGTTAGTCATTAGCAATAAATCTGACACTGAAATGATACACTTAAGATGGGGTCTTGGGGCAGAGCCCGAAAGTTGGATCTCGGCCAGAGATGCAGCTCTCCTAGACAGCACATCAAATTTCTAGGAACTCTTGCTGCTACTCCACGTAAGCGGCAGCTTAGATAACGCAGTAAATATACAAATGCCACGTCACACGGCACCAGGGAAACCGGAGGTTTGGTTCGCTACGACCGGTCTAGACATTTATGGACGTTTATTCCATTTCAACTCCATCAACGAGCCAATATCACACTCCGCCACAAGCACAAAAAGACTACAAAACTTGACTAAACGACAGCTGAACTGTCAGTGCTCATTGTTCAAAGGGCAAGCACTTCAGACACTGCGGTGATGAATGCAGGGTGGTATGACTGTTTAGTCCCGAGGGCTCTCCATTTTGTCCAAGCTCATCTCAGTAAAGGGCTCCTGTAAGATAAGACGTTCACAACAACAATCCGAGAGGAACCTACACGTAATCCTCATGCTAACAATAACCACTCCACACCCCAAAGAGCCACAGCTTGCTTACATGCCGTATGTGACCGGCAAACTCCCCGGTCGTTTACTGCTCATGAGGTCATCAGCATAAGACCTGCATTCACCGAGGCCCAGGCTGCACTCTCTGGTTTCAGCAGGTACTTTCCACATCGTTCTGATTTGTTCCCAACTTTTAAAAAGAGTCTCAGCACAAACAGAAGGCCCTCTGTGCTGTGGCTCCAGCTGCCGCCCCAAATAAGCCCCAACAGCATACAGTTTGTACAGAACATTTTTCACAAATATGAACACAGGCTGCAGTCTCAATACTCGCATTACTGCTATCAACCCTGAAAATAACAGCCGTATTAATGAGGTTGGCTTCATTTACTTCTTGGAATTTGTTTACACAACAATAGTAGCCTCTAACAAACCCGTAAAACGTTATAACGGGACCTGAGGGGTTCAATAAACTTGAGCCTTAATAGGTTTGTTATATTATTGAATGTTTTAATATTGTTACTCAATGTTTTATTTAAATAGGTTAAACGTTTATATCCATCACACAGGGCCTATAACTAAGTGTGAATTTTATAGCATTTGTTTCTTTAAGGAGGGGTTTACAGCATCTGCTTCTTTAAGGAGGGTTCTCTGCTCTAAAATCTTCAGTAACCCAAGCCCCCTCATCTGCTAAAATGTCACGGGTCGTTTTAGGCAGCCGTACAGCAGCTGTGCTCTTCCCGAGCGCTGAAGAAGTGTCTCCAGGACACACCACCAATACAGGCTAAATTTTCATCACCAGTTGCTTGATCACATGCTCCACTGAAGCAGCTGCCTGAATGATTACAGCTCCCAATCTGGCAGCAGGGGGAAGTAACATCATAAGTATCCGTAGTAGCCATCCCTCAGGCTATTAATACCCAGTCATTCAGAGAAATATGGGATTGCCCCTTTAAGGAGAAAGCACGCAGACTCGACACATAAGCTGTAAGAGCCACTAAAGCGTTGTTATATGGGAGAGCACAGCAGCAAGTCACATGCTCTGGAGCGCTGTAACCAGGTTTGGGAAAGGAAAGTATGTGGGGTCCCCTGCTGATCATTCTTTCCACTGTTACTGTAAAATTAACATCTGTCTGATATAAGATCCAATTCGTTACACTTACACGACTGTAAATAGAGACAGCGTCTCCATCAACTCCGGGTCAGAAAGGCAACAGAAAAGATCGGTATGTCGTAGTGGATGAAAGGCAAGGGCTAATAACTGGGGCCACTCTCATAACAACTTATATGTATTTACATAGTACACAAATTACATTATTTACCTATCAATGCATATAGAGTACGCATTACATTTAAACAGATTGAAGCTCTAATAAACTGAGCTTTGACTACTTCCAGATAATCATGACAAAGCTAACAGCTATTTTATATAAACATTTTTATATAGTTTTCAATACTTCTGGAGCCACATGTAATGTGGCTTTTTGAAACTTGCCCAAGCAGTTTTACAGCTTTATAAAAAAAAAGAAAAACTGGAAACCAACGCCATCTGCTGGCTGCATTTAAAACATTCTGAATGGAGATTTATTTCAGTTTTGACTGAAAGTTCCTTTAAAAACCATACAAAAATAGCAGCTCTTAAAACAACTGAAATACCAAAGCCATGTCTGCATCATCAGTTGTGTGTCTCTCAGGCAACCACCATAAAAGATGTCACACTGATCCAGAAGGACTTCACAGTTGGTGGAATGTGACCAAACTTGAAAAAAGAACTGAGAGTCTGCACACGGCTTTCTCCCATTTACAGCTAAAGGTTAAGCTCATTTATAGTGTGCCGTTTTGTACAGAGAGAGATTAGTCTCAAAATACTTTACACCAACATGTTTCACTGTACACAAATAAACACATCCCAATCTGTGTCTCATGGTCTGCGATTTGTACAAATGCAGTTAATTTCATAAATTTGGGTTTGGGTTTCATGGATATGTCATAATTTTATGTGAAAAGCTAGCGGCGGCTCGTTCGGCTGCTGGCCACATTTGTGGATCGGGCTGCGTTTGTACTTGGATCGGGTGAAAAGCGAAAGGAAAGTCTCAAAATCAAAAAACCCACGAGAGGAAATGAACAAAGACACGTCACTGAAAACACGTGTGTGACTTGATCCACAAACGCAGATTCAAGAATTTACAAATAAATTTAAAGTTTGAGACTTCAACTTTACAAATATCTATCCATTCTTTCATTATCTGTAAACAATTCAGGGTCACGGTGGGTCCAGAGCCTACCTGGAATCAATGGGTGCAAGGCGGGAATACACCCTGGAGGGGGCACCAGTCCTTCACAGGGCAACACGCACACACCTACGGACACTTTTGAGTCGCCAATCCACCTACCAACGTGTGTTTTTGGACTGTGGGAGGAAACTGGAGCACCCGGAGGAAACCTCCGCAGACACAGGGAGAACACACCACACTCCTCACAGACAGTCACCCGGAGGAAACCCACGCAGACACAGGGAGAACACACCACACTCCTCACAGACAGTCACCCGGAGGAAACCCACGCAGACACAGGGAGAACACACCACACTCCTCACAGACAGTCACCCGGCGTGGGAATCGAACCCACACCCTCCAGGTCCCTGGAGCTGTGTGACTGCGCCATTACCTGCTGCATCACCGTGCCGCTACGACTTTACAAATATATTCAATGTAAATTTAAATTTATAAATGTAGCTGTATTTGTACAAACTGCAGACCGCAAACACACATTGGGATGTATTCATTTGTGAACAGTGAAACATATTTGTGACTTGTGTTTAATATTTACGCATTTGTAAGTATTTTGAGACGAATCTCTCTCCATAGTTTTGGTGACGTTTCACGATGCACGCACTGTAAACATCAAATATCATTTTATAATTCACCCTTACTAACTCCACCCTCCTCCCCTCCCCACTACAGCACTTTCACCTCTCCAAGTTTTGCAGACAGGACTGGAATGTGTGATGTTATTTACAGGTGAAGTTGGTTGTATGAATGGTTGTATGGTTGATAACTCACAGACAGAGAAGCAGAGCAAAGCCAGCAATGTACTCATTCCTCTGCGCTCTGAACAGCTTCATGTGGATGTGCTCGATGGCCACAGGGTTGTTGGTCAAGTCCACCTTGTCGGTCACGCTGTACTTCCGCACTTCTCTGAAAGCATCTGTGAACACACAGCCTTAACTTCAAACTCTGCTACACGTCCAAGACGATTCTTTTTATTTGTAGAATTTAACATTTAGAGAAAACTATTTTCAATTCAATTCAAGCATGTAGCTAACACTAAAAGTATGTGGTAGCTATCCCTGAACCAAGTTTTAACACTCACCAACTAGAAGAAATACCAGGATACAGATAACTACAATGAACGCTGTGTTTCCATACGTTGTAATGGCCCCCACTAAACGAGATTTGAAGATTTTGTTCCATCTGGAAAAGACAACAGAGCTATAATAAGCAACGGCTGGTCACAGATACAATATTCACCTTAAAACACAGTAAAAAACATTCATTTATTCCAGTCTAGTCTCAACTCATAAGACTCTGAAACACTCTCGGTTACATAACAGCATTTTTCCAGACTCAAATAAGACGCTCGTTGCCAGAAAGCAACCCAGGATCTGTGTTGGTGTTTCTTGTTGACTCCAGGAAAATATTATTTACAGCTTTCCTATTCTTATATAACACAGCACACACAACATCAACAACAGCCTGTTTGTGTGTTCCCAAGTGTCAGAGAAAGCATGTGCTTAGCATTCACCTTCGCAGTCTGTTAGCACTGTGTGTTTGGGGTGGGGGGGGGGGGGTCTTAACAAGTGTGTGGAACTGACAGTGACTACAACTGGGTGGAAAACACCCAAACATTATCAGTGCTGAAGATGCAGAAGATAAAAACAGGGCTGCGTAAACACGCTGAAGAGCACCATCTTCTTCCTTACCTTTTTGGAGAGACAAAGGGCACACAGAGGAGTAGCACCGCAAACACCTCGGCGTAGAGGAACGTGGCCACAGCCGTCCACTGAAGACTCATCCCACCAGATTACAGACCTGCAGGAACAACAAAGGGTTAAAGGAAGACTACGTAATATATTAACCTTAAAATTACATCTTCAACATCATCAGGATGCTTCATTGATCTGTAACAGGAACAACAGGGTCGTTGTCATGGCTACTCTTAACTCAACACTGTAGAAACTGCACTATGTTACTTTTGGAAAAGCGTAGGAATACCAATTATCATTGGATGGAGCTCCCTCACTCTTCGACATGCAACAACAGGTTCGTTATACACCTCTCACCAACTACGTGGAGATTGTGTGGCTCCCATTCATCTGACCATCACTTTTTTATAGAGTTTATACAAGCTGTGTGTACAGCGGTGCAGCCTAAAGCAGCTGAAGTCAATGTTTAGAAGGTGTCTGAACACTGGTACAACAGCACCATCTCCTGTTTGGAGGAAGACACCCCTAATGACCAAGGAAAAAACAGCTTGGTAAACACACTGATCTGATAAACATGAATCATCACAAGAGCTGAGGTCAGCCACGAGTTACAGTGAAGTCATCCCCAATTATTCAGAGTCTGGAAAAGGCTTAGATCATGGAAAACCTCGTTTATCTTTCTATCGTCACAGAAACCATTACCAAAGCTTTTGAATTCACTGATTTATTGATGTAATAAAAACCTGCTCTTTATAAATATCAGTACAATGAGCCTGAAACAGTTTATCCGTGTGCGATTATGCCATAGATTTTAATAGAATTGTCGCAGAATCTACACATTGGTAACCTCACGTACGTATATTCTCCTGTAATGCACGTGTGCTCACGTTAACATGGCGTTCATGCACTAGAAGATGTAGCGTAAGTGAAATAACGGCTGAGCATTTCAACTCTGAATCTGCAGTGTTCTGATGACAATTTTAAAAAACGGAGATGAAGATATCCAGGGTTTCTTATGTCACAAACTTAAGGAACCAATCCCATTAATTTGCATTGTGGGGGAGACAGATGCAGGTGAGTGAGACAGAGACAGATGGAAAACAACGGCATCTTATAAAGCAGTTAAAGCTAAAACACTTTCAAGTCTGTAGGGGATCATTTTTTAAAAATAACTTCGAAATCTGATCCAATTCTAAATACGGAGAAGTGGGTTATTAGGGGTTTAATCTGTGGCCGCACGGGAAATTTAATACATCTGTCCTGGCACCAACAGACCATTTGTTTTTTGGGGATATAATGTGCTATAATAAATTGCTAAAGCTAAGAGGTCAATAGGGTTTAAACATACAGGAAGAACATGGGATATTGGCTCTTTAAGGTGTCTGGGACTATTCTGGAAGGAGGTGGAAGCTGTTGTAAATCATTTACACAGAATGGGTTGGGAAACATTAGAGAAGATTGGGGTAGATTGAGAAATCCAGACGTCTGATGAAGAGCTGAACTTGTGTCTACACATAATAAAGAGAGAAGACTTGACGTCTGCTGTAATTTCGGCCCAGAAAAGAAGAATTAGTGAGCTATGCTCTGAAATGTTAAATAATGTCAGTAGGAACCTTTAAAGGACGGCCATTCTACACACAAATGTTTACATGTTGTCATTATGATAGCTGTAATGTGCTGTAAAGCTAGTTGCATTTGAAATATTATAATAAAAAGGACGATTTTCCTGTCAGGAATTAACCACATCTTACCCATTCATTTTAAACTTTAATGTGTATCTTAAACTCTTCGTATAAAGATAAATTCATTTCTAAATTGAACACCGAACCTCTCCGTGTTTACAGCAGGTCGGTCATTGCTCTTCTTCTGTCAACATTTCTAATAGCTACCCCCGACACACACAGTAAACCAAACACAGAAACTTACGGAGCTCCGCGGAGAGAAATAGAGTAATTGTAAAAGACTAAATGTAAACAGAGGCCGCTCCGCGCCACAACACACGAAGCAAACTTCGCCTCCTCAGTGCTTCTCTTCCGCTCTGCGTGGCCGCCCGTCAGCTTTACAATCTTCAGCCAAGCGACTCAACAAAATAAAAGTCTGGGAGTGTATCCCAATTCGAGTTCTAGCTCTAAGTGTAGGGCACTTATTCCTAGGGTCTCAATGGGGAATGGAAGCAAAGTGGATTTATTTAACTAACTAGAACATCCTTATAAAAGTGTCGGATAAAGAGTCATAGTGTTTTACTTCAACGAATTCAAAGTGCACAAGTGCTATTTATCTGTCGTAATATGTGTCGCAATTGTGCTACGTCTGTGGTTGTTTTGCGATATAATAATTTGTAATATAATATAATAAATAATAATATTAAATAATAATTATAATTAAATAAAAATAATAAAAAATTAATAAAAATAATAAAAACTAATAAAAAATAATATTTTAATAACACTAAAACGGGCAATAATTCACTCAATAGGGAACATGGTCGATTCGGAAAATGACCAATTCATAAAAGTCCTTTCACAAATAAAAGTCCTGTGTCAACAGCAGGATTAATGCTATTGAGAAAACCCGCGTTCTGATATTACCTTCATATCAGATTACTGTTACTATTTAAAATAATGACTCAAGCAGAAGTGAAATTAAGTTAAAGCTCAGAAGTGTGTTAACCGTCTAAATGTGAAGCAATCAACAGCAACGATACGTTAACGGGTGTGACACGGAATTCGTGAGAAGCGGTAGATGAATTTTTCAAAACAAAAGACTTCATTATTTGGTAACGATATTATATAATAATCTTTATATCGTCCACGGGAATTGGTAAAGTGATCTTTAAACCTGTGTTAGGAAATATTATGTAAGTCAACTATCCCAAGACTAACAGTGCAAGTCTGCGACTAACTTGCCGATCAGCTCTCTCAGTCTGTTCAGTTTGACGCTTTAAAAAATAAAATATAATAATAATAATAATGTGAGATACTTTAATCAAATTTTCTTTAATTAAAACATTGCTTTGGTAACCAGTATTGGAACTAAACTCAAGACTAAATTTAATCATATAACTAAACCATTTATTAACATTATTCATTCATTATCTGTAACCCTTATCCAGTTCATGGTCGCAGTGGGTCCAGAGCCTACCTGGAATCATTGGGCGCAAGGCGGGAATACACCCTGGAGGGGGCGCCAGTCTGTCACAGGGCAATACACACACTCACACCTATGGACACTTTTGAGTTGCTATTCCACCTACCAACGTGTGTTTTTGGACTGTGGGAGGAAACCGAGCACGCGGAGGAAACCCACGCAGACACAGGGAGAACACACCACACTCCTCACAGACAGTCACCCGGAGCGGGAATCGAACCCACAACCTCCAGGTCCCTGGAGCTGTGTGACTGCGACACTACCTGCTGTGCCTAACATTATTCAGAGAAATGTATATCAAAAACTTAGGCTACACCTCTGTTCAGATTTCTTTAATTGTGTAAATGCTTCAATGACTTAGAACTATCTCTGGATTAATCACAGCATAAACAATAAAAGTCCTCAAGAGTCTGAAAAATACAAATTGAGTAACTTAAGAGCACACAGATGAAAACATTTAATTAATTTTCTGTTATTTTTTAATCCTGTTTAGGGTCGTGAGGGGTCCAGAGCCTACATGGAATCACTGGGTACAAGGCAAGAACACACCCTGGAGGAGGTGCCAGTCCATCACAGAGCCTCATACTCTATAAAAAGTCATAGCTATGAACACTTTGCACAGTCAATCCACCTACCAACCTGTTTTTGGCTGTTGGAGGTGACCAGGGGGTTAAACCTACAAGCCCAGGAACCTGGAGCTGTGTGATAGCGACACTATCTGTTCCACCATCATTTGGCCTTAATGAAAACTGGTCAAATAAAACATACGTTACATAAATATCTTCTACACATAAATGTAATGCTTGGTTTAATAGAAAAGAAAAAACAAGAACATTCTGTGCTTTTCCTGATTGAAGCAGTGTAGAGATTTGGAAACTGGGTTTCCGTTACAGGACATGTTCATTTTTTGTGAGAACCAAAACACTAAATATTTAAAATCTCGGAGTGCTTTGCGAGACAGAGTTTAAGGCAAATATTTAAGAGAACAGACTAAGCGTCACATTTAGGGGAAATAATATAAAAAACAATTAACAAGAACAAAGATACAAAAAAAGTAAATAAGGCAAGTAACTCAGTACAAATATTGGTTCAACGTTTTAACAGCAGTGATAAATAGAGTAATAAACTATGAATACTATTTTATCTAAAAGAGAAAACAAGTCTCCTTGTGTAACAAAGGCAATGAAAGTTGTTTCTGCCTGGTTTTCCAGTTGTGCTAAGAACTGAGTCAAATGACAAAATAATTATGCACTTTATGGTCAAAGCATGTGTAAACGTCTTGAAACTAACAATAAAATACTTTAGTAAGAAACAAACAAATCCACCATAGCCTTCCAGTAAAATTTTCTGTTACAGTTAGCGCTAGAAAAATAAGTTGTCAGTACTGGTTATTAGCCTAATACCGCTAACATTAAGGCACTTTGTACATCCATCTCCATCCTTTGGTCCTGAGGTACAGTGGGCTCGTTTCTTGCTGTGGGTCCCTTTGCTTTCGTCTTTCATTTTAGTTTCCTTTCTCCTTTTCTTGGGGCCTAGGATATAAAGAACAAACAATTCACTCATGTTAGCATTTAGCGGTGCTTGTGCTAGCAATTCTCCATTAAACATTTTATATTACAACCTTTTATACAGAAACATATAAATCCTGAGAGTGTTGTGAAACACGTGTAGTGCTGAGGTACACGTCAGCGCCGTGAGGTGATTTATTGCTATTATCACAAATGGGACAGTTTTGAAAAGGTTAATTAAGGACTCATATTTAACAAGCTTTCCCTCAAAGAACCATTTACACATTAAACTGGTTCTTTGAGTTTTCACTCCCTTATGAGCCCTAGAAGATTGATTGTTATAGTGAGTGTTTAATATTGTTGTCCCACACTGTTAACCTGCCATATTTGCTTAAATATAAGTCAATATTTTTTTAGTTTATATATAATTATGTGCATTTTGTTTGATGTTCCTTTGTTTCCCGATTTATCAGCTTCACCCAAGGCTAATAATTCTTTCTTCAATGAGTTAAGTCAATAAGATTTAAAACATTTATTATTGGCACTGAATGAAGCCACGTCACCTGTAAAAACCTGCAGATATTAAATCACTGAAAACGCTCAACAGGGGATAGGAATGAACACCTGTCTGAGCACTTTCCCAGAGAAACACTTAAGATGCAAATCTGACCACGGTGGAAGTCATTCAGTCTGATGTTCTCCAGTTAAATGAACACATACCGCTTTAATTGTCTTACCTTTAATCTGTCAGGTTCTTCCAATGATTTGTAATTTTCAATAAAATTGTGCAAACAGAGACTTCACTTAATTTAATTCCCAGAAAACGACACACAAACCAAAAGACACATAACATCAGCATTTATTGCATCCAGAGTTAAATTCTTTCCTTTCGTTTGTCTCTTGCTTTCACATTTCCAAAGATATCTGCAGCTGTATTTATCTCCACACCTCCAAAGTTCAGTCTTAGAAGTTAGTTGGATTTCTTATAATCCAATTATCCCAAAAATATTCAGTGATTATGAGTCGTTTTAATTGGAACTAAATTAAATGAGGAGTGATCTCAAATTTTGCACAGTTGTGTACATCAGGGAAAGATGTTAAATTCTGTAAGTGTTAAAAAGGACCAGACTCTACAGATGCATCAGTAGGAGATTATGTTGAAAAACACTGGAGTATTGTGTTAGTGTGTGGTCCAAGTACAAAGACACAACTTCTGAGGCTCGGGTATTTTATATATAAAAAAAAAAACAGGATATGATAACTATTTTGATGTTTATTGTCGGCCTCAAGAAAGAGGCCACTAAGAGAAATGAAGCCAGGGATGGCTGTTCATCTTTTCACAGAGTATTTACAAATGTATCATAGTGCCAGAGACATGGTAGGGATAATTCAACAGAGTAAATATTAACCCTTTCATTCAACAGAACTTCAAACAGAACCACTGCCACATGTGCAGTTTACAAAGTAAATTATTAAAAATAATAAATTGTGATATGTACACATGCACTTACAGAGTCAGTGTTAGTCAAAAAACACAGGCTGTATTCTTTAGTTTTTATTTTTTTACCTCATTTTCAAATCCCAAAGGAGTACAGAGTGGGAAAAGCCTTTTATTAAAAGATAAAATATTAGTAACTCTATAGTGTCCTTGTCAGAACACTAGTCTGCTGTGGTAATCTTATCCTGACAGGATAAAGCTGTGTGTTAGTCTACAGCCTTCATTATAATCTCCCATTTTTGTGATTGGAAGGTCTGAATGAAGGGTTAGCTTTCAACATACCGTCAGTCTGAAGCCTCATATCTCCAAATCCTAACTTCACACGAGAGCGGAAAAAATGCTCTAAAGCTTAATGCATGCTACAGTTCAAAAGTTTGGAATCACTGTTTTTAATAACAAAGCAAATTAATAGGGATGCAGGATTAAACTCTCCACACAATACACCAATAGGAACCTTGTTAAAACAGGTTGCTCTGGATAAGTGCATCTGCCTTAATCCCACCTTCTACTTATATTTCCCCTAGGGAGAGGTTGGAGCTAAACACAGGCTTCTTACGAAACACTGGTTTTATTTTAAGCTGCTGCTGAAGCATAAAGAGAATGCAAACTGTCCAGATCTGTCTCATCAGCTGACAGATGCCCACACTAGCTAGCACTATGTGATGTGAGAGAGAGGTAAGACTGACCCATGTACAGATAAGTACCCCAGTCTCAGACTGTTAGGACCACCTCGATTGTAATCTCCAGAGCCAAGGCAGAGACTGCTACGCCACTAGGGAGCCCACTAAACCATCTGCAGTGACTCGTGGTGAAACGTACTCACATTCTTTCTTTGTGTAAAGGCCACAGCTCATCACAGATCTTTTCTTAATTATCCTTGTTAAAGCAAAACTTCAAAATCATTGTGATGCTTCAATGACATGTATCAGGGAGAAAATAGCCTGCCCAGAATGTACATTTTAGAGGGTAACTATTCTCACAATAATGAGAAAGTTCTATAGCAGCAAACATTTAATTTAGAAGTGATTCCAAAATTTTGAACGACATAAAAGACGTTTTAGACGACTGTCTATTAATCCATTTATCCATTTATTTTTAAAATGGTTATACAATGGTAAGAGCTACAGTGTGAATGGTGTAAAATAGTCGAGTTATGAGGTTTTAAACGACAATGACAATATTTTAATAAAAAGGCAAGATTCCTTTTGGGCCAAATAAAATGCTACAGGATCAGCCACAATACTGGTACCATGACTGGAACATGATGCATCTCCTGTCCACTCACTGAGTACCACGTGTGTTGTACTATGTAGCATTCAAGTCAAAAGGAATCTGGTCTCCAACTAGGAATCTGCCAATGTGTAGTATAAGTAATTGTATTCTATCAGCTAATGGCTTCAGTGAATTGGGCCCCACAGTGTCAAAATATGGCTGAATATCTCTGAAAATTCAAACAAACACTCTCATACACACACACAGACATTCATACATTGCCTCAGGTCAAAGGCAGAACCTCAAACAGATACAATGTGAAATGTAAGAATCAGGACATAACCCCCTAAAGTCCAGTGAACTACCACCTTATTGGTGCTCTCCACAATGATCAATCTATTGATCTGAGCCCAATCCACCACACCCCAAACTACAACCAGAAAATAACATTAATTACTTAGAAACAAAAAGCTCATTACCTTTAAATTAAAGCAAATATGTCATAGAAAGTCCTTTTGATGCATATAAAGCAGTTCCATGTGCCCACAAGTCTCTATATACTACTCTATTTTCTTTAAACTTCAAAATAACCAGACAGCCCCTTTAGTCTTTGCACTTATCCCTGACCCCTTTGAATGTTCATCCTTCAGTAGGTTACCAAAGATGATGTTCTCTGGCAACCATACATTATGTGCACATTAAAAAATAGGACATTCATACGATGTCCTTAAATGAGCATCTCATGGGTTTTCATTTCTGCAAATATTTAGAAAAAAAAAATCTAATGAGAGAACAGTTTTGGCATATCTGTATCAAATATTTGCACAAAAAACATGTGTAAATATGTTACAAGACTTAACAACTGGACGTATGTGGTGTGGGGAAGAAATAAAATACTTAGATTAAATAACTTTGTATTATATACATTTGTAAAACTCGACATTGGTAGTTTACTGTACAGTCACAAGTGCATTAAAAAAGGCACAGAGTTGACCAATTGTTTTAGCACTGGTGAAGAAAATCAATGCCCTTGCTCATATTCACACACACTGGCACATTCACACACCCATACACGTTATGTTGGGGTAGGACCAGGTTAGTCAGTGCTAGTTCATTCACTAGGGGTGCACCGATACCAGTTTTAAAAAGGCCAATGCAAACAATAACACCAGACTAAAGGATGTAGCTTTATCCACCATTTTGTTTCAAATTATGGTACTTTTCCACTGCATGGTCCCTATTCTACTTGACTTGGCCCGTTAGGTTTCCATTAGGCAAATCTGATACCTGCAACAGGGTACGTTCTTTTAGTCTCTGCTCCCTCTGAACCAGGAGTAGGGATTATGTGACATGTTCACATTGCAGAGCGCTGATTGGTCAAAGAGACTTGTCAATCATGACAAAATGCAACCAACCAGAACAAACTAGCCATCTGTAAAATCTCCCAGCTACAGCAAAAATCACATTTGATTTTATCAAATTATTCAGTGGTATATCGAACAGGTTCAAACACAGCTCGGATTGACAGATGACGAAAAAACCCCAGTGAAAACCTGGCAGTGAAACAAGGTACAAAAATAAACTACACTAATATGTCTGAACTGATGCACAGAGCTGTGTTCAGCATCCAAAACCACAAGACATGAATACACGATGAGTAAACCACACTTACATTACCGCCACTATTGTTGTGGCTCTGGTCAGAGACTGTGGTTTGAGATGTCCCAAGCTACAGTGGAAACCCAAGCCGGGACCGAGCAAGCAGAGTAGGTACTACATCGCGGAAAAGCGGCGGTAAGTTTGTGGACCCCTGCTCGTCCAGTGTTTTTCTGAAATCTAGAGTCAAAGGTAGTTTATCCTGAAATACTACAGTGAGACCATTTATGTGATTTACCAACTAATAGCTGATTATTGGTTCAAAGAATTTGGTTTTAGTACAATTTGGATTTGCATAAAAAAGTATCAGTGAACCCCTAGTTTGTTCAGAAGTGTAGGGTACAAACTTCTTAGAAAGAGAGACCTTTGAGACATATCATTAGTGATACAGCAGCTCAAAAAATAAAAAAAGAACCCTAACTCTGAAGCAGAAATCTAGTTTAGGTACAGTCAGAAGGAGGGAAGCGGGAAAAATGAAGTTTGCATTGAAGCTGTACTGGGTCATGAACTCAGATCTAATCTGACTGCACTCTAATAATAATAATGTGGTAATAATTAACCAGAGCCCTGGACAGTTTAAGGCTTTCCCTGTACCAACACAACTTTATTAACTGACCATACACTGATACAGTTTTGCTAAAGCAGGGTGTCTTATGTGGACATGAATACAAACCTATAGATGTCAATGGAAATAGGCCACAGTAAAGAATTTGCCTGTAAAATTATGAATACTGCTATACTGCAATTTATATTCTACAATCTATTTTAATAAAACACAGCAAATATTGTGTCTGCACCAACTGCAACTCAAATATTCAAAAGCACTCCCATTTAATGTGGAATTCCACTGATTGGTAATAGAAACCTGGAGAGACATGTCCACAAACACACCTAGTGATCAACTAATGGGGGGGTAAAAATGGTTTGCGTACAGCACTTTGCTTGTACCTCTCTGTCAATATCTGGTTATTCATATCAATTTCTTTTCTCATAAAACCACTCTGAATGACCTCTTTACGTCTTAAAGACGTAACTAAATCTACTCCAACTAGTAATTCTTTAGTAGCACCTTAGAAAAGGTGCTATCCTCGGATATATGTAGTTTGGGTGTTCTTTAACTATTGTATTAGTAGCATTGGCCAAAAGTGTGCCCAGCGTACATCTCTCTTTTACGAAGAAAATGGTGATTAAGGCAAACAGGAGGAAACAATGATTATTTACCACACACCACAGAGACCCAAAAATCCAGATACTTCTGTCCAGACTTTGTGCTTTAAAGACATTATCAGCTAAAATCTCCTAGGCATAAAAAGTCTGATAGCCAAGAGGTATCCAATCCAACCCGCTTCCTGGATAGTTACACCACTGCGGAATTTAGCTCCCAACATACCTGTTCCACTTAATTAAAGTTTACAAGAGTATCTGAAAATGAGAGCATAATGTGCTACACTAGGGCTGGAGCTGAACCCAGCAGAAGCGCAATTCTCCAGAAGCCCGTGCTCATTTAGATCTGCCTTGAGTTGTAACCCGCTTTTCGCATGACTCAACGAATACTGACAACCCAGCCCGCAGCCCAACGGACAGTTCTTTCACAAGGAGGAAAGAGACAGGTACTTAAAATCATCCCCAAAGCAGCAGAGACTTAGAAGGAGGAGGGAGAGGTGAATGAGAATCACGGTGATAATGCTAAAGAGGGAATTACTGGAAAATTTGTGAGCGATTTTGTGAGGAAGAAACAGATGAAAAGGGGGACACAGAAAGAAAAAAGAAAACCTTGGAGAAAGGCTCATTTCACCAGCACTGACTTTGGAAGGAACGCATCCGTCTCTGAATCTCCATGGTTGTCCCCGCTTCTGTTGCTGGATGAGGAGAGTGAGGAGCTGCTAGCTGGTGCTGCTGCAGGTTTAGGCAGGCTGTACATATACACAGCTCCTATGACCAGCCCTGCTCCCAGCGTAAAAAGCAGGTCCACATGGAAACCAAAGAGGTAGATGGACATGACTGTAGATACAATGATGGAGAAAGAGGTGGCAAAGCCTTTTAGGATATTGTCTGCGTATTTCACCACCACAGCCACCAGCAAACCCCCGAAGGCCTGGTTGAAGATCACACCCCACACCATAGACGTGTAGCCAAACAAAAAGCCCTTTTCAGCAATGGCAGGGCCATCGTTCCACAATAGACCCAGCAGGCCCAGAAGAGTGCCGAAAATGCCTAGCTGCACGTTCCTGATCCACACCGAGGCTGAGCTGCCTTTCAGGATCTTCTCAAAGTAAACGCCAGCAAAGCCTGAAGACAGGCAGGACACCACCACGGCCACTAGGCCTTTGAAATAGTTCTGGTTTGCAGAGGAGACAATGGCCTCCTTCTGTTTGCTGCCGTCTTGCTCCAGCTGCACGATGGCCACACCAGCGAAGAGAAGCAGCAGAGAGATCCACTGCACTCGGGACAGACTCTTCCTGAGCATCAGCACAGAGAACAGAGCCGTGGTGAGGATCTTTAGCTGATATGTCACCTTTAGAGAGAGAGAGAGAGATTGATTATTAATGCTAACTGAAACACACAACACAAAGAAAAAACAAAAACAGAGCTGGGGAACTTTATCTCAAAAGTAAGAAAGAGAATGGGAAAGTTTGGCTGAGCCAGTGAAAACAGATGAAGACCAATGCAAAAGAAAGGGACAGAGAGAATGAGAAGGAACAAGTGAAAAGGAAAAGGGGACAGATATTTTGAGAAAGAGAGGAGGAGGAAGAGAAAATAAGAGCAAGGAAATAAAGGGAGAAAAAGAAAGAAAAATATAAAGAAAGAGGACGAAACAGAAAAGGCAGTGGAGGTGGATATGCCCCTGAGGAGGGGTTCCTCACCTGGAAAGTGGCTGCTGGTAAATTAGAGATGGCCACATACTGCAGGTTGTTCTGTAAGGTGTAGATAAGTGAAGGAACTGCTAACTTCAGTGTGTCCCAATACTGGACCGCTATAGAGTCAAACAGCAAGGCCACAAAGTCCCTGATATTCCCTTCATTTGGAAATATAAAGAGATTCAGTGTGCAGCACAAAAAAAAATCATTAAAGTAGGTCACAACTTTGCACCACAGAAATCTAAACAAACTCCACAGCTCTGTAGTTGGACAAAATAAGCTAGCAGTGAACTGACCTAAAACACATGCACTCATTCATACACACACACACACTTTAACCTAACGAGAAACTGGAGCACACATTTCATGAAAACATCTCAATTTGGAGTGTATTATTCATTTCAAATGAGATGAGATCCTCACATTTCCCCCCACTGTTCTCCACAACGGTTGGTGAAACAGGAAAAAAAGAACCCACATATTTGTGGCCAAGTGAAAAGGTGAAGTGATAAAATGAGTGTGACTCATAACGTGGAAACGTGAACAAACCTTTCTTCTGAAACATGATGATGATGAGACAGGTGAAGACTTTCAGAACCTCTGCCATGACCACGGCAGACGTCGTGAAGAATCGGTCGCCCGGCAGCGTCCGAACGTAACGGATACTGAGGATGAGCGAGGCATTCTGGATCACCAGAATCGCCAAACTGATGTACTTCAGTTTCTTGTTAGCTGCTGGCAAACACAAGAAGGTTTAGAAGCTGCTGTAATGCTCAGTCAGAGCTGCATCATTCTGAGCATACACTGTATTTCAAAATCAGGAAATAATATTCCGTGAGGAGGGATGTAAACTGTTGCCAAGAAAAAGTAATATTTCAGCTGAACGATTCCTATTTGAATAGGAACATTTTGAAATGGTACACCTCTCTAGTGTTAGTTCTAAGTACAAACAAACGTACAGGACTTAAAGAGTACTGAAATCTTCAGATACCTCAATGTGTGTTCAAGATATTTCAGCAGTTTCTTATGTTGGACGTGTTTATGCTTGACCCCAGTGGAGTGTGGGCAGAGGAAATGTTGTTCAATGCCTTTGAAAGTGGTTCATCAAATCAAAACATATCCAGAAAATGTATATAGAATCATGCCATTGATTGCTTTCCTAAAAGACTATCACTGACTAATATCAATTGGTTATTGGTCATTTGCAAGAATCTCAAATCCTGGTTGTCCAAGGGGGTTAATTTATGACAAAATGGGGGGAAAATAGATAAATATCTTCAAAGTACTCATATCCAAAGCGAGAGAAAACTCTGGACACACGCCTGGATTATTACTAAGAGACATTAATGTGGCTGTAACAAAAAACTATAAACTGAATAAGCTGTAGATACTAATGTGACTCTACAGCATCTGCCTGGAAGTAAGAAAACCGTACTTGTCTAACAGTCTGTTTAATTTGGCTGGACTGGGAGGCAAGCACCCACTGCAGTGGACACCTAGGAGGATGTTTGCCTGCTCCACCTTGGCAACACCCCAGTTTCGCAACAACAATCACTCCATTCATTCACACAGGGACGCCTTTCGGGCAACCTGCCCACACACTCTTTACCACTCCTACTGTACATCAGTCTAAATACACAGTATAGCATAACTATTCAAGAAGAAAACAGGTCTCCATAATTATTGCTGATTGTAACCCATTATAGTTTAAACACCATGATCTCTTTAGAGCACTACTTCTTAATGAATGACTATCATTAATTATTTTTATTGCCATTTCTGAGTCCCATTCTTTACAGATAAAGTATGCACAACAGTAATTCTGTAGGCAGCTTTAAATATACAAAAAAAAACATGTTTTGGACATGCTAGCTCCACTGTGTTCACTTATACATTATTATTTATTCTTTAAAGGGGCACCACATAATATTTTACCTTACATCACAGCTTCAAAATCATTGTGATGTTCTGCTAAGTTGTAATAAGGAGCATAGAGTCTGTGACATTGCTACATTGGGCTCAGCATGGCAGAAACTGCACTATGTAACTTTTAGAAGAGAGTAGGAAAGCACCCCTCCGTCCTCATCCACTTTGATCTCAGTACTGTAAATTACTGTATTAATTTATTAAACAAGGAGGAGCAAAAATCCCCAAATTGTACCTAGTATTCCTTTAATAATACAATACCTTTTCATAAACACAGGAGGTCCTCGGGTTACGTCAGTCCCGAGTTACGATGTTTCGTGGTTACGACACATCTCCCATTTACTGTATAAAGCTTTTTTTCGACAGTGGTTTTGCGTGGTAAACGTCGTAACGTGAACTTCGTGTTTGGTGTGCGCAGCGGATCGGGACCGAGGAGGATAGGTGTTAGGATAATCTAGGATAGGATATTTACGTACAGTATGTACGTATGTTCCGACTTACACCGAAAATCAGTTTACGACGCGACGTAGGAACGGATCAACGTCGTAAGTCGAGGACCCCCTGTATATATATATATATATTTAAAATGGTATTGTATTATCATATAGGCATATTTAAGACATTTTAAGTACTGCATGAGTACCCAAACACTTATGAGGCTACTGCAGAGAACATTTTGCCATAGGGTATGGCAAATATCCACCACACTGCTGGTCAAATTGTATATAAGACTAATTAGATTTGTTTGATGTGAAAGAAAGAATCAAAGTCTGAGAGCAATATAAAGGTAATCGCATTATATCATCACTTTCATTTTGAAATCACTCTTGGATTTAACTTGAAAATAAATCTTAAAAGTTGTGAACATTTCCTCTTCGTTCTGTAAAATTACTTTATCAAAGATAAAAGTTTACATTTCTTCGCCTCAGAGGTTTATAGTCCCAACAAAGCCTTTTACATTCCGTTAAAGGTCCACGTCAGCCAGGTGCACACCTGGAGTCTTACAGGTACAACCACTTTACAACCTGAGCACTTAAACTCTTTTCAAAACGCCTACAAGTCATTCAGAACGGCTCAGTCCAGTCTGCTACCGCTTGCAAAAATACAGGAATATCTACATTTATAGGATGTTTACCCAGCTATTACGTAACAAATACATGTACAAACAAAAGGTTAACCTTTGGTCATGATATTAATGTATGGCATTTAGTAAATGAAAGAATCACAAAATATTAAGCGAGTTATTATAGAATTATATATAGTTTTTAATTATATAAAGTAATTATATAAAGCCATAATTATTTAAGGCATGGACTTGACTAATATAAATCAATGCTCGATATCAGGTTGGCTCCAGCTTTCTTGAATAGCAGTTGACCAATCAGCTTTACAGAATGGCGCATTGTCATGAACCACTTTTTAAATTTTCCACACTAAGTTTTAAACGGGACCTGGACTGTTTGTTGAGTTGCCACCAAGTTTATTTAATTTGCATTTACCTTTATTTTTAATGCTAATGGATATTAATTCAGCTGATTTCTGACTGTTCTTACAGAACTACACAAACACTAGTAGCTTTTTATTACAATAAGAGGTTTAGAAATTATTTTCAAGATAGTTACATATAATTTGTGAGCATACATGAATATGCAATTAGTCCCCACTGCTCACCTGCAGTATAAGGACAGCCCCGCCCCCGCCCCGCCCCACGCACACACAAAAGTGGATAGGATTGGTTCCTTAGGTTTATGACATATGAAACCTTAGTTGTCTATTGGAATTCAGAGCTGGTGTTTTTTAGCTAACACGTACAAGATATAAAAAAAATAAAACATGGCGTTCACTGGAGGGTTGTCCTAAAGTTGGATACTTTTGTAATTGAGTTAATGGCATATTAAATAAAAAATAGTGTTTTAAGCCTCTGTATGTGTTCCTTTCCCCCGTACATTAACAGTTCAGAGACTGTGTTAGTTACATATCTCTGCTGTGTTCTTCTAACCGTTATTTATTTATCTTCAAATCCCTGTTCCTCGCCGTTTGTGGAGGAAGGGTGGCGATATTGAAGCCAACATCAGCCTTTTCTTCAATTCAACAGAGAAAATAAGCGTGCAGATAAAAGGTTACTAAGCTGTGATAGCTCTAAAGAGATATGAGAAAAACGCGGAGAATCCGACCGTACCTTCGCTCTGTCTGCGGGAGGGGAGCTTGTCTTCTCCGCCGCCGGAGCCCGGACTCTCGCCGCCCGTTGCCATGCTGGCATTGACGGTCAACAATCTCACACCGAGCTACTGCACTTTCTCCCAAAACGCCGCGATTTTCTTCACCACCCGAGCTTCCGGTGACTACAAGAGCCTCGTTACTGCCATTTCGTGTCGCTCAAAACCTAACTGTGCCGTGACATTTTGTACAACTCAAACTATCAGCTCCAGACCAGCGGTTCCAGCTCCCTAACCTGTCGACGTCCACACAGCAGCTGGGTCCACGGCGCTCAGTTCCTCGTATTTACACCTCAACAACCACCACGTACCGCCACCTACCGACTGGGGGAGCTTTACGGGAGCAACCAATCCCTTCAAAATGAAGTAAGGCGTGCAAATGACTGTAATGTTTGGGAACGGGTTAATAAGGAATTAGGTCATATTTCCGCCATCTTAATTGACTCCCTTTTCTGGAATACGCCTGATTATGCTCCATAGTGTGGGTTCCCCCATGGTAGCTGTCATGTTTAAAACTGTTTGAAAAAAGCATCTCATACATCCCAGTCAGTGGGTGTCGCGTAATTACCCCAACTTCCGGCCATTTTAATTACAACATTGGAAATCTTAGCTAACTGTAAATAAATAGATGTACTTTACTCACTCAAATCAACATTTTTCAGGAGTCAAATATGTGTAGATTAATGTCCAAGACTTGCTTGACTTTGAAAGAAAATATGTTTTTAGATAAAAACGCTTTTGTTTAAGTAGGTGCCAATACTGCTAAGATTACTAGCGCCCCCTAACTTCGGCCACCTCCCCTGCTTGTGACAGTCAAACGAGACCGTTGCTACCACATTCAGTGGTTTTGAGAGGTTCACAATGAGATCATGTTTGTCCTGTGTTAGTATCCGTACTCTACATGTCAGGATTACAATGGCGGTAGATTTTTCCCCTCAGAGAAAAGGAAGCTAACCGCTAAGCTAACTTTTACACTGAGGGAAATTTTTGTCGCGAAATTGAAATGTGTTGTGTTCCACATGCAGTTTTGCACACAAAGAATTACAACACTGTTAGAGATACTTAAATATTGATTAGATATGTGATTTCTTGCAAAACTGATGTTTAAATGCCCTACTAGGGCTTGATCTTATGTTTTATTGTTTTACCCAATGCAATTGGCGAAGAGAGAGAGAGAGCGGAATCGCACCATATACGGCAGCGGCCGGAATTAGGGGAAAGACTGATATATTTTCCATAACTTCAAGAATAAAAACCAGTAAATGACTGATTACTACTTTAAAGAACTTATTGGCTCATGTTTGTAGACATTTATTACAACTGCAGTTTTTAGAAACTAATCTAATTGTAATGAAATAATATTCCCAAACACTTGTGCTGTTATTTTAATCTTAAACCATGGGTTTCCACTTTCTTCATTCAGGAAGAAAATACAGGAAAATACAGATACTTTAATTAAATTAATCTAATTGTGAATATTAACTATAGAATAGAATAGAAATTCAGGTGAAAAGATACGTTATATAATATAATTTATAAGGACAAAGATATTTATGTTGTTACTTAAAATGTACACAACAAAGCTCAAGAGATTTACTTATTATTATACATTGTGATAATCTACAAAATAATAACGTTTTAGAAAAAGAAAATCTAATTTATACAGAAAGATGTTAAAAGATTTTATTCCAAGCTATTTTTTTTTCGGACCATTCATTATGAAATTCATTCATTCATTCATTATTATTATTCTACCTGCCATCATTGGGCGCAAGGCGGGAATACACCCTGGAGGGTGCGCCAGTCTCCATTATGAAATTTTATAAGCTCTTCTTAAAGGCTAAGCACCACTTAATGGACCTCCGTGAATATTTCACATTATTGTAGTTACTGACAGATATAAGTATGAATTAAAATGAAAATAGCAGCTTAATTTGCTTTAAAATGGACAATTTTATTAAATTGACGGAAAAACCCGAGCTCGCTACGGAAATTCTTGAACGCGACCGTGACGTCACTGGTGGACAACAGCTGAACAACGCCGCGGTAAAACACCGTTAAACCTTATTCCTTGAATTAGTAAGAAATAACATGTTTTCTGACTATCAATAAACACAAGTTAGGAACTCAAACTCCACTGTATTTATTTGTTTGACACTTTCATATCGCTGGTGCTTAGACTTTAAATATTATTCATATTCTGTGTCTGCATGCGCAACAGGTAGTGTCACAGTCACACAGCTCCAGGGTCCTGAGGTTGTCCTGATGGTTCAAGCCCTGCTTCAGGTGACTGTCTTTGAGGAGTTTGGTGTGTTGTCCATGTGGGTTTCCTTCGGGTGCTCTGTTTCCTCCCACGGTCCAAAAACACACGTTGATGGGTGGAATGGTGACTCAGAAGTGTCTGTAGGTGTGAGTGAATGTGTGTGTGTTGCCCTGTGAAGGACTGCCACCCCCTCCAGGGTGTATCCCCGCCTTGTGCCCAATGATTCCAGGTAGGCTCTGGACCCACCGCGACCCTGAACTGGATAAGCTGTTACAGATAATGGATGGATGGATGGTCCAAAAACACACATTGGTAGGTGGATTGGCGACTGAAAAATGTCCGTAGTCCGTGAATGAGTGTGTGTGTGTGTCACCCTGTGAAGGACTGGCGCCCCCTCCAGGGTGTGTTACCACCTTGCGCCCAATGATTCCAGGTAGACTCTGGACCCACCGCGACCCTGAACTGGATAAGCGCTTACAGATAATGAATGAACACCAAATATTTTGAACATTTTTATTTCTCTTGCTACTTTTAAACAGCATGTGTAAATCTGTGGAAAAAGTGTCACATTGCAACAAATCATGCTGTTATGCTGCTAAAGCTGATCTGAGTTTGTTCTGTCATTTCTACTGCACTGCATACGTCATGAAACAAATCACTATTAGACATATAAATCAATGTTTAGATTTAGAAGACATAGTGGTGATTTCAGTCACGAACAAAGGCAGTAGTGAGCCATTTATTTATGTTGTCTGTTATCCTTCCAAGGGTTCATTATATAAACATTCCTTCAACTAAAAAACTAGAGGTAAATTCATTCATTCATTATCTGTAACCCTTATCCAGTTCAGGGTTGCGGTGGGTTCAGAGCCTACCTGGAATCATTGGGCGCAAGGTGGGAATACACCCTGGAGGGGGCGCCAGTCCTTCACAGGGCTAGAGGTAAATTGGCAAGTTTTATATTAAATAATAGTCTGTTATTTTTATAAAATAGCCACAATATTCGCTATTTTCTGAGGCGCATGGCCACTATGTGATGCCTAATTGTAAGATGTTTGTAAACTTTCCTTCAGGATTTATTTACATATAACTGCATTTTCGACTTGTTTTAAATATATTTCACAGGTTTATAACAAAAATTCATGCAAGAATTAAAGTTAATGCTGAACCGAGGAAACCATTTCACATACTTTTTTCTTTTTCAAATCAAAACAGGACACAGAAATGGATTTTAGATTTGGACTTTTATAAATATATTCATGTGACAGCTGCCACTTTATAAAAACAATACACAAGTATTTACAGCTGTATAGTCTGTATGCAAACCCAAGCAAAAAAGGCAAGGATTCAAAACTGGAATAAAACACGACTGTTTCAACCAAAAAAAAAAAAAAAAGGTACAATTAAGTACAATTTAAACCCAGGTCAACACAAATTTGGTCCTGCGGGTTGAACATAGATGATAAAAAAAAAATTAAAAAAAAACCCACACAGAGATTCAATAGAGATCTTTGTTAACTAAACAGCTACAATTAAAACTGGAGGCAAATGATGTTCTTTAAAGGTCTCTGGGTAAACAGAACACAATAAAATAAATTTGTGTCTTACATTCTTGAAGGTTAATAAAAAAGAGACACAAAAAGGCACCTTGTTAGTATCCTCCCAGAGACCCATCAAGTAAACAGTGTCATTTAAACCAAACAAAATTGAAAAGGTTAACATTTCTCTTCTCTTGTGCTGTGGACACTCCAGACAGCCCTGAACATAAACAAGCTCAAAAACGAACCTGTGCTGCCAGGAGTTCTGTCAGAATTCCGATCAGGAGGCAAGTGGACAACTGAGCCAAAGTCCTTTTTCACCTCTTAAAACGAGGGAAGATTTAACGATGAAACAAAAACCTGTAAAACCAGGCAATTTCAAGTTCTCATTTAGTGACGTTCAGTCAAATACGCAACACCCATTTATCTGTTGGAGCTATAGAAACTTCATCATCCCTACAGTTCAAAAAAAATATAAATATCTAGTTTGCATCTGTGTTAATAAATAAAATAAACAAAAGGGATCCAACCCCAGTCCCGTATGCAGCCGTGTAGGGTGTAGATTCAGAGTGCACAGGAGGCTGGAGCCGCAGCAAAACAGGGCTAAATTCTTGACAAAAAAATGTGCTCAAAAAGAAAATGTTTCCAAAAAAGGAACAAACTAAAAGAGTGTGATAAATAAGGACGTGTTGAGAAGCTCGCAACGAGTGTGAGAGCAGTCCAGTGTACAATCTAACAGGGCATGAGAAGTTTCTAGACCCAGCTTCAGTCTGATTTAAAGGCTTGGTGCAATATTGCTTTCTTGCAAATCTCCAATGTCTTCTGCAGTCTCCGTCATCCATGGATGCAGCAAAATCTGCTCCAGTGTTGGACGGTCTTCAGGGCGGTAGGCAAGGCACCAGCGAATCAGGGACTGGCACTCTGTAACCAAACAAATAAGTGGTTAGAGGACTGAAATAATTATATTTACTTACATTACTAAAGATTATTAACTAATACAGTATCTTTAAAAAATAAATAAATAAAATACAAGCAAACGACTCACCTTTCGAAATGCGCTTAGTAAAACTGGGATTGGCCTGGACAATGTCCCTGTCACGCTCAAAGGGAATGTCCCCACACACCATGTCAAACAGTAAGACCCCCAAAGACCACACAGTGAGAGGGATAGCTTCATAACGCTGCTGCTGAATCCACTCTGGGGGACTGTAAACTCTGGTTCCTGAAGGAAAGATTAAAAAGGGCTATTAGGGACATATCAGGTTCTTATGGAGATTAGCAGGAGAGTGAAATCTCTGCACTGTAAGGTTTATTTCTTACTCCTAACAGAGTCTCCTGAGGCTCTTACCTTCAAAGTCAGTGTAGATCGAGTCCTTCAACAGAGCACCAGACCCAAAATCAATAATTTTGATGTCTCCAGTGCGGGTGTCCACCAGAATGTTCTCATCTTTGATGTCTCTATGAACAACACCCCTTGAATGGCAGAACTGAACTGCTTCAATCACCTGTTTCAGAAACCTGGGAGAAGAAGACAATTTTAGTGTCTCTATTACAGACTGATTTAAATTGTTCAATGGTTACAGAATAAATCTAACCCATGTTCTGTGTCTGGGCAATTTACCTTTGTGCAATTGGTTCCTCCACAGCACCTCTTTCTGTGATGAAGTCAAAGAGGTCTTGGCAAGGCTGGGGTCTCTCAAACACGATCAGGAATCCCTGACCCGACACCTCAAACCAGTCCAGCATACGTATGATTCCTCTGTGAGAGGGTCCAGACACTGTTGAGCCCCCAAGCTGCATCAGGAGCGCAATCTCCATGGGAACCACGCTTGGTTCATTAGGCTGTAAAAGACACAAATAAAGGGAATGGTGAGATGATGAGGTCTGGATGCTGCACATCAACAGAATTAAAAATTCATAAGAATACGTAAGAGTCGGGTCTAACAGGAGTCCAAAATCAACATGGCTCAGCTGAAAGAGTGTCTATTAGAAGGGCAATAGTAAACGAAAGATAGACACGTGGAAAATACCCCGTGGTACGTCATTTATTGTTTAAGTACGTCATTTTCTGGAAGAAACTAATTGAAGGGGAAATACTCTTGGTTCTTCTTCGTTGGCTTTTCTGAAAAACCCATCGACGTCACTACCCACTACGTCACAATCTGTGTTTGATGGATGCACAAACTACCGCAAGAGGGCGCAGCATTACCACATTTTACCACCTCGCCACGGAATTTACTTACAATTACTCAAACACGCTATTGAGTAAATTTGTTAAGTAATGTCTCTTTGCTTTAAAAAGGGAAGGAATGTGTGTGTCAATGTATTTTGACTCACCAGTTTGGCCCACTGCTGCACTCTGTCATGGGAAACTTGTTTAATTGCAACCTGGAAAACATTAAAAAGAAAATGAGTGGATGCTGTGACACTGAGAGAACACGTTAACATATTATTGGGATCTTGTTTAGGGTATGCACCTGTAATCCATCTGAGATCCTCTGCCCAGCAAACACAGAGCCAAATCCACCGCTTCCCAGAAGCGCTCCACATTTGTACAGCTTATCAAAGGGCTCTTTAGTTGGAACTGCAGAAGGAAACGAAAGTAAATTAGGTGGTTTACAGATATCAATTACAACATAGCTACATAACTTTGTTAGGATACTATTGTTGGTAAAACTATGTCATGAGAACAATGGCTAGTTCACCGTTTGAAAATCCCAGAGCTAAAAATTAAAAAGTAATTTATCAGTTACACTGAATAATGCCATCTTTTTGAGGCTCATTAAATTGTAGCTAAGAACCTGGAGCTTTTCAGGGTTCAGTTGTTGGTTTCTGTTAACGTTCGGCTTCATGTTTGGGGTTTAATATGTGACTTTTATGTTAAGACTTCGCTTTGATGTGTCGTTAATTCTAGAGAAAGCCCCAGAATATAACATAGTTTAAACGTTTTAAGGAAGGAGATGGGTTTTCATTCCTGAAATGGACCTTCTGAAGCAAACGCTTGCCACAAAAAAGTAAAATAAAAGTCCCCAAATGCAAATTTGCGTTGTAGAGGCATAATTATATTGAGGGGGAAAACTATTTGCATCTGAATATAAATATAATAGAGTTAAACTACACGAAAATGTGTTTTAAAATAATCCTTACCCGCTGTTCTACAAACGAAGGCTTTTATGAACTTAAAATACCAAGGAAAGCTCAAACTCCTCGATTATTTCGAGTTCATTTGAGTCAACTTAAGAGAATTTAACTTTACATTAACTATTTTAAAGTATTAACTCTAATGTTAGGGTAAAATAGAGTTGGTATTTACCAGTTTTTCCTCTAACGTCCTGAGTCTCGTCCAAGCGAAGATCCACCATTCGTTTGTCCAACATTTTCACGTTAAAAGAACTCGAATATCCACAAAACGTCAAAGAAATGAAGTGTAAAAGGCGTATATCTCCGTTATAAACGCCCTCAGCACCGGTTATCCATGTTCCAACGTCTCGGTTCGGCAAAGACGACCGTTGGTCTCCGTTTAAAACCCGCCGTAACTCTGCTCTCCGAGCAGCAGTCGCACTACTCTGCCCCGCTTCGACTTTGTTGATGTTTTAAAGTTTACATCCCAGACCACGCCCACAAGGCCAGCCCCCATCCGTTTTGCCTGTGTTTTGAATCATACAGCCAATCACGCCGCGGAGTGGTTCAAACTTCATGAATATTAACAAGTCAGCGGTTAACCATTCTCAGAACTTAAAAGCTATTCAGCGTTCAGGGAAAGTCGCTTATATCGCTCTGGTAATTTTTGCCCGCGAAAAAGACGTACGTTAGGGTTTTCAAAAAAGTTCAGCGGCATAAAGATGAAGTACGGAGTTAGTTTGCAGTAAAGACACCTCCTCTTCCCTCATATCCCGTTTTGGTCATTTACAGCGGTATTAAACACATATTGTGGCCACAAGTTGGTGAACACTTGCGCATCCAGCTTTCCTTTTTTAATTAATGGCGCAAAGCGATGGTGTGTCTTACTTTTGCTGCAGTAACGGCGTCTGCTCACCCAGAAGGTTTAACACTAGATTTTCGAGGAAAGCTGTGAGGATTTGATTGCACTAATTCACTAGAACTTTATGGAGATCATTCCACCAGCTCCTCACAAAAAGTACTGAAATTGAGATCAGAGCAATATAATTCTAGCCCACTCTTAGCACAGGCCATAGCCACCTCACTCTTAAATGCACATTAAAGTAAATGAACACCATTTCTAAGATGTGTTTACACATTTTGGACTGTGCCTCATACACTTGATTTATTATGCTTAAAAAACAGCAAAACAAAATATCGAAACTGAAAGGTAACTTGAGGATGCACTTTCCCTGACACTTGTTTTCACTCGTAGATTAAAGGAAAAGGAAACTGTGCCTAAAACACAAAGTATAGCTTAGCTAACTAAATGACTTAGCTATGTTATATTAGACAGCCTCTAAAATCCTGTACTTCCCAATCTTCTTTAAATTTAACACATTTTAAAAGTGAAATGTTTTGTCTCTAATATTTTTTACCCTGTGCTTTCATAACCTTTTCTTAACCAGCAGATGATGAGATACCAGCTTACAGAAGAAGTTAGTCACAATACAGTTCATGTGCAAGGCATTAGAAAACAATAAGTACATGGACCCTCAGGAAAAACAAGATAAATGCACCTTCGAAAATACAAATATGAACTTCACTGGGAATTCCTCAGAATTTTCAAAATTTGTGTGTGTCATCAGCTGTTGAGATGTAAACAAAGGCATTGGGTGATTTTACAGGATAATCTCTGCCATGAAAGGACCGTAATCAGCATCTTAGATATGGCATTTCTTATTGTTTAATATGAAAAATAAATGAAATAATTTGTCATTTCTCTGCAGTGAAGCATTTTACACCAAAACCACTCCCCCCCCACACCAGAACCACCAAAACCACATTTCAAACATTCCACCTTACATTAGTTTAAAATGTACATATCTTTAACTATTAAAACTTATAAATAAAAATAAAATAAAGGGTTTGCAATAGTGCCACTTTCTACAATGTCAGTGCTTCTTAAAATATTTACTACCGAATATGGTCCGATCGTATTCTTGAGAGGTAGCACTCGAGAGACAAATCAACAAAGAGATATTCTGTATTTCTTCAGAAACTTCTCCTTTTTTATTCCAAGAAAAAGAGCATTTTTTCATCCCAAACAAGAAAATAAAATACAACAAGCTTATATTAATCAGTTATTAAGGTGATACAGTATGACATTTTTATAACTTTTTTTGTTTTCCCATGATTTTTTTCTATGATATCAGTTATGTTGATTTAAACATGCACTTAAAGAAGTCCAATGTTGGCATCAGTGGCAATAGAAAGTGATGTAGTGGCGAGGGTAGTCTTACAGTGATGGGTCATAATTACTGAAAAATGATAGGGGACAGTGATGAGAACATGGAGGGGGATGTGGGGCGACAGTGAAAGGGTAGATGTGTTTTCCATGACGATGAAGAGAACAAGATTTGATTGATCCCCGTTGTTCATCCTCCTCCTGAAGCGTGGGAGGACTGCGTCGTGTTGCTTTCATGCCTTTATCAACTGCTGTCGGGAGAGGGTTCCCTATGCATGGCGTTTTTCTTCATGCTGTCGAGGTACTCCTGTTGCGATACAGCCAAAACCGAGGCCAAGATTTCATCGTCCTCCCAGTCTGTCAAACCTGGAACACAGAATGCAAACACACACACATGGGATTTCCATGCAGAAATGCTCAAAGCAACAATGTGAGGTTGTGAAGTCTTGTGGTTTTCACACTTTAGCCATTATTAGAGTTATCACCTAGCTTCTCAGTTTAGCTTCCTGCGAAATGTGATGCCGAGCAGAATTAGAAAACAAGGTCTTGGTAGGTAAACATATTATTGTACACTAACAGTCTGACAGCGGTTTATTTAGCCTGAGTATAAAAAAAACAAACAAAAAAACAACAACCCAGAATTAAAGTTTGTTTTAAAGTGAAAAACGATTAGAATTAACTCTGGGGAGTTTTGAGCCTAAAGCAGCAATTGACCACAAATCTAACAATAAATAAAGCTAAAAAAGGTACAGTTCAGGTACATTACTGTCTCTAAAGGTACGAGCAGTGTATGTAAAAGTACCTTTAAAAGGTACAGCAGTGTTTTACAGTCCAGCTGTGTTCCATAACGGTAACATACATTTAATTCTCCAGAAGGAGACGTGAATATTTGTAATATTTCATTATAGAACTGTGTACAATTAAAGAATATAATGTAAGTCCTGGAGATTAAATAATTATAGAAAATGGCACAATTCTGAGGGTACCATCACTGTGACAGTTTTTCCGAGAGCGCAGTTTCCATCAGCATTCCTAATTATGGAAATTAGAGCACATTAACTGGTTCTGCTTTGCTTTAGTATTGATAAAGTATTTCGTTAATCACTAGAGGGGAGGTTTACCTTCTAGGGATTTAATTTCAATATCTTTATAGGCAAATCATCAGCCAATGGCATCTCTCTCTCTGTTGGTGTGTGTGTACACAGCAATGTACATTCGCTCTTTTGGAGGGGCTTAATTAAAACACTGTGACACAAATATTGGTTTGTTTTGTACAGATCACACACAGATACCATACATATGCAGCACATGTATTGTGTGTTAGGAAAATGTATCGGTGGATTTTGGATTTGGGCGATCCTAATTACTTTAACCAGTCTGACAAGCTCTGTTCAAGGATCCCCTCACATACAACTAATACCATAAACCTCACAGCTATCAACATTTAAATAGTGTTTAGTTTTAGTGTGAATAACTGCATCTATGTTTCAACAACTGTATTAAATATACACAAGGCTTCCTTTATTGTTGCATGCGATGTCATTTTTGATTGTTTTTGAATGAAAGGGTATTTTATGCCCGTTTTAAAAAGCGAACACCTAAACTGCTCTGTTATGACTGAGAAACCCGATCAGAAATGTTGAAATTAGGAGCTGCTTTTACCAAAAGCAGTTGGAGACATGTCCTGCATGATGGCCCGGTAGCCCAGCGCCGGGTACAGAGAGACCAGTGAGGATGAGGTGGGTCTGTCTGGTCCAACACATGCCTGGTTACTGGGACCTAGAAAACACAATAGGAATATCTTAAATAACATATACCACTGATTCCACTCATTTCTTTAGGCTTTACCTGAATATATATTACATTTTCTGGGACACAGGATGATGCCTTTGGACCAGTGAGTAGCAGATTAACACAAAAATACATACTCTGATGTCCAGGGATTCTACGGCAGACATTAAGAAACATTCATATATTTTCTGTAAATGTTTCCACATGATTTAAACAGATATGCTCAGTGCATGTGAGAATTGTAATATACATACTACAAATTCCTCATGATTTGCACTTCTTCAAGTCTGTTGTTTTGCATGTTTAAAATTCCCGATTTAACGCAACATGAGCTGAATCAGGTGTAACGGGTTCACAGAGAACACCGGCCTAACACTGGCTCCTGAGTCCAAGGCGTGAGGAACACAGTAGTGTAGAGAGTCAGGGGGGTATTCCACAAAACGGGGGTCTCTCGGTTTAGCCAGATAACTTACGCTCAACGTATGGCTGTCAATAGGAACAGATCTGAGGAAGATTCCCATTGGACAGTCCTCAAACTTGGGCTTAAGTTAACTGGCTAACTGAGAAATCCTGCTGGAATACCCCCCACCCCGACCCCAGAGGTGGCTCAGTTGTTTTTGTAAGAGAACAACCATTGGTTGACCAAAGAATTCTGATCCACATACACATTGCACTTCATGTACTTAATAATTTAACATGATAAAAAGCTTTATAAGAGCTTTGATGTCAAGGTTACTGCATGAAAATTGCATGATTTATACAGGCCCAAAAAGCTATTAAAATGTACACTGCCCGTCCAAATGTTTGTAGACACCTCTTGCCTTAAAAGTGAGACTTTCAGATGAACTGGAATGGCACCTGTTATCCAGAATTAACCATCCCCTACCTGTACTTGACCACATTAAATTTGATATGGCTTCATATAGTCAAATCCTCAGTTATCCTACATCTAGTGTAAGGCTTTGGTAGTAAAGTACAACATGTAACAAGTCTACAAACATTGGGCCAAACAGAGTAGAACTAATCATTAGCTGAAATGTGTTGTGGAGGACTGTACCAGGTGCACAAGGCGAGGGGGGTTTGGACAGTGCAAGTGCCGCTCCGGCCGGGGAGGGTGGCTTAGCAGCCTGGTCTGAGTGAGTGGGGTCCGGGTTCTCGGGAGAAGGGGCAGAACTCCGTTGCCGTGGAGACCGTGCACTCCATTCCTCCGGTCCACTGGAGGCCGCAGCTGTGGCCGAGCTACAGGTGGCGCTAGCCTTCCGGGGCTGCGGAGGGAGAACGAGAAAGAGAGAATGTGTTATTTATTGAACATGTTGATACTTTCACTTCTGAGACCTTTTATATGAAGGCTTAGCATTTCTTTGAAATAAGGCCCGGCTCACAGGTGGCTGATGTGAGAAAACGCAGTTAAAACCGCTCGCTACTAAAGCCAGGTATCGCCTTTGAAAACCAGTCGGTCAAATACAGTGGGGAAAATAAGAATTTCATACAACGCTGATACTGCAAGTTTGCCCACCTACAAACAATGAGAGGTCTGTCATTTTTATCGTAAGTGCACTTCAACTTTGAGAGACAGAATCTCAAAAGAAAAATCCAGAAAATCAGTGTATGATTTCTAAATAATTAATTTTCATTTTATTGCATGAAATATGTATTTGATACAATAGAAAAACAAAACATAATATTTGGTACAGAAACCTTTGTTTGCAATTACAGAGGTCAGATGTTTCCTGTAGTTCTTGACCAGGTTTACACACAGCGCCAGCAGGGATTTTGGCCCACTATTCCATACAGAACCTCTCCAGATCTTTCATGTTTCTGGGCTGTTTTTAAGTTTCAGCTCCCTCCAAAGATGTTCTATTGGGTTCAGGTCTAGAGACTGGCTAGGCCACTCCAGGACCTTGAAATGCTTCTTACAGAGCGACTCCTTAGTTGCGCTGGCTCTGTGTTTCGGTTCATTGATATGCTGAAAGACCCAGCCGTGACCCCGTCTTCAATGCTCTTACTGAGGGAAGGAGGTTGCAATACCGTTGTCCTGTCCCCTTTGCAGAAAAGCTCCCCCAAAGTATGATGACCACCCACATGCTTCACGGCTGGGACGGTGTTCTTGGCGTTGTACTCATCCTTCTCCTTCCTCCAAACACGGCGAGTGGAGATGATACCAAAAAGCTCTATTCTGGTCTCATCTGACCACATGATCTTCTCTAATGCTTCCTCTGGATCTGGATCTCCATTGGCGAACTTCAAACAGGCCTGGACATGTGCTTGCGTGCCCTGCAGGACTGTAATCCATGACAGCGTAGTGTGTTACTAACGGTGATCATTGAGACTGTGGTCCCAGCTCTCTTCAGGTCATTGACCAGGTCCTCTCATGTAGTTCTGGGCTGATTCCTAACCTTTCTCAGAATCATCCTGCCCCCACGAGGTGAGATATTGCATGGAGCCCCAGACCGAGGAAGACTGACAGCCATCTTGTGTTTCTTCCATTTCCTAATAACTGCGCCAACAGTTGTCGGCTTCTCACCAAACTTCTCGCCTATTGTCCTGTAGCCCATCCCAGCCTTGTGCAGATCTACAAATCTGTCCTTGGTGTCCTTAGACAGCTCTTTGGTCTTGGGCATGGTGAAGAAGTTGGAGTGTGAATGATTGAGTGTGTGGACTGGTGTCTTTTAAACAGGTGCAATTAGTGCAGAATAGGAGGGCTTCTTAAAGACAAACTAACAGGTCTGTGAGAGCCAGAATTCTTGCTGGTTTGTAGGTGTACCAATACTTATTTCATGCAAAATAATTATTTAAATAATTTATACAGTGTGATTTTTTTAGATTCTGTCTCTCACAGTTGAAGTGTACCTATGAGAGTGTACCCACTGTTTATGGGGATGATTTCTCTGAAAGATGAGCCTTTATTTAAACAGATATGTACTGTACAACAAAGCTGAAAAGCCACTGTGCGAAAATAAACAGCGAAGAGTGAAAGAGACTTCAGTGAGAGCTGTGGTACCACTGTATTTATGGCTAACTCTGTCACATTGTTGCATTACCAGCATTACAAAGCATTTCCCATTTGAGCCATCTCAGATTACCGAGTATTATGCTGAAACACAAAAGGTGAAATGATCAAACTGTTGCGGCCGGTGCAGCGCAGCCCGAGGAGGATGACGGTGGACGTGGAATGTGGTGGCGTAAAGGGTGTGCAAAGGGGAAGCTTGAGGCAGATTCTCAGGCTTGACCCCTTCTGACCTGTCTCGCCTGTTTCTCCTGGTCCCGGAGCCACTGCAGATATGACTCCCTCGCCACCTGCTCCTCGATGGCCTCGTTAGTCGCCTCCCAGTCAGTGGCTCTCTTCTTATCCTCCAACATCTGCTGCTCTATCCACGACTCCTCAGACGTCTTTATGGCATTCTTCATCAAAGACTGGTCTGCGTACTGTTCCGAAGGAGAGAGAGAGAATAAGAGGAATCATAATCAAAGAAAATTGGAAGAGAAAAGAGGCACAGGAAGGGAGAGAGAACGAAAAAGATGCGGGAAAAATTACAGCATGAGAAAATTGTGGAGAGAGAACGGTAAAAAGAATGAAAGAAAGATATACTGAGGGTGATATTGAGGGAGAGAAAGGGAGAGGTTGAATGTAAGAATGCTTATAAGCCTGGCCCAAATCTTCTGTGACTAATTTTGTCTAATGACAAGACATTTAAAGTATGGGTTTCATTAGAGAGCAAACAAAAAGAAAGGACCTGGAATAGTAAAACCCTTTGATGGATTTTCTCTAACTCTCTTTAACGGCCTTCACAGGTCTTATCCTGGACTTAAGGAACCAAAGAGAACACAGAGACTGATGCAGCCACTGAGGAGTTTTTTCTCGTCTGTCCCTGTACTTTCTGGAAGGCAGCAGAGCAAAGCAAACAGGACCAGTTTGATCCTGTGTCCTGATTTCAGCACTAGAATGCGCATTCTTTGTCTTGCACCCCCTCCCCCTCTCCCTCTCTCTCTCTCTCTCTTTCCCCCTTGTCTAGAGGAGTGTCTGGAGAGTCAGACAGCATGTGCCGGGCTTCTGTGCAGAGCGATTGCTTGCATGCTCCACATGCCAACTGTGCTTTCCTCCAGGGCTATAACACACAGACTAGATGACCCCTACTGCACCACCACCACCACAGCTGGAGCACAACACACAACTTCTATTATAAAGCCCGAGACACCACACAATTATCACGCAGGAGAGTGAGGCTCAAACACACATGCGGAGATAAGTCACAACACCATGACCACCTCCTTGTTTCGGCACGGTCCATTCTCTTAGCTCCACTGACCAGAGAGGGGCACTTTGTAGTTCTACAATTACACACTGTAGTCCATTTGCTGCTCTATATATTAAGCTTTCTCCATTTTACCCTGTTCTTCAATGGTCAGCACCCCCACTGAGCAGGTATGACTTGAGTGGTAGGATCATTCAGAGCTCTGCTGTGGCTAAAATCCAGTAATAACTGGCCCCAGTATCTATATCTTTAAATTAAATTACGGTCTTATCATTAGGCATCTGGTGCACAAACAAAACACTGCTCTGCTAATAGGATCCCCCCCTGAAAGTCATGGATGTGTGGTATGCTCCCCCACCCACTCTGGCAGGCTCTTTGAAGTGTATGTGTGTGTGTTTGTGTGTGTCCTGTGGAGGTGGGCTGCTTCTTTGTCTCAGCAGGCTTTGATAAGCTCAAGACTATCACCTACTTCTGACTTTGCTGTCCAGTGAAAACAAGTTCACTCTGGCTCTGACCTGCTTGCGTGTGGATGCAAGTGACCCTTTAAACAGGTTCACACACTAATATTCACGGTTGCTGAAAGAGCGTGGGGCATACTGGACTTTCTAGCAGCAAGCCGTTCAACATTGTGTTTAGTTTGAAATGGTTTTAGATTCATAAGAGTGTATTTAAATACCAATATCTAAGGGCTTTGTGGTTTAATTTATACTTAGAATAATCATGAGGGGAGAGATGGATGGGTGGGGGCATCCTACACACCCAAAGCGCGAGCCCGGTTCTACTTGGACTCCCAGCCTTGGACGGCTGAATCATTACTGGGGACGTCCCTCAAACACACAATCTCCAATCACAATCAGCAGATTCGATAGCCATTCTTTGGATTCAAAACGAACCCTGTCTGGAAAGTAGAAAGCCTTGTAAGGTTTTAAAATTGTGGCAAATATACATTTCCGTGGGTACCTTGCTGTAAGAAAAAGCAGTAGGACATCTTTAGATACGTATTACAATTGACCTGGTACGACAATATACCTGTAAATCATATTAATAGCAACAGTTCAAAAACGTTCTAGATAAATCAAACCATACTACATGTACAACTACATAAATGAGGCCAATGAAGTGTGTCACTGTCTCTAAAGCAGTGTTGAGGCAACAGGTTGTTCTGGGCCACACAGATCACATAACACACAGAGTGAGCACGTAGGAGCAGGTCCTGCTGAAATAGCACTAAACTGCAACGTGTGTACGAGTGCGCCTGGCTCGAAGAGGTCCAGTCTGAGCGGTGTGCATGAATACGCATAAGCCAAGGTGACACAAAAGTGCTTTAAATCAATCACACTGACAGGGGTCAGCTAGGTCAGATTAGCCTCTATTTCTCAATGAGCATAAGCAACTACAATTAAGCAGAAGACTGATGCTCTCAATCACATCTGACTCGCAGAACGAGACACAGTTAGAGTCATTAATAACCAGCTCTGATTAATCTCGCCTCCACTTTTCATTATTTAGGCCAATCAATGAAAACATGTTGTATAACGTACTAAGGAGATTACTTTATTGATCTCTTAGATGAGCTGAGATTAAGTCATGGGAAAGCTGGTATGTGCCCATTAGTGACACGTGGCTCTGCACCCATTTGTGGTTCTGAAAATATACAACAGGTCTGTGTCTGCACTCAGGACAAAATCCCCAACCTTTGGTCATATTTTGAGCCATCCAGCCCTTAGGTAGAAGTGAGTGAGCCCATGCATCACCTGCATCCACCCAGGCATAACAATCTGACCTAAATAGCATCTCTGGTAGGATTTGCATCTCAAGACTAAGCAAATTCAATATTAATGTTGATCTGATACAGTTTTTCAGAAGAAAATCTTTCTGCACTGCCTTACACAAAAAACAAACCATAAAAATCAACATCACAGTTAATCACTGACTTCAGACCCTCCTCTTTACTTTGATAGGATGCACAAATATACACAGCCCAGTAGCAGTTTTCAATGAAAGTTGATAAATAATTAATGTAAACCACTGGTCCCTGTTCTGTGAGTACTGACTACACTCAGAAAAGTATACCGTGGAATTATCACAATTAACAATGAATATCGATATCCAGCCTATTCCAAGAAGTTAGGAGAGTTTCGTTAAGCTTTTGATAAAGCCACCCCTTTAAAGAAGATCTAACCCTGAACCGCACAACACTTTGGTTCTTTTTCCACTAAAGTATGACACACAGGCTCTACAAGGTTATGGTGTTTAAAGGCTAAGCACCACTTAATGAACCTCCATGAATATTCCACATTATTTTAGTTACTGACATATATAAGTATGAATTAAAATGAAAATAGCAGCTTAATTTGCTTTAAAACTGACAATTTTATTAAATTGACGGAAAAACCCGAGCTCGCTACGGAAATTCTTGAACGCGACCGTGACGTCACTGGTGGACAACAGCTGAACAACGGCGCGGTAAAACACCGTTATGACTGACTGTTATGACAGTATCTAGCTAAATAACCAACATTATTCATGACAATAGCCTAGCAATAAGCTAAACTCAAATGTAGAGGTACCGTTATTCTTGTAAATGTGATCGAAGTCGAACTCGAATTCATCCGACACTATAAACCTCCGTAATGCAGCTACGTAGCCGAGTATAATCTGAGCCACCGAGTTTAGCGAGTCAAGCTAACGTTAACTAACACCAACTAAAACAGGCGAAGTGAGTGTCCTTACCCTGTTTACCTCCATGTTACAGAGGCTCTTGAACACCTTTCGTTGGTGTCCTTACATGCCCATATTGTTGGAAAAGCGCCAGTGAAATGAGCTACAGATAACGGAGTGAGCGGATGGTCCTTTCCAAAGTGCCCGTTTAAAGTTGACAAATTTAGTCAATTTTCTGGATATTTTGGGATCTTTGGGCCATTTGTTCACAGATGTCCCACTGTACATTGAATGATTGCAGCCAAAAACAACACACCTTTTCCTCATTTTGCATTAAATGAAGTGCAGCTTCTAGAGTTGTTGTCCACCATCTACGTCACAGGCAAGACGCCTATTAGAGTTTCCCAACACCATTGGAGGGGGGGGCAACGGTCTTTTAAACCTTATTCCTTCAATTAGTAAGAAATAACATGTTTTCTGACTATCAATAAACACAAGTTAGGAACTCAAATTCCACTGTTTTTATTTGTTTGACACTTTCATATCACTGGTGCTTAGCCTTTAAGGGTGAGTTATGGTGTAAGTCTTCAGTCAGAGAACATGCACCTACCCCTGGTTTGAAGGCAGGAAGGCCGAGCCCCACTCCAATTGTTGCTTTGTTGGGGTTCACCACCGAGTTGTAGTGAATGTTACGATGGTAGCTAACTCTGATTGGTTCATCATTATTTTGATGGATCCCATGGAACGTGTTGATTGGTTCTGAAACAGAAGATGTGAACACTAAACAATGTGCATATATATATATATATTCAAAGGCCCTGTGCACGTAGTTCCAAAATATGTGTGTTTTAATACAGGAAATATATAAATAATATACCAAAAAATTAGCACTGACCACTGTTGTGTCCAGTATATATTCATGCAGTAATTAAGTTTAATAACAGGTAAATGCTCCAAAATTTAGAGCTGCTGCCTGCTCTGAAATAGAAGGAGGCTCCATGAACAACTCACGAGCCGTGCCTGCTTTGAGGAAGTTAGTCACCTCATTGTGGTAGGGGACAATCATATTGCTAGCTCTGATTGGTCCTTTGGTTAAGAAGAAAACTTAACTTTCATAGCAAATTCATCACACAAAATATAGATTCACTCATTCATTACAGAGCAGACTCAATCATTGGGCACAGGGCAGCAGCACACACTTGTTGGAGCTCAAGTCCATCACAGGACACTTCTGAATAGCCAACCCCCCCAACAGCTTGTGATTTTAGACAGGATACCATAGCACCCAGAGAAACCCATGCAGATACAGGGAGTATCAAACTCTTCACAAACAGTCACCAAAGACAGGGTTTGAACCCAAAAGCCCTGGACCCTGGAGCTGTGTGACAGAGACACGCCCTGACGTGTCACTGTGCCGCACCATACAGATAATTGTAAGAAGATAATTATGAAAATAGGCATACAAGGGTTTAAAAGCCACAAAGTCCTGGCTTGAATATGTGACTTTTCACACCCTGGTAATATCCAAAAGGCCAAAGAATGTCCAGTGTGTCGACAGAAAAGGGGCAAAAAGAGCTCTGCTTGTTTTCAGAGTAAACAACTGGAGTGTGTGCAAAAGTAAAAAGAAAAAAAAAAAAAAGACTCTTGATAGATATCGTTAATTCTTAGCATACATACTATTGATAGGGATCAGAAATATGGCCATTTTCAAGTAGTTACTGAAAGTGGTATCACACTCACGAGGGACCACAGGATAGAGGGGTTTTTTTTATTTATCTGATACGCTTAATCAGAAAATCACTAAACCAGCAATGGCTTCCCAACACAAACCCAAAAGTTTGCTTGTAGAAGATCAGGCGCGGCACGGTGGAGCAGCTCCAGGGACCGGGAGGTTGTGGGTTCGTGTCCCGCTCCGGGTGACTGTCTGTGAGGAGTGTGGTGTGTTCTCCCTGTGTCTGCGGTGGTTTCCTCTGGGTGACTGTCTGTGAGGAGTGTGGTGTGTTCTCCCTGTGTCTGCGTGGGTTTCCTCCGGGCGACTGTCTGTGAGGAGTGTGGTGTGTTCTCCCTGTGTCTGCGTGGGTTTCCTCCGGGCGACTGTCTGTGAGGAGTGTGGTGTGTTCTCCCTGTGTCTGCGGTGGTTTCCTCTGGGTGACTGTCTGTGAGGAGTGTGGTGTGTTCTCCCTGTGTCTGCGTGGGTTTCCTCCGGGCGACTGTCTGTGAGGAGTGTGGTGTGTTCTCCCTGTGTCTGCGTGGGTTTCCTCCGGGTGACTGTCTGTGAGGAGTGTGGTGTGTTCTCCCTGTGTCTGCGTGGGTTTCCTCCGGGCGACTGTCTGTGAGGAGTGTGGTGTGTTCTCCCTGTGTCTGCGTGGGTTTCCTCCGGGTGACTGTCTGTGAGGAGTGTGGTGTGTTCTCCCTGTGTCTGCGTGGGTTTCCTCCGGGTGACTGTCTGTGAGGAGTGTGGTGTGTTCTCCCTGTGTCTGTGTGGGTTTCCTCCGGGTGCTCCGGTTTCCTCCCACGGTTCAAAAACACACGTTGGTAGGTAGATTGGTGAAGAAGGTAGAAGAAGCGTGTGTTGCCCTGTGAAGGACAAGCTCCCCCTCCAGGATGTGTTCCTGCCCAATTATTCTGGGTATGCTCCGGACCCACCGCGACCCTGAACTGGATAAAATATTACAGACAATGAATGAATGAATGTAGAAGATCAGAATGGCTACAAGAGCACACCTTTTGCTTATAAAAAATGTATTTGACTTGAATAGAGTCTATGTCTGGTGGTGAGGTGTATAGTGATGCTTGTGGGATCAGGGGTGAGGGAGGTGTTTTCCCCCATGTTTTTGGGGTTCTAATTACCTCCCTATTCATTAGCTGTCATCCAGCTCAGCCAACAGAGAACACCATCCAATCTCAGTGTCACTTCTGTAGGGCGGGAGCAAGCACATGCTTCCCCCAAGACAAGTGAGGCCAGGACAAGGTTACTAAACAGCCTGACATTCCAGAGGAGAACGTAACCTGCCCAGAACCGTCAGCTGACGGACACCAGTGCCAGCTAGCACCATGAATGTTGAGGGGGGCGATGTGGATAGCAGTGTTCTTTAAGCATCACTGGGGATCAAACTTCTCATGGTAGTGCCAACACATCAACAGAGTATGAAGTTCATCAACTGCTGCCACTCCATGGATGAGAGGAATGTGCTGGGTCAGTGGAAAGGCGACAGTGAAACTTTTGCACATACTTACACAGTAGCAGCAGCAGAATAAGGAACTTTAACGGAGTGGGATTCGGATTATCAGAGGCAGGTGTGTGTTACTCCCTGCCAAGAGCGGGGAACAACTCCACAAAACATACCGATAACAACATGTTCAGCGTATTACACGTGTGCTTTACCAGTTTATCCAGCACAGCCTGTAAAAACCCAGTCTACAAGTGTGTGGATCAGGGGGAAGGTTTGGACACGATATCACTCAGCCTCATCAGATCCTAAATCTACCAGCTTAGGCTTTCATTTCATGCCTGCCTCTGCACTCCGGGCCTGCAGATCACCACACCCTAGTTAGCTTTAAATAACATCTCTTTTCTTGCTTAAATCATTGTATTTAATGTCACAATCTGACTCATTCGCCCACTCCTTTTTCTGTTTTTATACGTTCCAAAAGGTTTTTTCCTCCCCAAATGAAAACACGTGGCGCAGGGGACCTCCCTCTGTACCTCACCTGTGCTGTACTGATAAACTTCCACCGGGCGGTTGTACATCTCCGCCATGGCCTGCATCTCAATGTGGTTCCCGTGACAGTTGTTTTTCCTTTTCCTGTTGATGTATGTGGTGAAGTCTTCTGTCACATAGTTTGAAAAGTAGTCTGCGTTCTTCATCTGAGAATAAAAGGTATAAAAGAAAGAAGCATATGGATGCACTGGATGCTGCTTTCGGATTTAAACGGCATGTAATAATAAAGCAAGAAAGAAAAGAACTCACCAAGTAGTCCATGCAGTGTTTGCGAACGACTTCATGCATATCTTGGTCTCCGTAAACTTGGTCAGCTGTGAACAGAGAAATACAAGTAGAACATATAAATAAGAAAAGGGAGTAATTGAACAAATAAAGACAAACTAGGACAGAGACTTGTAGTGAGACCAGAGCAAGACCAGAGTTTCACTGGGGATAATGGAGGAAGTGAACTGTGAGAAGTGAGAAGTGAGATTGATAAGTGAAGATACACTCTGCAATTCCTTTGGGATTTGAGTTTGAATAACGTTTGTTGTGATCCACAACCGGTTACTCAAAATCAGTCCCGGACCTTAATTTTAAGGTTATGTGGCTGCAAGTAAATCCTCACAACAATGACCCACCATCCAGTGTAAAGCCTTCTCCAAAGAACAGAGTCTATTTCTGCAGGAAAGAGGTGCAAACTCCCTAACGACAGCCTTCATTCATTTGGCATTTGACAATGCAGTGTATTTGCGTAAACTCCCTCCAAACGAATTTTCAAAAGTAATTTCATGCAAGTCAGTTTTCAAAAATGGCAGATTTGACGAAAACTACCCATTTATTCCTTCTGTACACATGCACGACTGGGCCCATTATTATGAAAGTGACATTTTGGCGGGCTTTATCACTGCCAATCTCCTTTCTGTGGCATGGCATGAGTCAAAAAAAGAAAAAGAAAAAATAATCACAGATGTAAACAAATAGAACCGAAGGCCCCTCGCCGAGGCCACGCCTCTTCCTCCCCAAAGCGGCCGTATGCAAATGAGAAGGGCTCATTCCAGCAAGTCACATGACACCTCCCCGCACACATTCTCAGAATCTCTTCTGAGTCAATTTCCTCTTTTGCGGCAGCAACCTACTTCTGTTGTGACACAAGTGCTGAGGATGCTGTGCTGCCAAAAAAAGGCCTAAAGATACTGAGTGATAGTTCACTGCAGAGCAATGTCTGGGTTAGCAATGCCCTGCACCTCTGACAGCTTCTTGGGTTTTTCTGTTGGTCTGAAGAGGATATCAAAAATGATATGAATGAATGCATCTCTGTGTAGCAGATGTAACTTTCCAAGAATATCACAAAATACATGATATTTAAACCTGAACAGATATTCCAAGCTCCTGGTCTGCGTATGCACACTGAGAACCTTGCATGTTTATTAAATCATGCAATTAACCACTGTGAATATAAGATATGCTCATTAATATGCACATACCATACATCACCAAACTAGTGAGTTTTCTGCAATGTTGAACATTCCTTGCTTAAAATGTAGGGACTGGTTTTTGGTGAATAAGCTGAGTACAGATCCCAGTGCTCATGGAGCTTCCCACTCTAGTATCTATCCAGTGCATAGAGGAAAAGAAAGAAAATATTTAAAAATACTTGTAGGAACAGGAAGCATCACACAAAACTGAGTTTAAAACACTTCAACTTCCACAGAAAACTCCAGGGCAACTGCCCATTCAACCACATCACTAACAATAGTGTGTGTTTTTTCTCTGGATACTCTTTTGAATAAAATCCATCTGTACATTTTATCACTGTTGAAAAACTTTTGCAACTCCAAAAATACAACTGCAACAAGCAAAAGTCGCTCTCTCTATAGATCCACGGTTAAAGTAAACCACACTCTTCACTATTAAGTATTAGAGCAGGTTTTCCAGGTGTGGAATATTAATCTGCTGTCCTGATTAGGTTTGGGATGCTAGATGTATGCTGTAATGAAATAAACTAAAAATGTGAACCCAATGAACCTAGTGGTAGGACGGATGTATCACAGTTTAACTCATGATACAAAGCAAAAGGTGTATTGAGCCCTCAGATGTGAAACAAACGTCGTGGGCTCACTGCTGGAATTTCTGACCTCTTTCAGTTCCCAGTCTGGAGATTGGTGTTTTCCTACTGCTTTGGTTGTTTCCATTCATAACGCTGAGGTGTTCATGTGGACAGTCGTACTCCTCTCATTCTAACAGAGAGCGCGATCTCTGAGTGAGGTAGGGACACCCCCCCTCCTTTCCCTTCTCTTCCCCACAACACGGGGCATTTGCATGAATCTGACTCATCTGTGATCATAAACACCTGCCTTTGTTCTTTCCCAATTTCAACCTCAATTTGACAGGCAAATGAAAAAGAAAAAGAAAAAAAAACCCAGCGTGTCACACAAAGCGAAGGCCACCACAAACTCCCTGGGGGTGAGCACCAACCAATAAGAAAAAAGGGTGTGCTACTGAAAACAGTGTTTCTAGATTCTATAACATTTTCTGAGGTGCAGATTAGATTTACACAATGTTGATTACATTTCAGTTTCTGATTAGTTTTACAAGCACTTTTAGTGCAGTCATTAAACCCTCAATAACCAGGCGTTAAAGGCTAGGCACCAGCGATATGAAAGTGTCAAACAAGTAAATACAGTTAAATTTGAGTTCCTAACTTGTGTTTATTGATAGTCAGAAAACATGTTATTTCTTACTAATTCAAGGAATAAGGTTTAAAAGACCGTTGCCCCCCCCAACGGTGTTGGGAAACTCTAATAGGCGTCTTGCCTGTGACGTAGATGGTGGACAACAACTCTAGAAGCTGCACTTAATTTAATGCAAAATGAGGAAAAGGTGTGTTGTTTTTGGCTGCAATCATTCAATGTACAGTGGGACATCTGTGCACAAATGGCCCAAAGATCCCAAAATATCCAGAAAATGGACTACATTTGTCCACTTTAAACGGGCACTTTAGAAAGGACCATCCGCTCACTCCGTTATCTGTAGCTCATTTCACTGGCGCTTTTCCAACAATATGGGCATGTAAGGACACCAACGAAAGGTGTTCAAGAGCCTCTGTAACATGGAGGTAAACAGGGTAAGGACACTCACTTCGCCTGTTTTAGTTGGTGTTAGTTAACGTTAGCTTGACTCGCTAAACTCGGTGGCTCAGATTATACTCGGCTACGTAGCTGCATTATGGAGGTTTATAGTGTCGGATGAATTCGAGTTCGACTTCGATCACATTTACAAGAATAACGGTACCTCTACATTTGAGTTTAGCTTATTGCTAGGCTATTGTCATGAATAATGTTGGTTATTTAGCTAGATACTGTCATAACAGTCAGTCATAACGGTGTTTTACCGCGGCGTTGTTCAGCTGTTGTCCACCAGTGAGGTCACGTTCAAGAATTTCCGTAGCGAGCTCGGGTTTTTCCGTCAGTTTAATAAAATTGTCAGTTTTAAAGCAAATTAAGCTGCTATTTTCATTTTAATTCATACTTATATCTGTCAGTAACTACAATAATGTGGAATATTCATGGAGGTCCATTAAGTGGTGCTTAGCCTTTAAACATGCTGGTGTTGTGTACCGTCTATAGAAAGGGCAGTCTTTGGACACAGCACTGCAAATAAATCCCATCACAACATGTTTTTCCTCAGTGTATCATAATATCAACATCTGTATACTCAAGTGGTATCTGATGTGTTAAATAAAATTAACCTTGGTTCTAGATTTAGGATTATAATACTGCTGCTCAACTTGTGCATGTTGTTTAAACTTGTCAAACAATAACTGATGCGAGTCGTGAAAAAGCCAAGAGTTATGATATATCTTAAATAATTATGTCAGATTAGTCACAACATATTAGACAAGATTACTATTTATATTCCCAAGGAATGAATCAGTGGGAGGGCATCATCTCCTCTAAGACTATTGTTTAGGTTTGTGTTGATGCCGTAAAAGGAAAGCAGCAACATAGTGAAATAGGAAGGTGACACAGACAAGAATTTCTGTGCCTGTGTGAGCCTTGAGAAAGTTTCTGAGGGCAGAGTTTCCCTAAACCGAGCTTTCAGTGAGAAGGCGAATCATCAGTAGAAGAATCATCACATCAAACACTTTCTTTACTGGGAAAAATCCTCTAATTTAACACACGTTTCTTGGAACACAGGGCCAAAAATAATGAATGAGCAAGAGTGGATGCAAAACAGATTGTAATCTACATTTGTACTGGTCAGGTTTCCTGGTCACTGCTTGGTCATTGCCTGGTAATGGTGATGGACACTGGTTCACTTACGCTTACACTTGTGTTTAGTCTTACACCAATTTTACAGAAACAGAAGGACTGGACTACTCCCAACATTAGGCGTTGTCAGTTCATTGGAAATTCAAAGGGAATGCATTTGCATTTGAGATTACAACATATAAAAAAACAATACAAACCAGTCCGTTTTTCATATCCAATCAATAAAGAAAAAACCTGGGAAAAATTAGTTGTTCTTATTTGGTGCTGTTTATTGTGTAGAGTGGTGAGACTCCTCAACCAAGTAAAAAAAGGCTAAAAACCAGAGCTTTTACTCCTTGTTCCTCACAATCTTGGGCTCATGCACTGAACTGAGCTGTCTCTCATTCTCATGTAAAGGAAGGGGCAGTGAAACTGGCTGTTTATGGACAGGAGAGAATGTCAAAGCAGGGCACAGATGTTTCATTAAGACACAAAACTGTGTTCACTAGTGGAAAAATTGGTAAGATATGGTCCTTATAAGAGAATTTTTGATTTCTTTCGGTCTGTGCATGCTCTAAATATTAGGCCTGAATGTAAAGACATGCAATAACTGAATCAATTCAACTCACAGCACAGAAACTCTTATGGTAAACATATGCATCCTCAGTTCTGAACTATACATTTAAGAATTAACCAGTACACAGATGCAATTTTATGAAAGTGTGAAGTATCCATACAAACAACCAGTTACTTTTTTATAATGCTGAATACTGGCTATACTTAATCATTTCTGCACCAATTAGGCTCCTACCTATGGATAACTGGGCTCTGGTGGTCGGCCGTAAATAAAGGCATGCAATTATGCACGGTTTAGCTTAGAACAGTGGTATTTGTACAGTCTCAAAAATTCAAGCTTTATATATATATATTTATGAGCATTGCACGCACCAAAATACACTGGACAGTTACTGTTCCCAGCAAAGTCTATATAGCAACACAAACGCAATTGCTTCATCTAATTTTGCAGACTAAATTTCACAAGTCCAAAACAGGGTCAGTGGCATTTTGCTAACACTGGTGACCACTGATGAGTAAGGCTTTAGAGCTGCCGAAAAAAGAGGAAACCAAATTAAAAGTTACTGGTTAAGTCTACAGAGAAACATAGAGACTTCACGGGAAAGAAGAAGAGGTTGGGTCCATCATTTAGCAGAAACAAAACCACAAGCGCATCTCACCGATAGAGGCCACAGATAGTTAGTGCTGCTAACCAGCAACAGCCATTCTAAGAAAGGGAAGGACGCTCTCGGGCTAGACACGCCCGGGGACCGCCCCTTCAGGCCTGAGAGGCTTTGATATGGTTTATCAGCTCTGCGCAGAGGCCCAGTGACGTCATAAAACAGTACAAGCCTTTTCTTTACAAGGATCTATAGATGATCCACACAAGGCACGTGGCTTCAAAACGTTCATTCAAGCTTTCGAGCGCCAGGAAATACGTCACGCCGCAATACTATGGAAAAAAGATAAGTATGCACCAATTCGGAGAACACACAGAAGTGGTACCTCTGCAGTAACATGAGAAAGAGTACAATTTTACAAGCACACTGGTGTGTATCAATGCAATCCCTTGTTAACAAACATTCAAAGACTTGTTTATTCAGATATCATGTTTCTGGGTTATAAACAACACCATGCAAAAGTCTTAACATCTAAGCAATTTAATACTTTTATGCCAGGACACCCACTGTATCACTGTTGGCTCAGCATTCCATAAGCCTTTGAGCAAGACACGTAGCCCACAATTGCTCCCCGGGTACTGGGTCACTCCAATTGTGTGTGTTCACTGACACTGATGGATTAATAGATTTGTTGTACGTTGTGCAATGACAATAAAAGTCTGTTTTACATTTGTTTCTCCAAAATGGTAGCTTTTCCACAATTTTTATTGAGAATTAATGTGACCACATTTTTGCTCCAAGTAAAATCAGGACCGTTTCTTTGGGTCAATTCAACGTGAAATTTCAAACGCAATGCTAGGGTGAACTGGAATACGATTTTAAGTTGGAATAAAATATTAAATCATGCAAAAAGAGAAGAAGTAAATGTTGGATAAGCCCCATGTCCTTAAACTTTTGACCATTAAGGGTTATCAGAGCAGCTCCACGTGTCCTGTGCTCCAAGTGTCAGTTGCTTTTCTGTACGTGTGGAACTTTCAGGGTAACAGAGTTCAGCTGTTCAGCGCTGAGGTCACTCGCTCTGACCACACAGCCACAGCTTCAGGTTCCAGTGACCTCCAGTAATGCCTGACCAGTCTCTCCCACCTCTGACCCCTCTCTGATAGAATGATGAGGTGGTAACCATTCCCCCAACCCAAGACAAAAAAAAATCAATACCTCATCTAACACGTTTCCCTAAACAGTCAAAACAGCCCTTTATAGAGGAACCTTGGACTTCTGCCTCGTGGCTTTGGCGGGAAGTGTCGTCTCTTTCCAAATGCGTTAAGCTACTGATGGTCACATCACTTACTGACGATTCTACTATTCATAGATGAAAGTGAAAATGACTTTCTTTGCAATGAGTCTTAAGTGAGAGACTGAACTATCTTTTTAGAATCTACTGGTCGTATCTAATGCCACACCACTCATTCATTTTCTGTAAATGCTAATCAACCTGTGCAGTACACTGGGGCAGTGAATACACACACAAGCATGCAGCTTTTCTCAGCACACGGGGAGCATTTGGGACTTAAGTGCTCTGTTCAATGGTACCTTAGCCATGGATGTTGAGGGAGGACCACCCTACACCCCTCAACAAATCTCGAAACTGGGATACAGTAACACTGATTACACACAAAACACAATAACGCCTCATTGAGAGCCTGGTGTTACCTAAGAGCAGCAGAGCACATGGGGTTTGGCAACAGAGAGTGGGACAGTAAGAGCAAAGTTCTCTGATCCCCTGGAGAGAGCCAAAGCATCCCTCCACCAGCCGCTATACAGTCCAGCACACACCAGACATGAGTCTGGCCAAAGTGCTGCATGCGCAGCCAAGGCTCAAACCAATGAGACGTCCATGAGCATTCATTTCTTAGAATATTGTGTGTATCTAATAATGTGGTGTGAACAAAACAGCTTACTTGCTACATGGCAGGGAGTTGCAGAGGGCTGGATTGTGATAGACACAGAAACTAATTGCATATTCATAGATCTGCAAATGCTTAAATAAAGAGAGGCGTTACAGTTGAGCCACTTTTAATGCATTCAAGATTGGGTTTAACTTATGAATATTTTAATAAACAAAGACTAGAGGGTTTTATATGTGGCAATGTTTCCCTACACTAGTTAAAACCTCCGTAATATATATGATAAATAGATAGTAAAGTTAGAATTGTGCATCTATCCCCTGATAAAGTAATGGTCAAGCAATGTTTAAAAAAAGGTAACCCTTCCACCGCGCACACCAAACACAAAGTTCACGTTACGACACGACCGTTACGACACGACGTTTACGACGCAAAACCACTTAAGTCGAAACAAGGCTTTATACAGTAAATGGGAAATGTGTCGTAACCACGAAACATCGTAACCCGAGGACCTCCTGTAAGTAAGGAACGCCTACCCTGCAATGGAAAAGCGCTGTTTGTTTTCCCGCAATGTGCTGAAGTTATTGACCAAAACTGAACCATGGAGAAACTGAATACTTCATGACAAACAAAACTATACAGATGTCTCTGGGGTTAAGGTTACAGAGTGTAAACAAACACTTCTCATTTTTTTAAAATGTAATCCATTACTTTATCCGGATATAAAACGAATGGTGGTTTCCCTTTTTAAAGCCTTGGTTCCTCCTGGTTTTTTCTTCCTCGTGTCATCTAACAGAGTTTCTCCCCATAGCGCACTCAGTTTACCTCAGTGTGTGTTTACAAATGCAAATGTTGACCTTATGACTTTATTGTTTAAAGCGCTTAAGGGGGTAAAAAAGGACTTGATTATTTTACATCAGAATTGAGAAAATTGTAAATAAATAGTGAAACAGAAAAGAAATTTCTACACAGAGACCTATGGCTTTTATTGATATCACGGTGTCAGCGTGAGAGACATCACATCTTTACTTAAGTGTCTCATTTCCTATATTTGAGGAGACAGGGGACTGCCATTGCTTTCTCAACAGTAAGCAGCAATAACCTTTCAGACTCATTTTTATGTGTAAAAGTTTAAAAGGCCAGAACATGCAGACTTTTACACTAACTGAGGCAAAGGGTGCAGACTTTTATATCACAATCCCTGTCTGCTACGGCTGGAAAAAATTACACAAGAGTCCACTACTGTTTGGGGGTTAATGGGTCTCAACTGTCGGACGTCACGACTGCAAATTCTCCGTAGACGTCATTACTGTCTGACATTTCGGTCATAATCGTCTGGCCCGGCTGACCCAAACACAGCTGGTGTCCAAGTGAGGAGCTGAAGACCTGTCTTCTGGGCTAGACAGTATTTTGCTGTAACCGTTACAAGACTTTTGTCCAGCAGAATCTGCCCGAACAAAGTGCTTTTTCAAGACACGGCCTTTCACATTGAATATTCACTTAGCCTTCTTTTCAATCTGTCAAAACCCATTGTTTAGCCATCCCTTATCTAAGGAGTCACAGCAGTGCTCCTTATGTTGGTGACTTTGGAAGCACTGGAGTTTACTTTTTGAGGCATTACTTGATTATTATTGCATTATTACTTTAATCTGGGATGATGGGGCAATGGATTTTTTCACAGCAGTGCTCACAAACATCCACCAGTGTCCTAATGGCTAGGGTCAGCATTAGAGAGAACTCTATCAGGCTACAGTTAAGGTTAAGGCAGACTTTTGTCTAGCAACAGTTGGACCCAGAAAGAAATTAGCGAGACTGGAGATTTCAGGCTACAGTCGAGTGTACATTCTCAAAGCACAGTCAGTTGTTTAGTCAAAATATTCTCAGGCACTATATCTCCCAAGTCATTTCCAGTCATAACTTTTGCCATAACATTGACCCCAAAGGGCTGAGGTTTCATTATTCCTCATTACTCACTTGTGCCCACTCATGTAGGGCTTTATAATTACCCAGTCATTTTAATCCGATGAGTCAGAAGGAAGAAAACACCACACACGGATCTAATCTGACCCTCCAGGACTGAAGCTGTGTATCCAACAAATTCCACCCTTATCATACAACAAAGCACAAAGTGTGTTGTATATCACCAGGTGAGAGCTGGTTTGTTATAAAACGCTGTTGTCGTGCAGTGCTTTGGGGGAACAGATCAATATAATGATGTGAGCGCCTGTGGAATTCTCCAAGAACATCGGACTCCAGCAGGTCTTCAAACTTTGCTCCATGTTTGTGTGGGACATTACATGGTGTACCTGCAAGATGATGTCAACCTGCTATCTGTAGAACGAGCCTGAAGGAGTCCACTGGAGATAGAACCAAAAGCTGACGTGTGCCATGACGTCGTCAAGTCAACCAGAGGAATCCGGAATTAACTGGAAAAGCATAGTCAATCTATAGGACACTCAGAATACATGCTTATACTGCACTTTCCATTAAGAAAGCAATTGAATTACAAAAGTAAGGAACGTATAATTCTCATGATCTGACCTGATAGGACCTGGCCTACATTTTGCTTTTCAAGACAAAGCACCACTTGATGGACCTCCATGAATATTCCACATTATTTTAGTTACTGACAGATATAAGTATGAATTAAAATGAAAATAGCAGCTTAATTTGCTTTAAAACTGACAATTTTTTAAAATTGACGGAAAAACCCGAGCTCGCTACGGAAATTCTTGAACGCGACCGTGACGTCACTGGTGGACAACTGCTGAACAACGCCGCGGTAAAACACCGTTATGACTGACTGTTATGACAGTATCTAGCTAAATAACCAACATTATTCATGACAATAGCCTAGCAATAAGCTAAACTCAAATGTAGAGGTACCGTTATTCTTGTAAATGTGATGGAAGTCGAACTCGAATTCATCCGACACTATAAACCTCCGTAATGCAGCTACGTAGCCGAGTATAATCTGAGACACCGAGTTTAGCGAGTCAAGCTAACGTTAACTAACACCAACTAAAACAGGCGAAGTGAGTGTCCTTACCCTGTTTACCTCCATGTTACAGAGGCTCTTGAACACCTTTCGTTGGTGTCCTTACATGTCCATATTGTTGGAAAAGCGCCAGTGAAATGAGCTACAGATAACGGAGTGAGCGGATGGTCCTTTCCAAAGTGCCCGTTTAAAGTTGACAAATTTAGTCCATTTTCTGGATATTTTGGGATCTTTGGGCCATTTGTTCACAGATGTCCCACTGTACATTGAATGATTGCAGCCAAAAACAACACACCTTTTCGTCATTTTGCATTAAATTAAGTGGGGGGGGGGACGGGGACCAACGGTCTTTTAAACCTTGTTCCTTGAATTAGTAAGAAATAACATGTTTTCTGACTATCAATAAACACAAGTTAGGAACTCAAATTCCACTGTATTTATTTGTTTGACACTTTCATATCGCTGGTGCTTAGCCTTTAAGTAAAGGCATGAGCTCTTTACAGAAGCCTAGACACACATCAAACCACTGGAATTGTTGCCATTCATTTTCAATGGCACTACTTTGTGGTTAAAAACATTTTCTTTAAAGAATGTAAAAATATCTCTCAGTACTACACCATAAGAACTATTTTTGCTTTACGTCTACAGACATAAGGCACACATCTGGACTGATGAAGATCTCGCACTGGTGTTGTACACACCTGACAAAGGTCTATTTAAAGGAACTTAAGAATAAAAACAGAATATCATAACATGCTTTAAAAAAAAACAGCTGTCACTGCTGCTGCCTGAAGGCCACCTCCACCAATGTTCTGGAAGGTAGAAATTCCATCCCCACCCTTCTTCCACAGCAAGCCTCTGTCAAATCAGATCAAGGCGCCCGCATTAGTGACCAGACAGCAGCACAAACAAAGTAATGGCATGCAGGTCAGGTGACCCGCACAAGGTGAGGGTGACAACTGTGGAATGTCATTTGCGCATGATTTCCATACACACCTTTGCCAGAAGTGTGTGCGTTTACACAGGTTAGTTTTGCTTCATGTCAGGTCAACACCAGCAAACATACCTCTCATACTTAACAGTGGAATTCGCTGAAACTGACTGCGCACACAGCCTCAATTCCCATAAGGAAATAAACGCTACACTGGATTAATACAATCGCAAACAACCGAGAAGGAACCGTTTCACTCAAACGAAACGTACCCTAGTCTGTCAGTGTGTTACTGTGCCACGTAATCATTGTACAGTCTTTTTTAAGTGGATACAAATAAATAGCTCAGTGCTGAGATATTGGGGAGAGAGCGAGCGCAAAATTGAGACAAACAGCCTGTGACAGTTCACGCCAGCCAAGATTAGCTCAACAGATGCTCAGTCACACAACCGGATGTTTTCATGCCATGGCACTGAATCTTGTCGGGAAAAAAAAAAAAAAAGCCTGTGACAAATCGCTAGGCTGGCAGAGTCCGTTCCTACTGACTGATCACTCCATTTCCAAAGAAAGCGAAAGAGATTTCCTTGCACAAAACACAAACAGGCGCTGTACTGCTTTCTTAAAAAGGCTTATCACTTTTCGAGCACTATCTCGGTGTGGATTAAGTTCTTTTCTGTAACTGTAGTCCAGAGTGGATAAGTGCAACTTTGAGGTAATTTATACCTGATATCAAATCATTTGCCCAATCAGATTTTAAGCAGGATTGGATGTCAGTGGACAGGTGCAACAGAGTGCAAATTCATGATCAGGTTAGCGGAGTGCCTTCTGAAGTGCAGGGCAAAGGGAAAAGCGTTCGTTTTTTTAAAACAGATGCTACCGGGAAGCTGATGGGGGATAAGAGAAATCTGATTATAATCACTGACAGCTAACACGCGTGTTAAAGCGAGTAGAGGTAACTGATGACGGATCAGATCATGGATGCCAAGGAGCAGGTGTTCACTTTTCTGATAATCAGGTGCAAGCAAACCTACACGGGTCACGTCCGTGAATTTAAGAACTTGGCGACTTCAGGTGCATTCCAAGGTGTTATAGTTCACCTTACAAATCACCTGCGGCTAACTCTAGCTAATCCGACCCAATCCAGGTTGGACTGAAGAGGAGCTATTGTTTATTATCAATGGCTGAGAAACAAAAAACAAAACTTTTCCCGAAATGCTCCGCACCAGTTCAAGGAAACTAAAGAAAAGTTTGCATAACGCGCCTGGGTCAGGTCGTCCCACACTCCACACCACTGCCCTCAAACTGTGTGTATACAGCACTAACCCACACTAGAGCCCGGGCCAAGCCAAATCTAACTAAACCAAGCCAAGAGGAGGAGGGTGGGAATGAAAGAAAGAGAGAAAGAAAGGAGAGCCATCCGAACACAGCTGAAAGGAGAGTGCTGGGAGCTAAGGCTGGGCTCGAAAACCCGACACCGTTTCCCACGTCTCAGAAACGCAAGTTCACATTCCACCAGTAACCCCATTAACACAAACCTGCGCCTGATGCTTTCAATTGCAATAAATGTGCGAAAATGCCGAGAATTAAGGTGATTTGACACATTCAGGACGTTAAAGAGTCTTCATGATTAGTCTCTGGACGACAGCTGGTGGATCAACAACGTGATACACAATCATATCAGAATAATATTTAAATCTAAAACTAATTTGACTGTGCATTTGCTGTAGGTTTTAAAAAGACAGTGTCTTAATTAAACATTTAGGCATAACCCTGGGCAGATACGTATATAAACGATGCCAGATATCTGCATCTGATGCCTTTTCCATATGAGTGCCTCCCTAGTCTCAATAGTATCAGATAGAGCTCATATCTATAGCACACTGAATGAACACAGCATTTCAATAACAATGTGCAATGTATCTGAAAGTTTGCAAAAGCTTGCAGTGCATCAAAAAGCGCATCCTTTTTAGAGACAGAAACATAGTCCTTGTGCTGATCATTGTACTATGACAAATGAGTGTAGTTAGTTAAAGAAGATAACCCAAAGGCTGTGGTTTCTCCACAACACAGTGATGCCACAATGAATCTCATGAATGGTAATTAATGGACTGATGCATCCCTAACTATTTGTGGAGGATCAGAAACAACACTTGTGTGTACTTGTGTGTACCCTCTCCCTGTCAAAGTCTCTGAATGTAACGAACACTGCATTAACGTTAGATTTGACAAGGGTTAAAGCTTGGACCTTGTTTACAAAGGCAGGTGTTTCTTAAAAAAGCAACAGCGAAGATGCTCAGTTCACACCTGAGTCTGCGCTGCAGCCCTTAAGCCCAGCAGTGAAACTGCGAGCACTTCAGGGGGCTATTCTGTGTAATTGCAAAACTGAAACCACAGAGAGACGTTCTCACTATCGCACACCATTCGCAGGTGTGTGTGTGGGGAAGAGGGGGGGTGGGTTTCTGTAAAATGAAATGACTACTATTACACTGCTGAGAAACACAGTCAGACAGGGAACGACCCCCTCTGATGCAGTTAAAGTGGACATCACCGCATCATCCTTTCCATCAAAAGTTCACTTCTCATAAAAGGCATGGTATTCTGCCTGCAATCATTCAAAGCACCTCTGAAGATAATTACAGTGGGAAACTTTACTGAGCTACTACTGAGGGCACAGCAGAAACTTGGGTTGAGGCACACCAGAGGAACCAATAAAACCACCTGAGGCTTAGAGTGCAAAACACTGTCATCCACTCCAGGCTGCTGTACAGAGGGTATCAAAGATTACACTGGAACTTTAAAACCTTTAAACTCAAGGGTTCAGTCAGAGTCCCACTAAAACAAGGAGGTGAAATGGACGCTGTTCTCTGAAGTTTATTGTTCCCCGTTTGTTTAGTCAAAGTGCTGCAGTGCCCAGCCCTTATCTATACCATATTCAAATATACACTACCATTGAAAAGTGTGGTATTGTTTGCTCCAGTTATTCCACATCCGATTCTAACTCAACCTGGGATTAAATATTTTAAACAAATGGTTAAAAGACACTGATGGTCTGTTCCGTATGTTCAATTCTGTGCATGAGAAAATATTAACCAATTAATAATATCCCCCTTTTTCTTGCCTGTGTTTTGACTGCCTTTGAAATATTAAAATCTCTGAGCTTTAAAAACAGGATTAACACTGGATTCATTTATGCACTTGTTTACAACCAAACAGATTTCATTCTGAGCTGAGAGAGAGGCTGCAGGGGGACTTTACAAAAACCACTCAGCTGCAGGGGCTCTGGTGAGAAATGCCAGTAAACGCAGCCCCCCTCTGTTTGAACCAGATTTGTGGCTACTTTTTACTTTGACATCTTTAACCCATAAACACTACAACACCTGATCCGTTCATGTTTACCTTTCAGCTGTATCCCATACCGCTCAACAATGTGTTATTCCTAAAGTCAGAGACTGACACGCTATATTTAAGGCGTAAAAATAGAAGCTCTGCCTTTCTACAAGAAGAAAGTTCCCAAAGGAAATCTTAGAGAAAATAATCACAATCGCAATGGTACCCTCAAAAACGTAAAGTGAGGGCAGAAGGGAGCAACAGCTCTGCCACAGTGAGGCCGGGTGTGTGACAGGGGATATAACTGAGTGGGACAAATGTTTAAAGGCCAACTGGTGGTTGTACACCTGCAGCCCAGGGAATTTACAACATACAGCACATACACCACAGAACTGTACGACATCCAACTATTACAGAGAGAGGGAGAGCGAGAGAGCAACAGAGGGACGGAGAGGGAGGAGAGAGAGAGAGAGAGAGAGAGAGAGTGTGTGTAACAGGAAGGGAGGAGGAGAAGGAGATAGGGAGGGAAAAAGAGAGAATGAGAGCAACAGATAGAGGGAGAGAGAGAGGGAGATGGGAGAAAGAAAGAATAAAAAAATGCAGGTTTCAAAGAGCAAGAAAGTGTAAGTGAGAGGCAGGTAGAAAAAGTGAGAGAGAGAGAGAGAGAGAGAGAGAGAGAGAGAGAGAGGGAGAGGGGGAGAGAGAGAATGGAAGAGAGGGAGAGAGAGAGAGAGAGAGAGGGAGAATGGAAGAGAGAGAGGGAGAGAGAGCAAGCGCGGGAGAGAGAGAGAGAGAGAGAGAGAGAGAGCGCGCGTGCGAGAGAGAGAATGTGTAAGTGTGTGGGAGGAGGCTTGTAAAAATGAGAGAAAAAACACAGTTTGTTTCCCACAATAAAGTTTCATAGCCGAGGAAGAAATGACTGTACAACATAAGATAGAATCTCCGAGCTCGAGTTTCAAGTAAACAAAGCTCCTCTCTGATGCACGCCATAAAATAATATAACTTAAAGTTTACACTGTATACACAGATTCATTTAATATTCAATAACAACTAAAATTAATATTTGTGCTTTGATTTGACAGTTGGAAAAACACGAATGGTTTAAAATAACACAAAGCCATTGTGTAGAAGAGTTCAATGACCAACCGCTGTAAATTAATCCAAATAAATTCTGAAAGCTGGATTCCACAAAATAAAAGTCTAATTAAAATCCCTCAAATAAGAAAATACATTTCTCACTGATATAATAATAATACAATAATAATATAAACCATAATTATAATGACTATAAACACACTCCACACTATACATCCTGTTATTCATTCACTCCTCTATAATAACTTGCTTTTTGTCCCTGAAGCCCTTTAAATCACAAGAAAACACTGTCTTTCTTTCTGCTGTATAGTTTATAATATCTACGCAGCACCAGTTGTTACTGAATGACCATTATTAATGCTACAATTGCTTCCAATCTTATAAAGGTAGTGTTTATCATACGCTCAGAGCACCTATAAAAATAAACGGAATGAGAAAAAAAGCCCCAGTGTGATTCATTTAAAGCACTGAGGTATGACAACCTGTTAAAAACAGAAACCATTTTAGAGTTGTTTATTTTGGTTCCATAATGAAGAAGATCTTGCCATTTTACAGGGAAAATCCCTGACTCTAGATGATGATGATGATAATAATAATACGGAAATGAGCATTGATCGTGGAAAAAATAGCCTCATGATGAAATTGTGGTTTGAAGGAAACTGGGTTAGACAGCTATATGTGACACTGAGAGGAGGAAGGGTGTTGTTTCGACGTCAAAAGTCCCTCAGACAAGAGCAAAGAGGTACCTCACACACGGCGGTAAACAGCGCCATCAAGTGTTCAAAAATAGTAAATGCAATATCCACATTCACAGACCTGCACAGTGCTTTATGTGCCTTTAGAACGTTAACATGAACCTCTTTGCACTTACAGGATTTGTAAACGGAAGTTGGCCCTTTTCATAATAAAAGTACTGACACATCCGGTCCAAAAAAAAGACTTCAATTAACTCCACTTTTTTTTCAGTTTCCTAAAATGTCAGAGGCAGTGAAAACACACGTTAAAAGCTGCTTAGCATTCACTGAAATATGTTAGTAAATGTTGACACAGTTCTTTAAAACGTATTCCTACACTGGCACTACTTTTCCCAAAGGGTAGAACTTGTAAGGAACTTGTTTCAACATTCGGTCTCATCACAAGACCTGCATTATTAAAGAGCAAAATGCCAAGAAAATTTTAAAATGATGCACCAAACGATCTGGTATTTAACCTTGTGTTCTGTTGATGAGTGAAATGCTTTTTTTCCCAATTAATAACTGAAAGAGGTCTGTAGGGAGTGTTAGGTTTTAGTCATGTGCTTTGACATCAAAGGGCCATAGAAGCATGGCTAAAAATTTATTTTTTTACATAGCTATTTCATAGAATTTAAAAACGCAAGAGCGCTTGACATTAACTCTATCACGCCTATATTATTAACCCCTCAAAAGCTGTTTTTCTTTATGGGAAACATGAACAACATTCTTGGCAACTGTGTTATCGTCTTGTTTTTCCTCAGAATATCACTGGAGTTATGTGGATATTAACTAGCAATTAACAAAATACCCCACAAATAGGCAGTGAGCATTGTGAAATGAGATTTTGTTTAGGAAATATAAGATAATATGGCTTGTTTACAGACAGGAAGCAGGACTGTGTTCCTAAATCCAGTGAAATTCAGAGATAAATGTGCACGCAGGACAAGTACATTTTAGTTCATCACAGTGGTCAAAAAACACCACAAGCCATCCATATTCCCATTAGAGAAAACTGCTAAAACCCAGGGTCTGTTATATAGGCGCATCACCGACTACAAAGTGACCACAACAACAGAACACAAGCGCTATTGAGATAACCATTAAAGCTGTGATTAAGTGGCAAGCACATCTCACCTCATGTTCTACTGCTTATTTAAGAAGGTTTGAGCACCAGTGAAGAGATACCCTGACACATGAAGGACCATTTTAATAACGTTTGTCATCTAAACCAAACTCATTACCTAAAGAAGATATGATATTTAATTAAAAAGTTACGGAAGAGACCCACCAACTGCTCTGAAGAGGCAAGCACCGTCTTCCTTCATTTTTTTAATCACAAATCCTTTCTTTTCCCTAAGTGCTTTCTCGAACCAGTGCTCCTGCTGTAACACAAAAGAGAGAAACAAAGGGAGAATGGGAGGGCGTGAGAAAGAGAGAAATGCTATTTGAATTTTAGTAGAGAAACTTACAGGAGCTCCACTCTGTATATACACAAATAATAGTGGTATGAAAGAATGGATTCGACTGTGCAGTCAAGATCATCGCTTTGGGCTTCTGTTGTCACATTTATTGAGTCAAAAATTTGTTCATCTCATTTACTGTAAATTAAATATAGGCCCTTTACCACCCGTAGAGCACTGTATGTGACACTACCATTGCACAAAGTACATGATTCTAGCTTTGTACAAATAATACCTTCTGAACACTGCAACACAGTGAAAGGTCTGAACGAGCTGGACAAGCGGTTACAGACCGAATGAATGAATTAATGAAGTAAACAAGCAATTTCCTACTTCTGTTCCTGTTACAGCTGGGTAATAAGTGGGAAATAATATTATGGCACCAAGTTATTATTAATTGAACTTATTATTATTAGAATTATTATTCACCAATAAGTTAAATGCCCATTTATTGTCTTTTACTAAATAATTACACAGGATTTCAATCTGTAACTAGTTTAATAATATTACAACGACTACACAAAACTCTGCTGAAAATATGTGGGTTTAGTGCTAAATATCCATTTATGTTTTTCCTTGTTTCTGATCTGTTTTGTCTTTAAATGATCAGTTACAGTGTACACAGACAGTTACTACAGCTCACATCTGCCGATAACATTGATAACGTTGTTACTGATCTGTGCTTTCACCTGAGCGCTGAATCAAACCTAATCTAATTTTAAATTCTAACCTTAATCTGCGATCTACTCAAACTGAGATTTGAACCGTAATATCGTGTGCGCAGAAGGCAGGGGCTATACGTACTAAACCCACCACACACTTAACCAACTAGCCACATCATTCTGAAGAACAGATGCTATCATAAGATAGAAAAGTTCCTTTGTTTATAATCTGTTTGACCAGAGGAGGACAGGTCCTTCAGCTTCAAGGGACTTTTACCCCCCACTGCTGTCATTATTGGCTCCCTCACCTGGGATTATTTAAATTATAATTTCAATAACACTGCTTTCTTTACTGCATCATGAGGTTGTAAAATAATGCTATAAAATAAATAAAACCGACTGGACACTTTTATAGCTCTAATATCATGTAGTTTCCATAATTATGAGTGTACACCACACTGTAACTGACAATTTAAAGCCTTCTTTGCAAAATGGCTATTTAATAAACAAGAGGAAGTTTCGTTTTTTCTGTTTTAGCCGATATGAAATGTAAAAAATATCAGACAATATTTCAGACAGTAGTTTTATAATAATTTTATCGTATTTCTATTCCACTAAGCCCATTACTATGACAGTGGTATTAACCATATTAGTATCCATGGTAATGAACTGGTTATTAACCACTAGGAAGCCTTCTAGTAGGAGGAGGGGTTCCACAGGATGTGCCTTATTTTACTAGCAGCTAAGCTAACGCTAACATTTTAAAGACCATTTTCAGCCAGTTAACCTCACAACCCTGCAGTTAAAACATAACAGAGTTGAAATCATTGTCGCCCGTTCCTTCAGCGCTCCCCTCTGTTTATTGTTTACTTCTCGTACATGACTCAAAATCCATTAAACAGTTTCACCAATGAGGAAGACCCTTACTGACAGTTGCTACACTGCCTAGTGCATTTCATAATAAAAGCCTCTGCCGTTCAGTGAATATAATGCAGACAGAGAATAAAACGATTGCAGAATAAAAAATAATTAAACGTGAAATTATGTTCAAGTAACAGACCTTATTCCCCTCAACCACCCGCCCTCCATGCCCCAAGGATAAGAATAAAGAATTAAACAGGAAGAGAGGGGACTTTTATATTTATTAAAAAAAAACATAACTGTTTTAGTTTAGTTAACATAATTAAACAAATAAACAGATTTGTTTATCATTTTTTCACAAAGCGATCACGAATATATGAATGTCTTGTGATAAATCGTATAAACAAAAATAAAAATAATTAACCTCTGATTTGTTAGCAAAGCTTTGAGCACCTCTTTAGTTGTTATTACTCTTTTAGCCTCCACTAGGACAAAAGAGTTTCTGTGCACTTGTAACAGCAGAAGACAATACGTATCTAATAAGATGCTACCACTGTTATTACAAATTTAGAGTGATGACTTTCCTGTGTTTGTGGTTTTCAACCTCTTAGGAAATGACCCGCTAAAATAACTGCGCCATTCATATACTGTGCCGCTAGATAGTGGGGTGCCACTTTAAAATGTGCACTGCAAAATTGTACAGCTTATAGCCAACCATGGGTTCAATCCTAAAGTTTATATCAAAACCATGTTTAAATATAAGGCTCCTGTATTTTGGTTAAATTATACGTTCCACATTTGTTCACATTTCTGTTTCCACTTTAGAGTTACTAACACCTTACAGATGTCAAAGATTTGCTCGACACGAAACAAGTAGTTTGAGCAAGAATAAGTGTCCAGGGCGACACTCACTGAAAATAAGCATGCCAGTTATTGAACGCTGGTCGTATTTTTGCAGACTTTCCGTAAGCGGTGGCTGTGTCATCAGCACAAAGTTGTTGGACTATTTTGAACAGTGTAATCTACAGGTCGGTCATCAGTTCTGTGTTACTTTGTTACGTATACTCATTTTCAATGTAAATAAACGTAAGTCTAAAATTAAATCCTGAACATTTGTACGAGTGCGAAAGCATCCTCAATGTTATAAAAATGTAAGGCATATTACTTCAATCATGATCACGTCTAGCAGTAAGTGACTTGTTTGTTCACCCACACGGGGAATTTGTTTTTATGGTGTCATTTTGACACACGCCTGCTCAGCTGTTGCTGGATCCTCTGGCCGGAGTCTGAACATGTTTCTGAACCTATTTTAGGTTCGGTCCAGGTTTAAGTCTTTTCCCCCTCATTTATGAACCCAAGCTTTCAGGGCCAGTTTGCTAACAGACACACACTCATCAACTCATGAACTAGTTTCTTTCTCTTTTTTTAATGTTTAAAGGGCTTCTGGTAGCCTTCCTACCCAGCTCCAAAAGTGACAAAGTGCCATTTCTGTTGTGCTAAGCCCAGAGCAGCGAGGACAGAAGCTCTGTTCTTCTCCCTATTACAGGTCAGTGAAGCATCACTATGATTTTAAAGTACAAATGATACCTAGTGTTCCTTTAAGGTTTATAACTTGCTAACTTCTCCAGAGTGCTGGCTTGATTTGTCTCTGATGTCTGCCCCACTGTTTAAAGTTTAAAAAGAATTGTAACGTGGATAATATGCTTTGTTGACGCCCTTAATTTTAAGAGTCCAACTTTAAAGCTAGTTGGTGACTCGCCCTGAGGAGGTGTTTGTTTATCTGGTCATGAGCCCTTGTTTTTAAATGTCTAACTTTAATGCTACTTGCTAACTAGCTCCATCAGACTGGGTGATAGTTTAGCCTCACACACACACACACACACCTGCTCGACCGTAGCCGGATCCTCGGACTGTAGTCTGGACGCGTTCTCGTACTCGTCCTCGCTGTTGTAGCCGGCTCCTTCTTCCGAGTCCTGACCGGCTCCTCCGCCTCCTCCCGCGGGCACAGCAGGCGTCCCTCCGCCCGCCAGCGCCGCTCCTCCCGCCGGGCAGGGAGCCTGCCGCCGCCGCTTGCTGAGCCCGGGCCCGGAGCAGCATCCTCCGCCGCCCACCACTACCACACCCCCGGCAGCGAGCTCCGCGTCCCCGGGCACGGCGGGGGACGAGGCGCCTAGCGGCGGGGGCGAGGCCTGCTGCGGCCGGGAGCTCGCCTCGTTCCGCCGCTCCTCCCGGCTCCATGGCAGCGGCGGGGAGGCGCGGGGCCTGGCCGCGGCGCGCACCACTGCGTGCTGGTGCTGTAGAGCCTCGGAGGCGGCTCGCCGGTCGCTCTCGTCCCCGTGGTCCGCGACCCCGACGCTTGAGCTCGGCTTCTTCTTAGGCAGGATCGTCATGTTGGAGTAGTGTGTTTATGTGAGTGAGTGAGGGAGAGGGAGAGAGAGAGAGGGGGGGGGGGAGAGGGGGAGGGGGTGGTCTGTCCTGGCCGTGTTCCGTTTCTCAGCCTCGGCCCTCTCTCCTCTGCCCCGAGTCCCGAGATGAATGTCCGCGGACGCTTTCGGTGAGTGACGCTAAGGTTTTCGGTGTGAAACGGTGAAGCGAAAAGAACAAAAACAAACGGAGCCGCCGCTCGCCGCCGCTCTCTCCCCACACAACATCAACATAGGCCTGACGACAGCCACACGTCACTTCCTTTGTTGCAGTCCAAGTCATTCTCTCTCTCTCTCTCTCTCTCTCTCTCTCTCTCCCAGTCCTTCATTGTTTTGAATAATCTCTAACTATATTCTTTATTCAGCAGATAGTCTTTCATTGTTTTTCCACACTCCTCCATCTTTTTTCTCTCGTTTGTTTTACTCTTTTACTTTCGACTTTTACTTTCTCCATCAAATTTTGACACTCGTCTCTCTCTCTCTCTTTATATATACGTTTTTTTCTTCCTCAACCTTAAATCGTTAATTTTCATTGTCCTTTTCTCTTTTCTTTTTCCGTGTCGCTGTCTACTTTATACGGCTTTTTAACCCTTTAAACTCACTCTTTCTAGACGCTTTCATTCATTCGTTTATTTTTCCTCTTTCACCACATTTATTCCTTTTGTGAACCTTTTCCTCTCCCGCCTTCTCCCTACGTCACTTACAAGTCCTCTCTCTTTCTGTGCACTCACATAAAAAAGAATTAAACACTGAATTTCACTTAGAATTTTACTGAAGTTGTCTGATATTTGATTTTCTTTAATAAGTGAGGGGATGGAGTTGTTCAGACTTCTGGGACACCCATGAAAGTACATAATCCAGTGCTGTAATGCATCTGCAGCTCATGATTCAGTTACAGAGACTACACCACAGGAGGTGGACTCTTCTGAATTCTCTTCACTCGGTTCCTGTATCTGTCCACATCAGATCAAGAACCCTTTCGCTGGCCTCCGAAGTAAAAAAAATGGGCCCATCCCTCCATATTTGATGGCAATAGTTAAAACCCGATCCGTACCAATAGCCCTCTGACCTTCAAGTGCTTGACTTGAGCCACAATCCTTCAACATACGCTGGAGACATGCCTCCACTTTTTTTCTGTCCTGGCGTCCGAGTGGTGGAGTGAAAAACCCTTGGGGGTTTGAATGGCAGTCACTCGCTGTCTCCAAACACCGTCTGAAGGCCTGTCTCTTTCAAGAATACATAAATCAGCATTTATCTTGCACTTATCTTGGCTATTACATGGTCTTTGTTTGACATTTGAGCAAATTTTAGTTTGTGAACATTGTATTTCTAGGTCTCCATACTGGCTTTTGTATCTGGCAGCATCTAAGTTTGAGTTACCTTTTGGATTCTAGGATGTACACACTAGTGAATGATATATTCTGAGTAAAGTGTGAAGCACTTTTGTAAGTCACTATGGATAAGAGCGTCTGCTAAAAGCCTTAAATGTAAATAATAAACTCAGCAAACACTGATTTTGGATCTGGGAAGCTGGACATGTGTCACATTCATTCATTGTCTGTAAGTGTTTACCCAGTTCAGTGTCCCAGTGGGTCGGGAGCATACCTGGAATCACTGGGCGCATTGCAGAAAAATACCCTGTAGGGGGCGCTGATTCTTCACAGGGCAACACACACTCACACATGCACTCATACCTATGGACACTTTCAAGTAGACAATCCACCACCGTGTGTTTTTGGACAGTAGGAGGAAACCTACGCTGACATGGGGAAAACACATCATCACACGGAGCAGGACTCGAACCCACAATCCCAGGCTCAATTATTAATTAATCGTCTGTAACCACTTATCCAGTTCACGGTCGCGGTGGGTCCGGAGCCTACCTGGAATCACTGGGCGCAAGGCAGGAAAACACCCTGGAGGGGGCGCCAGTCCCCCACAGGGCAACACACACACACACATTCACTCACACCTACTGACACTTTTGAGTCACCAATCCACCCACCAACGTGTGTTTTTGGACTGTGGGAGTAAACCGGAGGAAACCCACGCAGACACAGGGAGAACACACCAAATTCCTCACAGTCACCTGGAACGGGACTCAAACCCACAACCTCCAGGTTCTTTTACCATTATTTAATTATTTTAGTAAATATATGTTTGATACAATTTTATAATTTAAAGTCCCATAGAAACAGCACAGCAGGTAGGTGTCGCAGTCACACAGCTCCGGGGACCTGGAGGTTGTGGGTTTGATTCCCGCTCCGGGTGACTGTCTGTGAGGAGTGCGGTGTGTTCTCTCTGTGTCTGCGTGGGTTTCCTCCGGGTGACTGTCTGTGAGGAGTGCGGTGTGTTCTCTCTGTGTCTGCGTGGGTTTCCTCCGGGTGACTGTCTGTGAGGAGTGTGGTGTGTTCTCCCTGTGTCTGTGTGGGTTTCCTCCGAGTGACTGTCTGTGAGGAGTGTGGTGTGTTCCTCCCGTTTCCGCGTGGGTTTCCTCCAGGTGCTCAGTTTGGAGATGGATTGGTGACTCAAAAGTGTCCGTAGGTGTGAGTGAATGTGTGTGTGTGTTGCCCTGTGAAGGACTGGTGCCCCCTCCAAGGTGTATTCCCGCCTTGCACCCAATGATTCCAGGTAGGCTCTGGACCCACCGCGACCCTGAACTGGATAAGGGTTACAGATAATGGATGGATGGAAGTCCCATAGAACTGTATAGCTACAACATGCACAATGACAAATTAGAAAGATAAAAAAAGCACAGATCCCTAAACAGTGTCTCAAACTGTCTGTCTGTATTTTTAGGGTTATATTCTGGTGATGGGACATGAGCACCTAGGACCAAAACAGTGCAATTCAATGGAAAAAAAAAAGACAGAAGAGCAAGATTAGTTTGTGTATCTGTGTTTATTATTTCTGATATTTCTGCATACAGTCAGTTGTCTTCTACTGAGCACACACCTGAACAGTGTAAAAGCAGCATTGACCTACCTCCAAATATAACAACAGTTTCTTCTTCTATTACAAAATCACCCTGCTATTCACAGATAGAAAGCAATTCTACATGTCATCAGACTCTTCCTCCACCAGAGGGCACATGTGTCAAGATCAAATCCTGGCATTGTTCTGGATCCTCTCAGATGAGAAACAGCGTTCAGGAGCCCCCGTGTGGAACACAAAACAGGGGCGTTGGGAATAAAAAGGTGGAATTAAAACACTGGCTGTAATGAATGAATATTGCATTTATTTCTCATGGCACTGAAGTCATACACTACATTTAGAAATTGTGGGAATTCTTGGGATGAGATTTGGAATCAATTGTATTTAAACACGATTCTGTGTGTGGCAAAATGAATATGCATTTATTGATATTATTTAATTAATAAATAATAAATAATTAAAGAATATAAAATAAAAAGAACAATGCTTGTACTCAGATTTAAAAATGCATCCAGATGTCATTTGGGTAGATCTGATAATGACAGTTGCTTTGAATACACATCGTTTCATCTTTGGTTCAAATCATAAATGACAACTTCAGAAGACATGAGAGAAAGGGAGAGAGAGAGAGAGAGTCCCTGCAGAGTCTAGCTGATTTATTTTGGTTTGGTTTAATCATAAATTTATTAGCTGTCTGTTTGAATGCCTTAACACCAACAAACACAATGCACTGTGTGGTAATATTATTGTAGATGAAAACATGACATGCTACACCTTGGTGCACTAACATGTCCTCACGAGAGACTGAATGACAGTCGTATCCGTACATACCCTATATGACTACGACTTTGTAGACACCTGTTCCACTGACAGCTCTTTTTACATAAAGAGTATCCACAGGGAGTTTGCTACTTTTGATGAATATTACCATGAGGATCTAATGGTACTCAATCATTCATTCATTCATTATCTATAAGCGCTGATCCAATTCAGGGTCGCGGTGGGTCCAGAGCCTACCTGGAATCATTGGGCGCAAGGCGGGGGATACACCCTGGAGGGGGCGCCAGTCCTTCACAGGGCAACACAGTCACACCTACGGACACTTTGGAGTCACCAATCCACCTACCAACGTGTGTTTTTGGACCGTGGGAGGAAACCGGAGCACCCGGAGGAAACCCACGCGGACACAGGAAGAACACACCACACTCCTCACAGACAGTCACCTGGAGCGGGAATCGAACCCACAACCTCCAGGTCCCTGGAGCTGTGTGACTGTGACACTACCTGCCGCCCGGTACTCAATCACAAAACATTAATTAGGTCTGATACGGATATTAAATGATAGCTCTACAGCCCAGCGCATGAGGAGTTATACTTCTTTACACCTGGCACTGGGCACCTTAATCAACTTATCAATCAGGAAGGTATTAGTACTGAGATTACAAATATAGGGGCAGCTTAAAGTAGTGTAAACACTCATTAACAGAGGTGACTACAAAACTGTATGTAGTGTATTTCAGTTCACTTTCTTTGGGTGGCCATCTCTAGTCTGTAATTGTATTTACTGTTTATTGGAAAGAGGGAATAGAATCAAGATACGTAATGGGAAATTAAACACCATTAATGACATGCTGTTTTTAGACCTTTCACTCATAATCACACCATTTAAAGGAGAATAAATATTCAATGTGGAAATATAACCAGCAGAGAAACTCAACAGTCCTGCAGCATTGAGAATGTCAAACCCCAGAACAAGGTGCTCAACACACTGTGGCAAACACACAGTGCAGTCCTTAAATAATCCTCCAATGGAGAATGTGACACTGTCCAATTATTTTTGGACTACACTGTAAATGATGGAAAAAAACAGCAGATGTTTCCCAGCAGTAAATAAACACAGGCAATTTAATCACACTTCCATTTCTTCTATTACACAGTGCCTGCAAAAATCAGAGACTAATATCGCTTTAATTTAAAGAAGCGATATTCAAAATTCTGGTGTTTGCATTTCTTTGCATCTTTAAGTACTGTTTATCTGATGGTGCTCCACCCCGTCCTGCATTGTTTGTTATGTGTCCCATTGTCTCGATACCTTTCAATATACAACAGACCTTTAAATCATTGTTAATTCTAGTTTTAAATATTTTTAAATTAGATTTTCTTACACGTGTAGAGCTTATTAATTCTAATCTAGTCAAAGAAACATGTTATGAATCAGCATTTTGTACGTTTGTACCAATCATTGACGGGCTCTGAATTTTGCACCAAGTGAATAGGCCCCTGTACAGTACACTCCTACTTGTTTATATCATGTGTAAAGTGTTATGCATCAATAATGACAAAACATGTTCAGACATTTCAAAATAAAGGTGTTCAAAGTGCAGATACACACAGCTGCGTGGCTGAAATAGCAAATATGAATTATGTTTGACAGCTAATTAGTTGCAGGTAGCAACAGCTGGCACGTGAGATTCATTGTTATTACAATACAGGTGATAACTTATGCAGCGTGTTAGGATACAGGCGGGAAGATGTGTCTGAGTGAGGGTGTATTTGTGTGTGTGTGTGTTCGTCACCTTCTCACATCTGTGTATTTTTAGTAGTGAAGAAAAAACAAAACAAAGGTACAAATTACTGTGAGAGCATCGAAACAGCATGCAAGAATTCCATGCAAGAACTCCAAAAGTGTGATCTGAATATTTCGGTTCAGACGTATGGTGGAGATTAATGCTCATATGACAAATAAATTGTACAAATAATTAATATATTTTCATGCGTAATGTTAAACTTGTCTCAGAACGCTTATTGCAAGGTTGTGTTTGATTGGGCACTTGTAAAATTCATCTACTCTGTACATAACGGTTTCACAACTGTAGCCGAGTGGTGCTTCTTTCGGCTGGGGAGGGTTATACAATCTAAAAATACATCTTTCACGATGACATCTTAGTAAGTAATTACATACTTTTCTATGTACATCACCATACATATTCTGAAGTGTCTTTTTCTCTTATTCTACTCATCCCATATTAAACTACCATATGTACGTCTTGGATGTGTCTATCTGTGAGTTCTGGGAGTCAACAGACCCCTCTTTCTCTTTCTCTGTTTCATTCTCCCACAAGTTGATGAGAGGTGGGTACAGCTCGTTGAGGGGAATGGAGGTGGCGTGCTGCATGTACTTCTTCAACGAGTGATGGCAGGACTTCTGCTTTATTCGCCAACCCATGTAAAACACCAGCAAGGCCATGATGCAGATGGCGAACATGGAGCCCATCACCGCTGCCAAAGCAACGTTGCTTGGCTGTGCGACCATCTCCACAGAAAAGCTGGTTTCTTCTGTGGTGACGTTGATGCAGGAATGCTGGGTTTGATGCTCTGTGGATGACATGGTCAGACAGACCCGGTACTCCGTGGCGGGCAGTAGGTGGGTGAGGTTGTACTCCTGGACGTCTACAGGAACGTTCCCTGTGAAGCTGATCTGAGGGTTGTCGATTTTTAAAGTAGCGCTGTGCCACTTGGGTTGTGGCAACTCGTGGCCGGAGGCAGAGGCAGTTGGGTACACTTTCCATTCCAGTACTACAGACTGTGCATGGATGACTTTTGCCAAGACAACCAGAACCCCTGTAGTGTTCACCCCCCATTGGTGGCTTCCTCTCTGTCGACCATCATGCCAGTTGCTCTTGTCTACGTACACTGAGACACTCCGAGTATCCGCACCTTCTGCATTCCATGCCACACACGTATAGAGACCAGCATCCTCTGGTTCAACATGCAGAATCTCCAGGGCACCTTGGTCTTGCATTCGGTGCTTTTTTGCGCCCCCGTTTCCCTCATTCAACTCTTGAGATACCACTTCTGAAGTTATTTTATCGCCCGTTGGGGTCACCCAGTAGAACTGAGGCATAGGATCTGCCACAGCCCAACAGTCCAGCATCAGGGGCTGCCCAGCTGTAACGTTCAGCTGAGGAGGGAAGGCGTGCACTGATATGAGTGGCAGACAGGTGTTGCTAGCTATGTTCCAGTTGGTTGATACCACTTCTTGGAGCATGTGGCCAAGCAGGTGCGGCGGAGAAGCACAAACAGTGAGCTGGGATTCAAGAAGTTTGAGACTTGATTGGTTACCAAAAACAGGTCCCCAGTTTGAGAGGCAATCACACCTGAGAGGGTTGGTATGAAGACTGACCTCATCAAGGTTGGGAAAAGAGTCTAAAACATCATGAGGAAGGAGAGTGAGGTCGTTGCTGTGTGCCAACAAAGTGCGCAAGCCAGATACGTCGCGGAAGGCAGCACGGTCAATGTAGGACAGATGAGGATTGTTGTAAACCTCTAGTTTGGCCATTTTTGGTAGGTTGGTGAATGCACCTCTCTCTACAGCAACAAGTTCCTCCATGTTGTTCATGCTGAGCTCTTCCAAGTGGAGAAAGTCTTGAAAATCACCCTCCTGGACACGGACAATTGGGTTCTTGTTAAGGTCCAGAAACTTCAGGTTTGGTAGAGAGTGGAGGGCATCTTTGGGCACGGCTGTTAACTTATTCTCAAAAAAGGAGAGATTCTCCAGGTACTCCAGGCCTTCAAAAGCTCTAGCTGGTATTTCTCTGAGGCCCATGCCAGCTAGCACCAGACTGTGCAATTGAGAAAGGGGGTGGAAGTTCATGTCCTGTAATCCAAGTATAGGATTCTCTCCTATCATGAGGATCTGAAGGTTCGGAAGTGACTCAAACCATTGACTGTCAATAGCCACCAGTTTGTTAGAGTTTAAATGAAGCCTAAGCAGGTTCCCTAAGCCAGAGAAGGCATTTGGGCCAATAGAAGATATCTGGTTGTGGTTTATGTAAAGCTCCTCCAAGTTTACCAAATCTTTCAGGCAGAAGTCTGGTAATTCTTTTATCTTATTCTCCTCCAAGTAAAGAGTGAGTAGAAGGGTTAAATTACCCAGTCCGACATCTTGGATCTGCGTAAAGTGGTTCTGAGAGAGGTCCAACTCCGTAAGGTTGACAAGACTCCGGATCTCTGAGGTCACCATTGAAATGTTGTTGCTCTGAAGAAGCAGCACCCGAGTATCAGCAGAAATATTTTGAGGAATGGCTCTTAAGTGGAGCTCGTTGCAGTCCACAGTCTTGGCTTGATGGTAGGCCGACTGAGGGGTGTACCACGGCCGGGTTTCACAAACGCACTGTGCCGGGCAGAAGGAACCCACCAGGGAACAGTGACACACAGCCAAAAGGAGGCAGACGGAAAGCAGTGAAGTGGAAATGGCAGTTCTCTCCATGCTGAGAATCTGTGGGGAAATCTCAAGTGCTGGCTGATGTCCCGCTCACTGGCTGATGCTTTGGGAAGGTAGATGTTGACAAAATGGAGAAGGACCTTGGCTCCTTCTGTCCTGTGAAGAAAGAAAAAGACTTTAAGAGAAAAACATATGCTGCATACTTCTAAAATTTTATAGAAACTTGTCAAAGGTATGTACTTCACTGACACTGCAAATTTCAGAGGATATCTCTGAGAAACTGACAAGAAATTTATGTTAAAATATAGCTTATTAAATATTGAAACTGATAGCTCTCTTCTCCTCAAGGTCATCAACAAAAACAACTCAATGTATGACACATACAACAACAATAATGTATCTAGATTTACACAAATTTATATTTACTTAAAACAGAGCATGGATCGATCTCAGAATGACTTATTATTCATCTTTCATGTCGGTCAAAGCAAGTGCGATCATTTGTGAGTGTACCGCATTGTGGCCGCTTGCATGCAAAAATACACCTGCCAAGGCTCGCTGAGCGAGAAGCAGATAAAAGGAAGCACACATCAAAGACCCAGCTCTCAGAGTCGTCTGTCTCAATACTCCAGCGAAATGTAAGGGAGCCTGCATGAGCTACACGATCTTGTAACTGCTGAGTCTAACGGCTCTCTGAGGGCCTATAACTATAAAGTGGTGGACGCTGTGAGAGAACTGATGCCGTAAAAATGATTCAAAGCACTTTATTTCACTCTAAATCTCCACAACACAACATAACCTCAGGGCAGGGCCATCACAAAGCTCAGAAGTGTGTTTAAGTCTGTAACATTTTACACACTTTCACACACAAGCGTTAGTGTCAGTGCTAACTTAGGATCAGCTCCCATCTGACCCAGGGGCTGGAATGGATTATGGATATGAACAACAAATCTGGCCGTACTCTTAATCTGAAAGTTTGATAAACTTAATACATAAATGCCACTGCTGCAAACAGGCAACTTGTCAGAGAGACTTTCTACTAAATATATGTAAGAACTACCCTGCTTTAGTATGTGTATGAAGAAAATGTACACATTTGCATAGTGATAAATACACAGATTACATCCTATCTCGATTAGTGGACTCGATCTGTATAACAAGACGGCTGTGGCATCAACCATGCACAAGCCCATGTTAGCACTTCCCACTTTCATTACTAATGAGCTGAACTGAACTGACAGAAAAGTGAGAGGAGGGGAGCTGGAGGCTAGAGAATGCTAATAAAAGCTGCTACAAAACGAACTGTCAATTTTCTAAACTAGTGCTCTTCACTTCAGGCCCTGGAGGGGCACAACACTGCATGGATTACTGTGTTTCCTGAGTCAGAACACCTCATTTAACGCATGAAAGGCTAGATAATTAGCGGATGAGTTGAAGGAGATGTATTAGCAGTGGTCAAATTGTAAATATTTTTCAAGGCAGACAGAGGGGTAGTGATTAGATGGGGTTCTGCTTTTTACTTTTTAGCTCAGAAATATATAAATTTTTTACCATGGGTGCAGGGCTGTGATTGGAGAGACTTAGACAAGGAGGCGGGACTATTTTAAAGAATGGGCACGCTATATAAAAAGCAGACTATATATTCAGAATGGCTGGTTTTATCCCAGGTTTAGTGATTTACCGAGAACACAAAACTGATATTGACACAGATTTATTTCATAGTTTGTAGGTTGGCATGCTTCAGATCTCTAAATTAAACTAAGGTATATGAACTGAAAAAAATTATACTTCAAAACATGTTCCCTTTAAGACAGTAATCATATAATGGCAATGTGTTGTTTTTTTCAAAGATAGATGGTTAAATGGTTGTAAAAGGGGAATGACATTTTTCCCCCTCAAATCAAGCCCGGATTTATTTTTTTATATGACATTGTTTGAGTGACATTTATTACCAGGGAATGACATGTATATGATGTCATACTCATTTACATTAATATATTACAGTGGGGGTGTCATGTCATGTACATCTGAGTATAATTTGGGTGTTTTTTTTAAAGGAATCAATGTAAAACAGCGCTGTTTTGGAAAAGGGCCATGCAGAGGTCATAAATCCTTCACTAAGCTTAAGGATATTTACAAGTAAAGGGTCTGTGATGCATAGTTAAGCAATTGCGTCTTCAGCAGTACAACAAACCCCCACACAATCTGAATGGCTGAACTGAACAAGAGAAACAGCAGGGAAAGATCAGCTATTTAAAGCCACAATCACACACAGACTTGCATTGTGAGACTTAAATCCTCACTGGTTTTCATATGTTTTTAAAATGAAAAATAACACTGATTCCATGAATGAAGCCAATGATTTCTGTGTGATGTGTTTTTTTTTTTTTTCCGCTGGAGCTGTAAGGCTAACAAACTTTCATTCATTATCTGTAACCCTTATCCAGTTCAGGGTCGCGGTGGGTCCAGAGCCTATCTGGAATCATTGGGCGCAAGGCGGAAATACACCCTGGAGGGGGCGCCAGTCCTTCACAGGGCAACACACACACACACACTCACACCTACGGACATTTTTGAATCGCCAATCCACCTACCAACGTGTGTTTTTGGACTGTGGGAGAAAACCGGAGCACCCAGAGGAAACCCACGCAGACACAGGGAGAACACACCACACTCCTCACAGACAGTCGCCCGGAGGAAACCCACGCAGACACAGGGAGAACACACCACACTCCTCTCTAGATTAAAACACGAGAGCAAAATATTGACGTGAACAATTTTTAATCATTGGCAACACAGATTGGGCAAAGTTAACAAATTTTTATTTAAAATCAGTTTTAGAAAATGCAGTGCTGGCAATACCACTGTGTTGTCCCACAATCCTAGATTGTAGTATTATTCAAATGAATTTTATATATGAAAGTTTGTCGTATTTCAGTGCATGTGTCCATAAATGACCAATGAGCGACTCCAGCAGCTTATTACACATATGTTCGTGACAGACGGGTGACTACAACCTCCATGCAATCAATCATATTTCCCAAAGGATGTCCCCACAGAAGTGAGAGCTGTCGAAAGCCGCAGTGCAGCTGTGAGACGCTGAACCTCCGAATGTCTGTGGTTTAGAGACCCACATGTGAGGGCAACAGCTGACAAGTCAGTGCCGATATTTTCCACACAGTCATGGAGAACAGACGGCGTGTCCCCGGCTGCTTTAATGTGCCCACTCTGCGGACACCTCTTACTTCAGGAGTGTTGTGCTGGTTTGAATTCTTCCAGACACAAAGCAGGACACATACCTGCCACTCCAACTGCAGAAGCAGCAGGAGATGAAAATGAAAACAAGAATATTTTTACAATCCACCCTTTTACAATCCACTTCCACCCCCACACTCCACACAACCCCCCCTTCCCCAAACCTCACACACTCATCCTTTTCAAACGGCGCACACAAATTGCCTCCCTGGAGCGTTGCGTCAGGAGTGTGGTGTGGGTGGGTGAGTGGTGGTGAAGGGGTTGACTGGCCAGAGGGCAGAGTGCATGATGCCAGACGAGAGAAGGTGAAAAACAGGGAATGGGTGAAAGTGACCCAGAAACGTCTCCAGACAGGGATTTCAAAGACATTCTGAGGCTGGGTTTTTTCCTCACTATGTTAGAGAATGCCCCCCCTCTGCTCACTCCTTTGATTTTTTCCCACGGCCCCTCAGGCTCTGTGTTTAGTTTAGTCGCTTTGTGGAAGTTCAAGAGCAGCCTGAGGTTTTAAGGTATGTCCGTCATCTGGCATGTCACTCGCCATGTTAAAACCTCTTCAGACAAAACACTCCAGCACATTTTAATACACATTTAAGACACCATTTACTGACGTTAACATATTAAGACTAAGGTCCAGGCCTTTTAAGATATACAACTACAGTGTACACATGCAGATAGCACTAGATTTCAGATTCCTACATATGAATAAACGATATGTTTTTAATCATATCCCAATACGTGTGTGTGTGGGCTAAATATAAAATACAGCTTGTAAGAAAGTCATGCTTAAAATATTGATTTATTTATTTTGTGTTTGAATGTGTGCAAATCTTCAGGACTACACCAATCAGCCAAAACATTAAAATGATGTTTTTTCTACACTCCTTTTTTATTTATATTAATTCCAGTATAGGTGCACCACAAAGAAGGTTTTATCTGGGTAGGGAATCTGTCTCAGTGCTGCAATGTGTGCTGTGCTTGTTCGAGTAGATCAGTCACAGCCATGCGGCAGAAGTATTTAAACGCCGTGCTGTCACTGTTGCACTGAGAATAAACCTGTGAGAATTGTCCTGTGACCACTGTATAACTAACTAAAACTGTGCACCAACAGATGAGCTACTGTCTCTGATTTTAGGTCTGCAAGGTGGACCAAAGCAGTCGGTGTGTCTAACACAGTGGGCAATAAGTGGACATAGGATTTAAAAACTCATGCAGCACTGCTGTGTCTGATCCACTTGAAGCGGCGCAACACACGCTAACACACTACCACCAGGTCAGTGTCACTGCAGCACTGAGAATGATGCACCACCCAAATCATACCAGCTCTGTGATGGTCCCACTGGGGTCCTAACCATTGAAGTACAAGATGAAAGGAGCAAACAAAGCATGCAGAATTTTTGAGAATAGTATAACTACAAAGTTCTCCTGTATGGTCAGTGTAGCTGAGAGAATGGACAGTGAGTGAAGAAACAAGGTTATGGTGCATCAGGGTTGTACATATTTTTACTTGGAAAATTAATATACACTTTGACCAGGGGAGATTACAATTTAGGAATCAACTCTTAAAAGAGCAAAGAACATGGATGTGGTTCTGATTTCGTCTTGCATTTCTAGACAAATGTTCACTTTTTTGGGATCCCCAAAGTGAAGTAGTGAGCGTGTAGTAGTAGTAGTGAGGCAGCAGAGTGCTGGTGTCCCTGTCAGTCCTGTAGCCTGGTTCTGAACGCTGTAAGCTGTGCTAGAGAGTGGATCAGCTGTGGTCCATTCTGCCTCGTATGTGTGATGGTCTCTAGCACGCCTGTCTGATCACATTAGTGAGCGGCGCACTCGCTTAGGACGTCCCCCTCTCGGCCCCTTCGCTCGGCAGGAAATGGGGCCACCTTGCCTGATGCCATGGCAACCTGACAGGAAGTAGCAAAAGGGACCAACCCTTAGGGCTGCTGTTGGTGATGTGTGCAGTGGGACCATTCACAGCTTTCAGTGAAATGCAGAGAGACAGAGAGAGTGAGACAGAGAGGAGGGGGGAAAGGGTGGAGAAAGGGGGAGAGAATATGAGAAAGAGAGGATGAGAGGGAGGGGAGGGAGGAGGAGGGAGCAGGGAAAAAAAGAGAGAATGAGAAAGTAAGAGTGAGAGAAAGATGAAGTGGGGTGGGACAGCAGAAGTGCTTCTGGTGCACAGATGCACATCGGGGGGAATACTTTAAGACAGTCTCAAAAAAAACATAAAAGCCAAAGAGTTAGCGTGCAGACAAAAGACACCAACGGAATTCAACTAGAACAAAGTTTCCCAATCTATGTCCTGGAGTCCCCCTGTGCTGAAAATTTTATTATTTTCTCTGCACTTGCACTCCACTTTTAAACTCATTACAGCAACAAATCAGCAAAACATCTCATTTAGAGAACTGTATTTGTGGAAGCTCGTGCCTGAAGAATGAACACAAACCGCATGCAAAAACCTTCAGGCGCTTGCCTCAAACCACGTTAAGTTGCTAAGTAATCTCAAATAGACTTGCTGATGTGTCTACTGAAATACTGTTATAAACCAGGATAAAAGTATGGGCATCATTGAAACATGAAAATAGCATCAACCACTGTCTGTAGACGTGATACAGTGGCAGACACTTTAGCTAAATTATAATGTGTTACATGATGACTAAACCACTCATTCAATGCACATTTATTTAGGGATGTGGAGCCCACCAACTCACAGACTGTAAAATAAAAACAACCCATTATTTGTGGTTTGCCTCTCGGATCACAGCGAGGACCAGTGCGAGCGCTAAAGACAAGAGTAGTTTAACAGAACAAAACAAACACAACGAGAAGTTATTCACAGAAAAATGGCAAAAACAAGACTGGAGGAAAAAACAGAGCCAAGCAAAAATGGCTAAAAACCACCTTGGGCTCTCGCACGGAACTGAGATTTATTATGAGTGGGAGGATGCTCTTGTGGTGTTTGATCCTTGGGCTATTTTGACCAAAGCATATCACAGATATTTCTTTAGAGCTGTGTACACTTGTGGCAAAAGGGGTATAATATGTCCCCTTTAAGAATAAAGAGGAAATAAATAACACCACCAAGAGTCCTGCTTAAACAGAGTAAGATTTGGGTGTTGTTAAGATTTGATCAGTTCTGCTAGAATTTGGTAGCTCTCTGTAGGTTTAACAAATCGATTCTTGTTAAATAAGATAGCTAGGGACAGCAATGCAAAGTTAGTCCACAGGCTGGATAGAGCTGGACGATATGGCCAAAATTTATATCACAATATATTTCTTAATTTTAGTCAGAACACTAGTAAAACCACAGAAAATCTGCCAAGAACTGAAAGCAACATGACATCACCATCAAACAACAACCTCTTGGCTTTGTCAATATTAATATTTTTAAACTAACTCAAAAATTGTGTGCAATGAACTGAAGACAGCAGCCTGTAATGACCCTCAGTCAGTGACAGATGCTGTTAGTAGTGTACAGGAGGTCCTCGGGTTACGTCAGTCCCGAGTTACGATGTTTCGTGGTTACGACACATTTCCCATTTACTGTATAAAGCCTTGTTTGGACTTAAGAGGTTTTGCCTCGTAAACATTGTAACGCGAATTTCGTGTGGTGTGCGGCGCAGCGGAAGAATACACGGTTACGCGGCTCGGGATAGGTGTGAGGATAGGATAAGTGCTTACAGTATGTTATTTACGTACAGTATGTACGTATGTTCCGACTTACACCGAAAATCGGTTTACGACGCGATGTAGGAACGGATCAATGTCGTAAGTCGAGGACCCCCTGTATATTGAAATTTTGAAAATGTGTATAAAAATCATGTAATTGTTACTGAAACATTTTATATTGGGATATATATTGATTTATTGTTATAGCTATAGGCTTAGTTAGCTAAAAGTTGCAATTTTTTACACCTGGGACTTCCTCTAGAGTAATTCATTCATTCAGAATAGTGATGAAATCAATGTGGAGGGGGAGGGAGGAGATGTTTTTTCCTATCTTCCTTCAAAATATACATAGTGCAGATTCTGCAGTGCTGAGCCCACAAGAGCAATAACAGTAGCTCTATTCCCCCTATTACAGGTCAGTGAAGCATCAAAATGATTCTGAAGCTGTAATTTTAAGGAACAATATTACATAGTGTTCTTCTAACCAGTGTCTATATATTACACTACACAGCACATTAATATGGTGTTGTAGTAACACAAGAAGTGCCTTAATGACTTTGAATAAGTGACCATACTGAAGCTAACTCCCAGTTCTCACCCAAAATCTGAAGAGACATTTGAAATCTAACATCCTCTTGAAACTGTGCTGCTTTCCAATGTCACTACACATTTAGATAAAGAAAATACTTTCTTTTGATTTGCTTCTATTACTGAGCAGACAAATGTAGTGTAATCAGCTGCTGGGCAGAAAAGCCACACTTGTGAAATGGTGTCAGTCCAAATAAACAAGACCCTCTATAACAAGTTAATGCTAGTGGACCCAAAGTTTCTGAAGTTATCCTCGGATGCCGTGTTCCAGTGTAACTGTGAGTGACAGACTTATCCTAATCCCCGTGACCTAGTCTCGCTCTAACGAGAGCTCTCCACGCTCCTCGCCAGCAGCCCTATGAAATGCCTCCATATCTCCTTCCTCTTGAAGCTTCACTCTGTGATATTTCAGCCCAACTCTCTGTCAATACACAAGACTTCTTCACACACTGCTTTTTTGATCATGCAAACTAAAGCCCTTCAGGTTCCAAGCTGCCAACACTATCTTACTAACAACTAAAATTCTGCTTTCATATTGTGCTTTCATTGCCTGGCACAGAACGAGAATCCACATAGTGATACATTGTCAAAACATTATTATCACAGTGGAACAATTAACGTTAACAGAAACTTGCATATTCTTGTTATTAACAGCTTAAACAACATAAATATTCAGTGTCATTTATTAGAATCTATTATATAGTAACAACTCTGAAATCTAGAATAAAACTAGCACGTCCATTCAAATGTCTGGAGTCAATGTTTTTAATAAGATGAACACAATTTTGCATCAGACACAACCAAAAAAATGATGCTAATATGAAAATATAAACAGAGCTGTGGATGATTCTGTATATTGTTGTTTGAAGTTATGAGAGCGAAAAATTTTAATGCAGCCAAGGGAATAATTAAAAATTTAGAAGAAGCCTATCATGTTATCACAAACATAATTTCTTCCTACAAATCCAAAACCGTGGGGCTTTACTGAGTCCATTTATAACAAGACAATGAGAGACCGCTAAACACTTCATATCATAACCCTCCAAAAAAATAATAATTATTTAAAGCACTACTGCCTTAAACGTTAGCCTTGTCTTTAATAGACAGCAAATTAAAAACTGTGCAAATGTAGTGTGGCCGAGACCTCTGTGCAGAGTTAGAAAGAAGAAACACTTTTAAGAATTGCTGAACGCTGAGACAGATGTCAATCGGCTTGCTTCTTAATAAAAAGTTGCACTGTGTAGCCCAGTGACCAGACACAGCACACTGTAAGGGTCACTGTTTAATTTAAGCGAGATTATGAAGCCAGCTGTTCAGGAGACCAACACACACAACCAACGATAGTATCTACCTTTGACCTAAAATTTTATTCTCTGCAAATAAACACACTGAACAACTTCATCCATGCAATACTAATGACCCCCTTCATTCTGGCCTGAAGCACTGTGAAAAGCAATCAGCATTAAAGGAAAATCAATGTCTCGCTGCTAGACCAAATTATCAGACCATAACGATGTGAAAATTTCTATCCAAGACATTTATAAATCGAGCTGAAGCTCTACAGTCAAGAGGAAAAGAATACATTTTCTATTTTCGTAGCTCGGGTGTAAACCAGTGGGGCTGGAGCACCTTGGTGGGGTGCCTGTGTTGGGATCACAGAGCTGGGGCTGATCTCTGCTTCAGTTCGTATTCTCTCCTCATCTGCCAAGCTTCGACACAGTCTCACACATTTGCAAACGTATTGGAGACGATGAAAAATTCATGGACAACTTATTAATAATTGAGGGAGCTGCAGGCAGGTCTTTAATTTTCATCTCTGCCTTTTTGGGTAGCAGGCACAGGGGGGCGGAGTGGGGTGGGGAAGCAGCTGTTAATTGGTGTGGAGAGCTATATCTGGAGCGTCACGCTTTGTCAACACCTCTCGACCAGCCTCCACACCCCTGACCCACCCTCTTTCACGCTCCATCTTTCTCCCACAGATACACACACACACACACACACACAAACACTCCTCCCATCCCAAAATCCTGGCGTTAACTCGATGCCTGACAGGTGTTCTCTTTACCTCCTCTTTCCTGAAGAATATAAATCTCCTTAATGGATAGCACCAGTGCCGGGACTAATGTGGTTTTCTTGGGTGCTTTTAACTGGCTCTGCCTCAGCCATTACTCAAACCTTCCTCACAGAGGCTGTGATGCTTGTGGCCGAGTCATGCTTTCGTTTGCTGATGTGAAATGAACTAGAACTGCAGGCGGTCCTACAATATTTAAGAGGAAGTCTCAAGCTTGGGACGTAAATAGTGATATCAAATAAAACTGCATGGGAGAAAAATAACATGTGGTGACACTTTTGATAACTGTGTTTGCCGCATGTCAGGTTTGTTTACTAATTTAGCATTTATTTTTCTATTTGGAAAAGGCCTAAAATAAGCGGTTTGTGATTTCTGAGTGTACCAGGCATGTGTGTATAGGGTGTGATATTCACCTCTTTTTACAATGCTTTACAAATGACTACTGATATGAAATGTGCACATTTTTACTTTGTGAGCTGTTTGCCAAGCATTCAATTAATAAAATTCATTCATTATCTGTAACCCTTATCCTGTTCAGGGTTGCGGTGGGTCCAGAGCCTACCTGGAATCATTGGGCGTAAGGCGGGAATACACCCTGGAGGGGGCGCCAGTCCTTCACAGGGTAACACACACACTCACACATTCACTCACACCTACGGACACTTTTGAGTCGCCAATCCACCTACCAATGTGTGTTTTTGGACTGTGGGAGGAAACCCACACAGACACAGAAAGAACACACCACACTCCTCACAGACAGTCACCCGGAGCGGGAATCGAACCACAACCTGTGTAACTGCGACACTACCTGCTGCGCCACCGTGCCGCCATGATTATTTGAAGTTGTCTGGGAGTTATACATTTGGTATAATCTTTTCCTTTTCCTTTTTGCTGCAGTCTATGAGTGTAAGTACAGTTATTGTAATATGAATAGCCAGAGAATTATGAGATTTTATGACAATTTGTTACCACTGTTACAACATGACTAATCTGTAAATGTCTCTGATTTAGAGTATTTACCAAATGCATTCATTTAAATTCACTAAAAAATATCATAAAATGGAAATGCAAATAAAATGCATACAAAATTTGAAAAAACTGAATATGGCAAGTGATTAAAAATGTTTAAATTGTACTGCGTGTTCACCCAAATCCCTAGCCATTTGTTAAATCTGAGCCCTGAGCTGCGTCTACATTGAAAAAAAAAAACCTTTAAAATAATACTACATTTATAAACGTTTATAAATAGTTTTAAAACCTGTTTGTTGCATGGTTATTAATTAGACTGTAAACACCTTAAAAGCTCATTAATAGTAATATGTAACGCAGAGATAGGCAATTGAAAGTGTCTGAGATATTACTGAAAATGTCAAAGCAAAAATAACCTAAGACTTGACAATATGAATTTACTAATTGTACATTTTAAGGTACACCACATTATAACTGATGTATGAAAAGACACTCTGTTGGTGGTTAATTAATTAAATGGCTAAACTTATTAAACCTGTGATTAAGCCAACGGGCATAATGCAGCCTGATGGAGATAATAAAGTAAGGTCAGAATTCAGCAAGATCTGTTAACAGTGTAGTTGGATGTGTGTTCACTATTTGGCAAACAACAGGTATTACATAAAAGGTGTTTAAATAGTTTAAAATATGTTTAATTGTTTTATTCTAATACTGTCTTTTTTTGTTACCTGTAATATCAGTGTCAGTACTTAAGCTGTCATCACTGAGCAGATCTATGAGCCTTTGGCCGTGGGGAGAAACACTTGCACTTTTTTTAAATGACTTTGAACAGAAATCCAGCAATATTTCAGTTCCATTTCAATTTCAATTTAGGTACACCTGCTGAGCTGCTGTGCTGCTCTCCATAAATAGATTATTTGCACGTGCTGGGTGAGCAAGGCAACAGAAGTAAACACCCAACAACCAGCTGTTCATGCAGCTTCTTTATGATAGCTCATGAAGACGTTTAGTAGCAGCCACAGCACAACAGTCAGCACTGATAAAATTATAAAACTGAGTTTGAAGGGAGCTTTTCTTTTTCCTCTTATCTTCTTTTCTCGTTCTCTTTTTTCTCTATCACAATTTTTTAACCTTTTCCTTCTACCTCTCTCTCTCTCATGCCCCCGCGCCAAGAAGAAAATCATTTATGATTGAGCTGATAAAAAGACCAGCAATAAAGCGTGGAGGGCAAAGACGAAGGAAAGGAGAAGGGAGAAATGGAGAGAGAGAGAGAGAGAGAGAGAGAGAGAGAGATGTTGAGGGAAACCACAGAGAGCAAGAGATAAGGCAACACATTGTCAGAGAGGAGAGATACAGTCTATGGAAGTAAAGAAGCTGGTCTCAGGGGGAGTGGAGGCCCGCTCAAGGACGTGCCCAGGAGCTCTTTCATGATCGTTTGCTCTGGGATATAAAAGCCCTGGTGTGCTCTCTCTCTCTTTCTTTCTTTCTACCCCCTCCCTTTTTTTCTTTTCCCTCTCTGTCTCTCTTTCGCACTCTCTCCACCCACAGCACAGCTCCAGTTGAACGCTCTGTGAAGTTCATTATGTGGTGCCTCTCCAAACAAACTGCTCCATAACCAGCTTCTTCAGTGTATTAACCAGAGCACTGACAACCTCCACATCACTCAAGCCAGAGGTGAAGCATCTGTATGTCCAGCGAGTACACAGGCGGCAGGTCATTTCACACTGAATCATCAGCCAGGTTACACAAGGCTCTCTGCAGCAGAGTGGCATTAGCAATTCAATAGTGCCCCCATGTCCTTCACAAACACTTCCACTGTAGGATTAATGCAGTTTGGGAGTGAGTTTTGGGAACCACTTCCACCTCTTTGTAGGGCTGATTTTGCTGCAAATGGCAGGCAGAGAGGACAGTTCAGAAGACTGCTCTCTTCAAAGCAAACTCATTTTTACCTAAAATAAATATTTATGAAAGTGTTTACTCATTTTTTCCCTCTGAATTACAACTCAGAGATTAAGAAACAAGTTGCTTTAATCTCTGAGTTAACTCAATTCTGTTCCTCAGAATGGGTCCCCCACAAGAGGGCAGCCATGGTTAAGATATACTGTATGTGGTACAGACTCTCTAATACACCCAGGTCAATACAGAATCTCTAATACACCCAGGTCAATACAGAATCTCTAATACACCCAGGCCAATACAGAATCTCTAACACACCCAGGCCAGTACAGAATCTCTAATACACCCAGGTCAATACAGAATCTCTAACACACCCAGGCCAGTACAGAATCTCTAACACACCCAGGCCAGTACAGAATCTCTAACACACCCAGGCCAGTACAGAATCTCTAATACACCCAGGCCAGTACAGAATCTCTAATACACCCAGGCCAGTACAGAATCTCTAACACACCCAGGCCAATACAGAATCTCTAACACACCCAGGCCAATACAGAATCTCTAACACACCCAGGCCAGTACAGAATCTCTAATACACCCAGGTCAATACAGAATCTCTAACACACCCAGGTCAATATAGAATCTCTAACACACCCAGGTCAATATAGAATCTCTAATACACCCAGGCCAGTACAGAATCTCTAATACACCCAGGTCAATACAGAATCTCTAACACACCCAGGCCAATACAGAATCTCTAACACACCCAGGCCAATACAGAATCTCTAATACACCCAGGCCAGTACAGAATCTCTAATACACCCAGGTCAATATAGAATCTCTAATACACCCAGGCCAATACAGAATCTCTAATACACCCAGGCCAGTACAGAATCTCTAACACACCCAGGTCAATATAGAATCTCTAACACACCCAGGCCAGTACAGAATCTCTAACACACCCAGGCCAGTACAGAATCTCTAACACACCCAGGCCAATACAGAATCTCTAACACACCCAGGCCAATACAGAATCTCTAACACACCCAGGCCAGTACAGAATCTCTAATACACCCAGGTCAATACAGAATCTCTAACACACCCAGGCCAGTACAGAATCTCTAACACACCCAGGCCAGTACAGAATCTCTAACACACCCAGGCCAGTACAGAATCTCTAATACACCCAGGCCAGTACAGAATCTCTAATACACCCAGGTCAATACAGAATCTCTAATACACCCAGGCCAATACAGAATCTCTAACACACCCAGGCCAATACAGAATCTCTAATACACCCAGGTCAATACAGAATCTCTAACACACCCAGGCCAGTACAGAATCTCTAATACACCCAGGCCAGTACAGAATCTCTAACACACCCAGGCCAGTACAGAATCTCTAACACACCCAGGCCAGTACAGAATCTCTAATACACCCAGGCCAGTACAGAATCTCTAACACACCCAGGCCAGTACAGAATCTCTAATACACCCAGGTCAATACAGAATCTCTAACACACCCAGGCCAGTACAGAATCTCTAACACACCCAGGCCAGTACAGAATCTCTAACACACCCAGGCCAGTACAGAATCTCTAATACACCCAGGCCAGTACAGAATCTCTAATACACCCAGGTCAATACAGAATCTCTAATACACCCAGGCCAATACAGAATCTCTAACACACCCAGGCCAATACAGAATCTCTAATACACCCAGGCCAGTACAGAATCTCTAACACACCCAGGCCAGTACAGAATCTCTAATACACCCAGGCCAGTACAGAATCTCTAACACACCCAGGCCAGTACAGAATCTCTAATACACCCAGGCCAGTACAGAATCTCTAACACACCCAGGCCAGTACAGAATCTCTAACACACCCAGGCCAGTACAGAATCTCTAATACACCCAGGCCAGTACAGAATCTCTAACACACCCAGGCCAGTACAGAATCTCTAATACACCCAGGCCAGTACAGAATCTCTAACACACCCAGGCCAGTACAGAATCTCTAACACACCCAGGCCAGTACAGAATCTCTAACACACCCAGGCCAGTACAGAATCTCTAACACACCCAGGCCAGTACAGAATCTCTAATACACCCAGGCCAGTACAGAATCTCTAATACACCCAGGCACACTGAACCTCTGGCTTACTGTTCAAGTATTAATCTCTAGACTTATTGTTGATCAGATATGATAATTTTCCCAAAGGGGTTGGGGGAGGGCGGGCCATCACTGATAAATGTGTGCTAAAGTAGGCTACACCTATTTCCATGGTTACACCAAGAGTAATGTGCTCAGAGAAGACACATGCACACCATTACTGATTACGGCAAAAATCAAATATTCAAACCTACTGAGAATAGAAGAAAAAGGACTTATAAATTATTTAATAAAAATGGTTACAGCAACCTTAATAAAATTTCAGTTATCAAATAAATAATGAAATAGAGGGACATGGTGTTTTTTTTACATTTACATAAATCTTCGATAGAAATCCAGTGTCTATAGCTAGAGGTGACTAGCAAATTAGCCAACTAATATCAATGCTCACAATTAAAGCATAAAGATCTGATCTCAATGATTTAAGCTGACTCCAGTTTTTTATGAAGCAGGTAGTTTTCGTAAAGACAGGTTAAGATCTTAAGGAGAAACACCAATACAAAGTGTTTATTAATCATTTGAGTTGAGACAAACGGTGTGATGCACAGCAGAAACACATTGTAAATTAGTGATTTCAGTTAAAAACATCTTTAGAAATCAGAGTGAGTGCAGTTGGTATATTTGTCTTTAGACACACCCAGAAAAAATGGCATCTTATGATCATTTAATTTTAGCTGACAGTTCGTTCACATATAATTATTTACCATTAACAGTCTAGGTTTTGCGTAGATCTGATGCCGAAACAAACCCAGCTGCATAAAGTTAAATGCTCACTCAGTAACACAGCAGCATGTCTATAATAACTAGCATAGCACTGTGAAGTTTGCATTCACTGTGAGGTGAGAATTCTGCTGTGAGTAACACAGATCAATGTGTACAGACATCAGCAACAAGCACTCCATCCTTAACCTGACATGGCAGTGGGTGGAGACCTGAGACTCTAAAGGAGACGAATGCTCTACTCAGTACAGATGAGATGGTGTGCATATGCAGTTAGTGATGTGTGACTGTGTTGTTATTACTGATGTTCATTATCACTATTCCAACGCCACAGATTCTCTTATCATATGCTTTGTTTTTTTTTTCTCTGCTGTCACAGTTTGGGCATTGTGAGGTGCAAGCTTATTTTAAAGTCCAGAGCTATCTTTAATTCAAATCTGATTATATTTTATAAACACATTAGAAGTTAAACCACAACATCTCGTTAATTGTAATTTGTGTAAATGTAGCATATGATTAAAAAAAGACAGGCTGTTAACGACCCATCACTCCTGGCACAAACATCCCGATGTATTAGCCTACAGGGTGACTGATGGACTACAAACAGATGGCAAATAATTACACTGCAATTTATTTGAAGGAATTCCAAATATGATTGCCTGCTGCTAAATTCAGTTTGTTTCAATTACACATAGTCAGGTTGCTGCAGGGCAACACATCTCTGCAAGCAAGCAGGTCAGCAAGATTCTACAAATGTACTCCAGCTATTAATAGCCTATTCTACAACTTCCCTTTTAAACCACCTCAGTTTCTGGTAACTGACTGTAACTGATTGCTTAGAGCACCCTATGGAGTGAATGGTCATCCTGGAGTATTGCTCATACAAAACAAATCAATTCGGTTTAACAACCATCATTTTGACCACCAGGAATTTGACATAATAATAATAATATGACTAATATAAACATGACTGTGTAAAACGTTCTAGTACACTATAAAAATATTATAATATGGCGTATAAAACATTTCCTGAGCTCTCTAAAGTAGCCTGGTTCGCTTTACCCCGTATTATACCATGTTCTATAGACACCATATAATTGAAAACTGAATTGGTTGTTTTTGGAATTAAGTTTTATGAAGTACATATTAAGTCCATGTCTCCAACCATAGTTTTTTCTCTAGTACACACAGTCCATACAGGGGGTCCTCGACTTAGGACATTGATCCGTTCCTACGTCGCGTCGTAAACTGATTTTCGGTGTAAGTCGGAACATACGTACATACTGTACGTAAATAACATACTGTAAGCACTTATCCTATCCTAACACCTAGGCTTCTCGGTCCCAATCCGCGTAACCGTGTATTCTTCCGCCGCGCACACCACACACGAAGTTCACGTTACGACGTTTACGACGCAAAACCACTTAAGTCCAAACAAGGCTTTATACAGGAAATGGGAGATGTGTCGTAAACATCGTAACTCTGGACTGACGTAACCCGAGGACCTCCTGTATAATGATGTAACATATAAACTGCAAAAAAAAGGCCATTTTGCTTTCATTATTTTGTGACATCATTAAAAAACCAATGCACTTACCTGTGTCTCTAACCAGCCAACAACAGTTTAGCTCCACTAGTGTTATAAGTAGTGTTTCATTTCACTCACGACTTAGTGATCATCAGCTAAACGAAATATATAAGACAAAAATGTAAGTGAGCGCCCTTTAACTCTACACTAATTTTATATTTAGTGGACTCTTGTCTCTTGCTCGCCCCCATTATGCCCTTTATACTGAAGACTTCTATCTCCTCCTCTTGAAGGGTTTTGTATAATGAATGGGCTTCAATTAGACTTCACCTATGGGTGTTCACAGGGACCAACTATGAAAATGCCTTTTTGGCATAAACAAAAGAGTGTGTTAACAGTTTTATTACATAAACTTTGACACACCTAGCTAGGTTAAAAGGAGCTCAACTGGAAAGGCACCAATAAGCTAGTGATAGCTGAACATACCTATGCTCACATTCGGATAAACTGCAGCCTCTTGTCACCAGGTTATTATAAGTACACAGCTTAATCAGGATCACACTTGCTGAGAAGACTTAGATGAATATGATTTTGCTGATCCAGCGGAAAACTAGAGCAAATCTAGACGATAACACAAGAGAGATCAAAAAGACCGTTTTTTTTACTTCTAACTTGAGAATAAACCTCATGTCTTCACTTAACTGAGCGTGCTACAGAGGTACTAGCAGTTGTCCGTTACATATATATTTTAAACAAATATAAAAGCATTACAAAATTATAAACTCCAACTTGTGCGACCGTGCTAAATGAGCTGAGATGTTGAAAGAAAGTTAACGCCCTTACCTTCAGCTAACGGCTCCAACGGTCACGCTCGCGCCTTCTAACAGTTTCCACGGAGCGTTTGGAAATAAACAACGTTTGCAGATGTTGGTTTCTACTTTCTGGATTCTTTGTTTTGTTGAATTCTCAACGCGACGCCCACGGCCATGACCCCGGAGGGGCAGCGTTTCAAAGCCGCTTCAAGTGAACGGTAACTGGGTACCAACGTCTCAACCTTCTCCCTCCCTCAGTCTCTGTCGCTCCCGCGTTGTGATTTTTTTTTATCCCCTTCTCCATCCGCCCGTATTCCGAAAGGCCCCGCCTCCTGCGCTTTGGTTGGCTCGTAGTACAGCGCCCCATGGGCTTGAAAGCGTTCTGATTTGCTAATATTATCCAGCCACCTGCATTGGAATTGGTTAATATATAATTGTCACACAATTGGAGGCGCTGCTTATGAGTATGAACATGTAGCCAATCCCATAGTAAAGGGGCGTGGCCTTCCTTCGTTTAATTTAAATGTCATCTAATCGTCTTTTCAGAAGCGGCTACTTCAGCCAATAGGAAGGCGAGGACGCTTCTATCCACCAATGAAATGCGAAGGAAGATACGCTGTTCCGTGGCCATAGCAATGATGTAATGGTCCACTTTTCTCCGAGCTCTCAGTTCCGTCCCTGCGGCAATGTGAGCAAGAAGAGAGGGGGCAATACTGAGAGAGAGGGGGCGAAATAACTGGTTTCATCATCGATAGCTCATACACCGTGCAGTAATCCACCTTGGAACTGAAATGTGAGATATTGTTGGGACCGTCTCTGATTCCCAAAAGCGTTATGACCTAACCGTTGATGGGAAAACATCAAAGCTTTACCGAAGGCTGCTACCTCCCATGGGCTATCAGCTTACACGGGTCAGAAAAACTAACTTTTAGGCGTTTTGAGTTGTTTCCTCAGCTGCCCAAACTAATTCCTGTAGAGTATCTTTAGGAACCTGGTCAAGACTGAGGCCGAGACCTAAGAGAAGTCCACTGTTTTTTTTTATTATTATTATTTTCGCAACTGAAGACAGTAGCAATTTAGCTAGTTCACTTGTCTTGTTGAAAATGTCACCAAGCTTCGATTACACTGACCAATAAATAAACCAGAACTGAACTAAAGTGGTATGTCAGTGTGTCAGTAGGGATGTAATATCCCACATACATTTTTTTTATTTTAAATGAATGCACAGACTCTTAAAAATATGCTATTGTTGCATAAACTGATGCCATCATAACAAAAAAGCAAATAACAGTATTTAGATTTTATTTTTCAGCAAATAACTTGTGTGTGCATCAAAATGGCAGTTTTCTCTTGTCCTACATTTTGCAGATTGTGTCAAATAAATTAATAAAAAACATTTTTTATTCATTTATATGTATGTTTTGATAGACGTGTCATTTAAGGTAAAAAAAACTAACATTATTAAAAATAATAACTTCCCCACAATGTGCAACTCTGTTACCCCAAATTTCCACCACAAAGGAAGAGGAAATCCAGTTAGTCAGCGATAAACGTGAAAAAAAAATATTACAATGAATATAAATGTTATTGTAATTTGTTTTTATTTACTCGATTATGGCATAAAATGGATATACTCTTGCATACTATGATCAAAGACACAAACTACTCATCCAGTTGTCTTTGAGGAAATGAACCACTGGTAGAACCAAAAGCTCAGCTGGCCCTTTTCCCCTTAGTTTTTGTTTGGGAATGTGCTGTAGAAATCCACTTAATACTGATATCCAGAGACAGTTAATACAGTCTTGGGTCAACAGGCCTACGTATTGCTTTTCCATACTGTGGTTCATTAACTGATGGTGATTCTTTGATCTTCTCTGTCTACAAAAATAAATAACTCTGAATTTCCCCTTCAGTGGCTAACAGTAGTTGCTATTTTCAAGGGGTTGGAAATAAGAAAGCATCTCTTTACTTGTTGGTTTCTTCAATATAAGGCTTGCTATGTTTGAGCTGAATGGTTAATTATGTAACATACATTCACAAATACTTATGTTAATGTAGCGATGTTAAAGACAAGGTCAGGGTAAATTCTTAGTGTCCATGTTACCTACCCATCTCAAGTGAAATACACATAGAAATCACCATCTAACTTTGAGGCAATGCAAAGAGTTTTATCCCTGAATCAGGCCTAGAGTGGAGTGAGCTGAATAATATTATCCTGTATCTCTCAATGTTATAGTGGCAGAGGTGCGGGGATGAGGCGTTTCACACCTCGTAACCATTAGCTTACAGGTGTAAATGAAAGTAGATGACGTAGCAAGGTCTGGTCCCCAGTGTTACACTACTTATTACAGACCTAAGCAATAATAACAGCAGATATGGCGTTATTAGTCAGAAAATGAATTTAATTTCAATGAATTTGAATCACTGCTTTGGAATAATATATATAAAAAACCCTGAATATTTAAAAAAAACTCTGAAACTTATAATCTGGGGTTTCGAGAACAGGTTAAATAAGTATTTTAATAGTTTAATGGTACTTCAACCCACAGACACATGATTATAAAGCACACAGGCAAATAAGGATATGACTGTGGAAATTATATTGATAATTTACGCCGCTGACTTCAGACGATGCCTTGGGACTCTACAGTAAAGGTCTTTTCAAAACATCCTTCAGCACTTCTGTCGCAGGCCGATTATTCCCAGACACATTCAGTGATGTAGAGGTCTTGTGTTTGGGCCGACCAGCTCACTGTTTTGTGAAATAGCAGCTTCTTTGTTTGAATTGATTTACAGCTTCGTTTTTCAAAATAACAGCTTCTTAACAGGTCCCCACTCTGTCCTGAGTCCTGAGTTGTGTTCTCACAGTGGAAGGAAGACATACATTGATCCATACACTCATCCATACAGCCATAAATCCATCAACACATCCATCCACAAACGCCTGTCCATCCATTCATCTATCTATCCATCCATCCATCCATCCATCCATCCATCCGTGCATACATACACACATGTCACTTTCAATTTCACGCATAGTCTGGAAAATTGAAATACCACTATAGTTCATTAAGGAAAAACATTTACAAATAATAAAATTACACGAGGTGGTATGTAGCACTGTACCACGTTTTTCTGTGACAATCACCTGGTCCTGTGATTCATAGAGGAGGGCATTTAAGAGCTTGTTAATTCTTAAATTCTTATCCAGTTCAGGGTCGCAGTGGGACTGGAGCTTACCCAGCATCACTGAGCGCAAGGTGGGAACACACACTTCACAGGGCGACACACACTGACACATCCACTCACACACATGGACACTTTTGAGTCGTCAATCTACCTACCAACATGTGTTTTTGGATCATGGGAGGAAACCGGAGCACTACAGTGACACTTCCTGCTGCGCCACTGTGCTTCCCATCGAAAACATATCATATGGTTTTTCATGAAAAATACAGTGACTACCATTTGTATGTAACACAAGGAATAAATCTACTCCCTTTACCATTATTTCCTATGTGATAATTACATTTATATTAATGTGGAAATTACACTATGCTGTGTTTTATAGACCTTAAGTCTGAAGATCCAAAACACACATACACCCTCACACACAAACACAAACACAGAGCCGCATCCATACATAACTTTTTTATATGTGAACTGAGGTAAGAAAATGATGAAAGCTAGAATATGAACAGAGATTCTGAAAAGGTACTTCATTTGCAGAGCTGCTATTTTTAAGTTTGAGTGTTTGAATTTTAAAAAATCACCTTTTTATTATAAACAAGGCCAAGTGAAAGTCATAAATTCATTCATTCATTCATTGATTCATTATCTGTAACTGCTTATCCAATTCAGGGTCACAGTGGGTCCAGAGCCTACCTGGAATCATTGGGCACAAGGTGGGGAATACACCCTGGAGGGGGCGCCAGTCCTTCACAGGGCAACACACACACACACACACACACACATTCACTCACACACTCACACCTACGGACACTTTTGGAGTCACAAATCCACCTACCAACGTGTGTTTTTGGACTGTAGGAGGAAACCGGAGCACCCGGAGGAAACCCACGCAGACACAGGGAGAACACACCACACTCCTCACAGACAGTCACCCGGAGGAAACCCACGCAGACACAGGGAGAACACACCACACTCCTTACAGACAGTCACCCGGAGGAAACCCACGCGGACACAGGGAGAACACACCACACTCCTCACAGACAGTCACCCGGAGGAAACCCACGCAGACACAGGGAGAACACACCACACTCCTCACAGACAGTCACCCGGAGGAAACCCACACAGACACAGGGAGAACACACCACACTCCTTACAGACAGTCACCCGGAGGAAACCCACGCGGACACAGGGAGAACACACCACACTCCTCACAGACAGTCACCCGGAGGAAACCCACGCGGACACAGGGAGAACACACCACACTCCTCACAGACAGTCACCCGGAGGAAACCCACGCGGACACAGGGAGAACACACCACACTCCTCACAGACAGTCACCCGAAGCGGGAATTGAACCCACAACCTCCAGGTCCCTGGAGCTGTGTGACTGCGACCACTACCTGCTGCGCTACTGTGCCGCCCTCATAAATTCATGGTTCATTAAAATTAATGCTCTATATGTGACAGAAGTTGTTCACTCATGGCAAACCAATGTCCCATAACGAACCAAACTGGTCAGATGCGTGTCATTTTGGAACTTATTTTGGAGCAAGTTAAATGGTGGAATTGTCCACCACTTCACCCTTATCTGGGTTGATTCTGTGTTGCTGGTGTGATCACCAGTGCATGTGAGTGTTTTCCACCTGAGAGACCCAGGTAAAGCACACAGGCAAGTGTAATAAAGGCCTTAGTAAGAGGAGGGGGTGGGGGCGTGGATTAGTGCTACTACGCTCTCTAAAATGGAAAGTCTCATGCGTGGGCTCTGTCTGATCTAAAATGGTTTGTGTTAAACACTCAATCAATAATCTGCTTTTATATAACAGCCCGGTTATGACCCTTTGCAAATTGAAAGTGCATAAAAATAGTGACCGTAAGGTCCATAAATTATGAAAGCATGGGGTCATGTACTTAACTGTATTGGAAAGGCGGTTTGGAATTCACTAATGAGACTTGTATCCTGTTGGATGTTCCAGTGGAAAACTCTCTGTTAGTGTTATTTGGGCCAAGACAAGGCTTGAACTGTGTCCAAGAAAGCAGTCCTCCGAGACTGTGGTAATTATGCCTAGTAATTATATCACAAAAGCAGTGAGCTCAATTAAGAGCAGTGTATAGAGCAACGGCATCCAAATTGCAATCAGCGGTGCACCAACGACCTGTGGCGATCTTCCTGCCCCTCGACGCTCGATCAAAAACAATCACATCCCTTGAAATCCGGGATTAAAGTCGGATTAGGCAGGCAAATATTAATTCCCACAGGGTCTGGGCACAGGAGTGAGCCGAGATGCTGGAGTCTGGACGGCTCTCACCCAGCAGAGAGGATTTTCCTGGTAAATAACACGGAGAGGGAGAGTTTGTACCACAAGCGCTATATATTTTTCTATCTGTGTTTTGCAGCTTTACTCCCCTAGTGAGAAGATAACGATAATCTCTCAAATGTTATTGTTATCAGCTTTCTTCCCCTCAGCGGGGGGCTAAATGGCCATGTGCTGGAGTGTGACGTGGTATTCAGGCCTGTGTTGTTCTGTTGTCATTGCAGCTTATGTAGATGTAATGGATCGGAGGTATTGATCGTGCATTAGGCAGGGGAAAAAAGCCCTGAGTTTGCAGGGCAGCACAAAGAAAAGATGAGGTGTTCATGCACTTAACCAAACCACCTTTTACCCTTTTGTCCCTGTGCAACAGTAAATACAGGCCTGTGTTTTACCAAGAATCCCACAACAACTAATGACCTAACCATTCTCTGTCACTCAAACTGGAATTATAAAGCCATAAACTGACCTCACATTGGAAATCGTTGCGGATAAAATGGGACAGTACGCCTCATGCCAGATTCACATGACATCAGCCTGAAATGCAGTAGGATGAGTTGTTCATGAGCTCAACTAACTCCATCCCACTTAGCCTCCACACACACATAAACAGATTAAATAAACAGGCCTCTCTGATACAGGTCTGAGTCATAGCGAGGGATGCCATCCTGGAGGCTAAAGCACACAGCAGAGCACAATTCTTCCTAATAGCTCACGGGGAGCTTTCCATGCTGTAATAAAAATGGCTTTTTAATGTTCAAACATGTGCTGTTGGACACTGGATTTAATTCAGAGTTGTTCAGGTTCCATTAGCTTAAAAACTACAGGGGTAGACAGGTAGACAGACAGACAGACAGACAGACATGCCTCTTTCACACATGAACTCTGGAGAATTTCTAGAGAAACTCTGGAGTATCGGGTCTGGAGATGTCCCGGAGCACAGCGGGAGATTTTCTGCGTCAGGCGGGTTTTCACAGTAGGACATAAAACACATGCTTTAGGCTTGGCGCATTGCCTGTGCGGTGTGTACAGGAGAAACTCCTGAACATTTCCCGCAACGTTCTCACATGCGCTGACTCTGAATACACCCTAGTCTAGTAGGGCAGAAGGAGAATAAGGTCCGGGACGAATGTTGTGGGAGGTCACGTTCACATATACATACTCGCCAGGTAAACTGGAAAATTTCTGGATTACTGTGATTACAGCCACACAGACAGCCAACCAGCCAGTCAGACAGCCAGAGAGTCAGACAGACAGACAGTCAGACAGACATGCCTCTTTCACACATGAACTCTGGAGAATTTCTAGAGAAACTCTGGAGTATCGGGTCTGGAGATGTCCCGGAGCACAGCGGGAGATTTTCTGCGTCAGGCGGGTTTTCACAGTAGGACATAAAACACATGCTTTAGGCTTGGCGCATTGCCTGTGCGGTGTGTACAGGAGAAACTCCTGAACATTTCCCGCAACATTCTCACATGAGCTGACTCTGAATACACCCGGAGTCTTTAGTAGAGCAGAAGGAGAATAAAGTCCGGGTGGGGTCCGGGACGAATGTTGTGGGAGGTCACGTTCACACATACATCCTCTCCAGGTAAACTGGAATATTTCTGGATTATTGTGATTACAGCCAGACAGACAGACAGCCAACCAGACAGTCAGCCAGCCAGACAGACAGCCAGTCAGACAAGGATTCAGCTGTCTGCTGATGTTTTCTCTGTGTTTTTTCCCCTAATTAAGTTTGGGATGTTCCTCTCACTGTTGCCTCTGGTGCCGCTTAGTGAGGGGGTGGTTCTGCATTTCTAGACCTCTGCTGAGACAATCACCTCTTTTTATTGCAGGATTGAAGGGTACCATACCCCTGTTGTGATTTTCCGTCACGGTCTGGACTTGGTTAAAGTTTCTGTTTCCATCTGTCGTGCTGATCAGGAAAAGTGCAGTGATATCAATGGAGTTAGCTAACCACGCGGAAGAAACCGGGCTGTCGTGTCCATGTAGAAACCCCACTGGAATGCTTCCTCTCTTTGTTCGGAACCGTTCAGCCCCGAACTTTTACAGCTCATTGAAGCATCACAATGATTCTGAAACTGTAATTTTAATGAAAGCATATTACCTAGTGTTCCTTTAATGTCTGTTAGGAAAAAAATGGACTGAACTAAAGTGAAGAAACAAAATTGAAATGGCCCTATAATTTACACTATAATCTTTAATAATGTTATTAAAGTATGTTTCTCATGTGTTTGCAGTCACCTAACAAACTCTTCAGTGTCTGCGGATAAACTGATATTGTCCTTCTGGGTTTATTTGCATAAAGAAGTTGGGAACACCTATTTTAAAACGTCCCTTGCTGTAGAAAAAGCAGGGCATGGATATATAAAGAGAGAGAGAGAGAGAGAGAGAGAGAGAGAGAGAGAGAGAGAGAATAAGCAGTAGTCTCTCTGGTTATGAAGCATTGCTGCAGCCATAACTCCTAATGACTGTCACCACGCCACGGGTCGCCTGCCCATGCCGGCTCATTAGGGCACGACATTGATAAATAGGTCATTGAGATTCAGTGTACGGTAAAGGACAAAGCAGCAGTGGAGCTACTGTGCTCCATGAATACACACCACCAAAGGAGAAGGGATAGAAAGAACAGGGCCAAAGAGGAAGGAACGAGAGAGAGAGAGAGAGAAGGGGCCGAGCAGCAGGATGCTGGTTCATAGCGGCGACTGCACTTTCTGTGGCGAGCCAGATGTGAGCTCCACTCTATGTTGAGAAATAGGTTCAATTATGAATATTTCAAGACGAGATATAACGTTAAGATGAAAAGCAAAAGCCTCAGCTCAGCATCTCTTCTCCATCCCTTATTCTTCCCCCCGCTCTCCGGGAAAAGGTCAGAGACTCCGCCCAAGAGTGCTTCACCTCTCACAGACTGGACACCCAAAGGTAAAGGAGACTGACTGTAATTAACTCTACCTTTTCAGGCCTTTTTCTGAGCTGTTTGAAAGTGAGGAGTGTAATTATAAGAGGAAGGACAAGCGGCGCTCATTAGAAGAGGTTTCAAAGCCATAGGCTGGTTAACGGGATTTCCTCACAGACCCAAGATCTCTCCAAATACAGAGAAACCCTACTGTCTCGACCCCGATTGAACATTAGTACAACAAACACAGGCTAAAGATTGCTAAATGTTTTAAAGGAGACCCCTAACACCCCTTTTCTGTGAGTGAGTGCTGTTCTGGGGACGTAGTGTGTGACATGCTTGGGTCAAAATGGTTTTCTCTGTTTAAACCACATCATTGCACTGCCACAAACGCAGGTCCAGTGACACTGCGGGGAGTCAGACGAGGAGACGGGACAGCTCAAAAGTCTCCGGACTCTACAAAAGCACAAAATCAGAATGCTTTCAGATTAGGGAAGCACACAAGACACTCATTGGTTTGTCTTCGTTCACAATCTGTGAGTTGGAAGGCTCCAGATGTCCTCTTTTATAACATGTCAGATATTACTGGATCAGAAACGTCTTATTAGAAGATTAGAAACGTCCCAGATATACAGCACAACTTTGAACATACCACATTACATGGTTTCCCAGGTTCTGCATACAACTAAATTTAGGCTGAATGTGCTAGTGTAGATTCAAGTGGATGTAGTGTCATGTGATTTTAGGGCCTCAGATGGACCTGCTAGTGTAAGTGCAGTTTAACATGATCATACCTAAATTCATTATCTGTAAGCGCTTATCCAGTTCAGGGTCGTGGTGGGTCCAGAGCCTACCTGGAATCATTGGGCGCAAGGCAGGAATACACCCTGGAGGGGGCGCCAGTCCTTCAAAGGGCAACACACACACACATTCACTCACACACTCACACCTACGGACACTTTTGAGTCGCCAATTCACCTACCAACGTGTGTTTTTGGACTGTGGGAGGAAACTGGAGCACCCAGAGGAAACCCACGCAGACACAGGGAGAACACATCACACACCTAACAGACAGTCACCAGGAGGAAACCCACGCGGACACAGAGAGAACACACCACACTCCTCACAGACAGTCACCCGGAGGAAACCCACGCAGACACAGGGAGAACACACCACACTCCTCACAGACAGTCACCCGGAGGAAACCTACGCAGACACAGGGAGAACACACCACACTCCTCACAGACAGTCACCCAGAGGAAACCCACGTGAACACACCACACTCCTCACAGACAGTCACCCGGAGGAAACCCACGCAGACACAGGGAGAACACACCACACTCCTCACAGACAGTCACCCGGAGGAAACCCACACAGACACAGGGAGAACACACCACACTCCTCACAGACAGTCACCCGGAGGAAACCCACGCAGACACAGGGAGAACACACCACACTCCTCACAGACAGTCACCCGGAGGAAACCCACGCAGACACAGGGAGAACACACCACACTCCTCACAGACAGTCACCCGGAGGAAACCCACGCAGACACAGGGAGAACACACCACACTCCTCACAGACAGTCACCCGGAGGAAACCCACGCAGACACAGGGAGAACACACCACACTCCTCACAGACAGTCACCCGGAGGAAACCCACGCAGACACAGGGAGAACACACCACACTCCTCACAGACAGTCACCCGGAGGAAACCCACGCAGACACAGGGAAAACACACCACACCCCTCACAGACAGTCACCCGGAGGAAACCCACGCAGACACAGGGAGAACACACCACACTCCTCACAGACAGTAACCCGGAGGAAACCCACGCAGACTCAGTGAGAACACACCACACTCCTCACAGACAGTCACCCAGAGGAAACCCACGCAGACACAGGGAGAACACATCACACTCCTCACAGACAGTCACCTGGAGGAAACCCACACAGACACAGGGAGAACACACCACACTCCTCACAGACAGTCACCCGGAGGAAACCCAAACAGACACAGGGAGAACACACCACACTCCTCACAGACAGTCACCCGGAGGAAACCCACGCAGACACAGGGAGAACACACCACACTCCTCACAGACAGTCACCCGGAGGAAACCCACGCAGACACAGGGAGAACACACCACACTCCTCACAGACAGTCACCCGGAGGAAACCCACGCAGACACAGGGAGAACACACCACACTCCTCACAGACAGTCACCCGGAGGAAACCCACGCAGACACAGGGAGAACACACCACACTCCTCACAGACAGTCACCCGGAGGAAACACACGCAGACACAGGGAGAACACACCACACTCCTCACAGACAGTCACCCGGAGGAAACCCACGCAGACACAGGGAGAACACACCACACTCCTCACAGACAGTCACCCGGAGGAAACCTACGCAGACACAGGGAGAACACACCACACTCCTCACAGACAGTCACCCAGAGGAAACCCACGCAGACACAAGGAGAACACACCACACTCCTCACAGACAGTCACCTGGAGGAAACCCACGCAGACACAGGGAGAACACACCACACTCCTCACAGACAGTCACCCGGAGGAAACCCACGCAGACACAGGGAGAACACACCACACTCCTCACAGACAGTCACCCGGAGGAAACCCACGCAGACACAGGGAGAACACACCACACTCCTCAAAGACAGTCACCCGGAGGAAACCCACGCAGACACAGGGAGAACACACCACACTCCTCACAGACAGTCACCCGGAGGAAACCCACGCAGACACAGGGAGAACACACCACACTCCTCACAGACAGTCACCCGGAGGAAACCCACGCAGACACAGGGAGAACACACCACACTCCTCACAGACAGTCACCCGGAGGAAACCCACGCAGACACAGGGAGAACACACCACACTCCTCACAGTCACCCGGAGGAAACCCACGCAGACACAGGGAGAACACACCACACTCCTCACAGACAGTCACCCGGAGGAAACCCACACAGACACAGGGAGAACACACCACACTCCTCACAGACAGTCACCCGGAGGAAACCCACACAGACACAAGGAGAACACACCACACTCCTCACAGACAGTCACCCGGAGGAAACCCACGCAGACACAGGGAGAACACACCACACTCCTCACAGACAGTCACCCGGAGGAAACCCACGCGAACACACCACACTCCTCACAGACAGTCACCCGGAGGAAACCCACGCAGACACAGGGAGAACACACCACACTCCTCACAGACAGTCACCCAGAGGAAACCCACGCAGACACAGGGAGAACACACCACACTCCTCACAGTCACCCGGAGGAAACCCACGCAGACTCAGTGAGAACACACCACACTCCTCACAGTCACCCGGAGGAAACCCACGCAGACACAGGGAGAACACACCACACTCCTCACAGACAGTCACCCGGAGGAAACCCACACAGACACAGGGAGAACACACCACACTCCTCACAGACAGTCACCCGGAGGAAACCCACACAGACACAAGGAGAACACACCACACTCCTCACAGACAGTCACCCGGAGGAAACCCACGCAGACACAGGGAGAACACACCAGACTCCTCACAGACAGTCACCCGGAGGAAACCCACGCGAACACACCACACTCCTCACAGACAGTCACCCGGAGCGGGAATCGAACCCACAACCCACAATTATTAATAATTTAAATAAAATACATACAGGGTGCCAATACATAAACCCTGTAAGGGCTACGCTCTAATAGAAATAGCTTATGTTTTAGAGTCGTAAAGTCACATGAGGAGAAAACAGCTCGAGCTCTCACAGGTGGGGCTATAAACAGAGAGCTAATAGTGAGTTAATGAGCCGTGTGTAGGATCATCAGCGGGCCAGTGGGTTAACAGCAATTAAACCCAAACTGCATCACACAGTCACCAGAGTCCATTCAGCTAAATTACACATCACTGACCTCTAACACAAATATGTGACGTGTCCCCTGCATCACCATCAACAGCCCCAGAAACACTGACATCACACAGTCACACACAGTATCACAGAAAATACACAATTGTTTATGATTATTAAAGGCTAAGCACCAGCTCTATGAAAGTGTCAAACAAATAAATACAGTGGAATTTGAGTTCCTAACTTGTGTTTATTGATAGTCAGAAAACAAGTTATTTCTTACTAATTCAAGGAATAAGGTTTAAAAGACCGTTGGTCCCCACCCCCCAACGGTGTTCGGAAACTCTAATAGGCGTCTTGCCTGTGACGTAGATGGTGGACAACAACTCTAGAAGTTGCACTTAATTTAATGCAAAATGAGGAAAAGGTGTGTTGTTTTTGGCTGCAATCATTCAATGTACAGTGGGACATCTGTGAACAAATGACCCAAAGATCCCAAAATATCCAGAAAATGGACTAAATTTGTCCACTTTAAACGGACACTTTGGAAAGGACCATCCGCTCACTCCGTTATCTGTAGCTCATTTCACTGGCGCTTTTCCAACAATATGGGCATGTAAGGACACCAACGAAAGGTGTTCAAGAGCCTCTGTAACATGGAGGTAAACAGGGTAAGGACACTCACTTCGCCTGTTTTAGTTGGTGTTAGTTAACGTTAGCTTGACTCGCTAAACTCGGTGGCTCAGATTATACTCGGCTACGTAGCTGCATTACGGAGGTTTATAGTGTCGGATGAATTCGAGTTCGACTTCGATCACATTTACAAGAATAACGGTACCTCTAAATTTGAGTTTAGCTTATTGCTAGGCTATTGTCATGAATAATGTTGGTTATTTAGCTAGCTAGATACTGTCATAACGGTGTTTTACCGCGACGTTGTTCAGCTGTTGTCCATCAGTGACGTCACGGTTGCGTTCAAGAATTTCCGTAGCGAGCTCGGGTTTTTCCGTCAATTTAATAAAATTGTCAGTTTTAAAGCAAATTAAGCTGCTATTTTCATTTTAATTCATACTTATATCTGTCAGTAACTACAATAATGTGAAATATTCATAGGGGTCCATTAAGTGGTGCTTAGCCTTTAAACACACAGCGACCATTTCTTTAAAGCATATTTTTGTAAATTCTGGATGGACATTTTAGAAACCTTTATCAAACTAAATTTAGATCCTGAAAAATAGAATGTTCCCATTTCATCAGCGCTCTCTGATTAGCCAAATGTTGCTGTGCTTTCTGTTTTCTTCAGCTCCCAAGCACCAAGCTTAACACACTTGGAGGAGAACACTAACTTACTACTTGATTCTCTTGAACTAACAGACACCTGCATTGGTTTGATGTCATAGTGAGAGACGGGGAAGAGGGAGGGCAGACGGATAATTGTACTCTCTTAGATGACTAAACTACCTCGCTACAAACTGACATTTTTCTCTGTTCTTAAAGGTAAACTAACCTGCTATAAACTGACATGTTTCTCTCTTTTTCATCCTGTAATGGAGAGGGGTAGGTTTACCATATGGAATCCAAGCCTGCTGCATCTTTTTTCACTGCATAAACATCTCTCTCCACGCGTGTCCCTCTCTTTCAACTGCAGCATTCCCTGCAAACAAGACAGACGCAGTCTTTCATCATTTGCCTTCGCACACGCACACACCCATTCCAACTCGCAGCCAAGTGAAATCAAAGCAAAGTTTGTTGAAGTGTTCTGGGGTTTTGTTAATCAGAGCATTGTGGTTAGGTCCTGCTGTGTCGGCTCCTCTCTCGCTGCTTTTAATTAATGGCCCCCTCCCCTCACCCCCGGAGGGCCACCGGCCCCTGAGGAACGATGACACCAAAGATGAAGACCCCTTTAGGGATATGTATTTTCAGTCTTTCTTTTTTTTTTTTTTTTTCGTCTCGTCTTACCCAATTTATAGGACACACAAGGAGGCAGGGGGAGTCGGGCTGGGGGAAGCTGAAAGCTTGACACTTTTTAAGTTATTTTTAGCTGGTTTGGTCTCTGTTAGAAGACTCGGAATAATGACGTGCTCACAGTTAGCGCAGCATCATTAGAAGGTGTTCGTTTTGCAGTGAATTTGGGATTGAGGTTCGTACACCGTTCGGGGCATTAAATGAAATGGTAATAACTTGAAATGTCAGCACTGGGATCGTAAACAATGAGTGCCAGTTATGGTGGATTGGTTAATATGAGAATGCTAACTGACGTTCAATCATTATTAGCTACATTAGCATACATATGGTTTATTCATGAAACTTCAGCTGAATTTGGAGCAGAAATTTAGACGGTGGGGAAATGATAACGTATAAAGGACTCGTTCTGCAACAGCGAGGAGGATTCAGTAATCTGCCACTGACAAGGTTGAGTCACAGAAGCCTTAGGCTTTCATTTCTACCTGTAATTCTTGGTCTAGGGGCAGCACGGTGGTGCAACAGGTAGTGACCTCGAGCCTGTGTCTGTGTGTGTGTATATATAAATAAGTCAGTTCTCAAATTAAATTCCTTAAAACTACAAAATAAAGTGGTCTCCACCAATATTTCAAACTAGCTGCACAAGTAATTTGTTGTCATTCCAGGACCTCATTATCTGCTGATATCACTGACCAATTCAGTGTTTTCCCTAATTACAACTGAACCATATCATTTCTTATTTATTAAAGATGAAAGACAACAATAAAAAAAAAGAACAAAATAGCATTTTTATTCACTTTTTATATTAGTTCCATATTTCTTTAGAAAACAAGATTAATATCTATAACATACACACAAACATAGTAGAATGTGCAGATTAAAAATAATTGTCTCTCTTTCCAGTAAATATAATATTTGGACAGTTCAGAAAAATAAAAGCCCATCGGTCCCTTTTTGTAAATAAACTCCCAGAGAGAAATGGCCCTCGTCTGGGAAAGGGAGGCCAGGCTACAAATCTGCAATCCAAGTCCTATATTCAGTCAGGACTAGTACTACAGTCATTTCAGACACTGCTTGTTTTTTTTTGTTTGTTTGTTTGTTTACACAAATATACGTGTAGCGCAAGACGTCCCAACACATTACTGAATACCGAACCGTACAATAGTAGTTCCCACATGACATTTCATAGAGGAAAATCAAGTGAAAGGACACCTGATGACAGCAGAGATTACAGGATTTTTCAGTAACTTTTAAAAGACACAATAAAACGAGGCAAAAGAATCGTCTTTAACAGTTTTGAGCCACCTGCACGTTCAATCGGCAACCTCGGGTTCAGTTATCCATTTTGGATTTTAAAAGTCTGTGAGCGATCCGCAAACCTAAACCAGATCTTTCCTCAGCCCTCTGAGCAAATATTAAAAAAAATAAAATAAAAATAAAATATAACCCATCGCCAGTAGCAGTAGCATTCTCACAGCGAATGGCAAGAATTGGTGACGTGGATCTTTGCTGGTATTTAAAGTAGAAACAGGCCACACAACCCAGAAGATACTCCCAAACCAGCTGAACTGCCTGTTTCTCACTCCATGTTTTTATCAATTATTTCAAAATGGCTTTTTTTAACTATGTGTATGTGTTTATGTAACACATGCTCCCAGTTGCATAAAGGTTAAAATAACTGTAACATTAAGCACATGTCGGTAAAAGCATACAATTTCGTTTTCTACGCACAATTAAAACTTGCACAAATACAATTTTTGCTAACTTTTGGTTCTGAGGAATTAGGACAGGGAGGGGAAAGAAATAAAATAATAGATAAAAAAAACAGAATCTTCAAACATTATTTTGAACACTGGACTCTAATTTAGAACTAGGGAACAAAATCTGAAGATGAACAAAAATCATTGATTAAATCACATAAATTGGAAATAATTTATCAATCTAAAGTGCAGATTCAAACGATGGGTTTATCGTGTCAACTGGTAAAAACCTTGCCAATTTTTCAACATTGAACATTAAGGCCTACTCCATTTTAAGGTGGTAATCAAAGTACAGCAATGCGTACCTTAACAGTCTTCGTAGATTAAAGAGGTACAGCATTGATTAGGTTTGTTTGGCTTCAGTATTTCTAACTGCGCTCGTAGAAACCCATTTTGGGAGAGTTTTGCTCCAGCCCCATATTAACACCTGACCATTCACACGTGGAACAAGTTCTATCATTCAGTTCAAGTGATCTCTTCATTCATCTCCTGTAACCAGGTGATATCTAGCATTGTTTTGGTGTGTACCCAGTATATTTCTTTCTTTAAAGTTTGTGTGCCATGGTTGCCACCAAAAACTGCCACAAGAAACGGCAATAAAGTTGAATCTATCATTTAATTGTAGTTCTTGCAATTTAAAAATGACACTATTGACACCAATATGGAAACTATTAATCTTTCAGCCCCGTTTCAAACTTGCTTCAGGGGGCTGTAGAATAAACGTTTACCATTAGATCAGGGCTGGAGGAGAACTCCGCAAAAGGGCAAGCTCTCCATCAACAGTTATGGAGACAGCGTGTTCAGAGGGAGCAGCACGCTTTTGTTAGCATCACAGAAAATGCTATAGTTGGATTTACAATTGTGAACAGCTCAGTCAAATTAGTGCTGCTGTAACAAGAAAACGTCACTCATCTTTCTGGCAGCTTTTCGACCTTCATAGCCTCTAGGCTATGTGAAACAGGAGTACAAAATCAACTCCGAACACCTTGAAGTTTCATCATAATTAGGCCAAAAAAGAGCAGAAAGTGCTTTTTTTGCAAATACGAAGTTTTCATGGAACAGCAGCAACACTCGTTTCTTCTTTTTCCTATTTTCCTTATTGGCACGACTGCAATAAACAAGTTTGCCATCAGAAGCAAAAAACATGCATAAGAACATTCCAGTATCTGCCGAACGATAGATATCCATTGTTATACAGTCTTACAAATATAGAAACAATTTACTTATGCGATTCTGCATACAGACTACCCTTCTTTCGTATTTCAAACATAGCATAAATATCAACAATAGTGACCTAGACACAGAAATACAATCATGATTAGTATAGTAAAAAGGTATGGCTTTCTTTCTAGCTTTCATTCCTCTTTTGAGTTCTGATTGAAGTAATGTTTTTAAAAGGGGAATCTTGCTAATCTCGAGCAGCTGATTGTGCAGAATGATGTCAGGGTATTGATTTGTGCTGATGGGGTTCGTGTCCAATGATGAGAAGGGTGTCGTCACAACTGCAGGAACAGCAGTCAAGCGTAAAGAGTGAAAGCAATTCAAAAACCAATGTAGTACATTTCAGTGTTAAAGCGCAGAAGCAGACTACAGTCAGGCTTTTCTGAAGCACAACCACGGTGTAATTACACAAAGCCTAACTGGAACAGCAAGGACAGTGTTGCTTTAAATAAGACAGGAGACGAAGAGCACAACCTAATGTAGGATATATTACGTGTACTAATAAGTTTTAAAGCATTTCTCTGTGTAGCGTACAGTTGGAATTAAAATGGGCAAGTGAGAAACATCCATTGGTCACTGTATTCGTTAAGAGTACCATCATAGAAATGGCACTGCAAGAGCTTGAGCACTGATTTGCTCTGTTTTTGGGGATAATACTGCATCCAAAAGTATGTTTTTGTTTAGATTATTTAAATATGGAGATTTCCTTGTTAGCGATTATGAACATACCGTATTAATACTTCATTTTAAGGTATACTTTTTGTTTTACTAAAATGATATTTATAACCTTTAAAAATTTAAACCTTTCTTTTGCTCATTTGCCATTTTATGGTAATCGTTGTGTAGTAATAATTACAATCATATGTTGCACAAAATTCTTTAAAACATATTTGTACTCCTAATTTATGTAGTTGTTTGCCACATTCTACTAAATACATTTATTTTAATGTATTTATGCTGGAGTCATCTGGTTTAAGCAACTCAGAAAGGTACTGAATTAATTTAGCAACATTTAACCAGACGTTTAGTGCCAAATCTAGCTCAGTTACTAAGTTGTACCTTTTGAACTCCTGCTGCATTCACACGAAATGTTCACAAACAGCAGGTGCTCAAAGGCAGCCATTTTGTTTGTAGCAGAGATACACATTAAAGTATTGTATCTCTTGCTAGAAAGATTTTTAAATGATCTTGCTGTAAGTAGAATGTATCAGGTCGTGCCTTACACTCTCCGACTGAACGTTCTGCCTTCTTGTCGTAAATTACAGCGTGTTAAACATAATATCAAACATGGAAAATAAGCAACGATCACAGTGGAGAATCAAATATTGCGGGCCTTGTTATTAGTAGCCTGAATAACCTACTCTGCACAAATGAGAATGAAAGGCCTCAACCTAAGCTATGTGAAATGATTTCTTTTCCTTCTATCACTACACGCTTAAAATTGAAGGTTTCCAAACTGGTTCTTGGCGTTGACATATAGATCTATGAAACTGTTATACATCTTTTTACATTATATAGAGGCCCTTTAAAACTCTTCAGACTCGTTTACAAAAATGGATGCTTAGAGAACCATAAAGGTTCTTTCTTCAGTGGCATCCTCCCAAAGAACGCTTTATTTTTAAGCATGTCTTAAAACCTCAGTTAGGTATAGCCTTTGGTAGAAAAAATTCCAACGCGAACAGGACAAATAAAGAGAATAAGCTCACACACTGCGTTGTGAACACATTTTTCAGGCCATGTTCTTTGGGATAAAACGAGTACTCCCAATCCGCTTTCAAAATGTTCTGAGAGACCACCACTGAGATCAACCACTCTGAAATCTACACCAGCAATTCAAGTAAAAGTGAATTATTTACAGACATTTTCTACTTACTGGTGCAGTAAGACTGAGTCTATGAGCGTCTAAAGAACATTCGGCGTCTGCCTCGAGGGCTTGCAGGACATCATGTGTAACTCCGACCACTGAGAAGTAATTATAGTCCTGCAATCTGTGGGTCTAATAGGCAGACTGCTGGAGATTTATGCAAAAACCGAGGCAGTCTAGATCCGCAACCACTGTACAGTCAGCATGCATCAAAGGGATGACTTCGGTACAGATCGACCAGTGAATTGTGCTGTGTTCTAAAAATCACAATCCTTCTCCAGGAGCACAAAACATATAAAAGGAAAAAAGGCCCCAGAGGAGGTCAAAATCAACAGCAGTGAGTGCACTGTACAATTAAATTACAATTACACCGATAGGTCGAGCAGGAGAGTCCACAAATGTCCATTTCTCCTAAGAACGGTTTGAAAAGCAACAAACATGATTAGCACAGGAAATAAGTGAAATAAGGTGGAAAAGTTTAACATGGAATTGCTTTTGGACTACAGTGTAGATGGCACAGGTGAACTGCGGATTTCCCATCCTAAATACTAACTGCTTCAACAGAACATGTTGTAATCTGTACATTTGCCGTATGCCCTGTGTTTCTGTAATTGGCAAAGGCTGCAGGGCAGGCTGCTGGAAAAAAAAATAAAAAATCACAGCAGGCTGCAGGAGTAAAAACATTTAACATATTTAACACAGAACCATGCTAATAACCCACAGCAGCTGACTAGGGTGGGCAACCCCCTACCAAAATGTAATCTGTTCAAAAATATGAAAAGAGATTAAAGGACTGCGATAAACTCAGCAGATCAGTAAACAAGCTTTAAGAAATGTAGTTCTTCCAACCCAGCCTGAACTAGTGAGCCCAGAGGCAGCTATGCAGCCGCATTACAAAGATGGCCTTTGGAATTTCATGGCGTTATTAGTCTTGTTTATCACTGGAAAAAATGAGGCATGTTTGCTTTCTCTCTGCAATTTCACACACAAAAAAATAATAAAAACAGTTCACAGCTTTGAATTGAGAATCAAGCTTATTTCTAAAAATACCCATCTTCAAAGTAAATTTCATTAGGAGGAGTGTAGTGGCTGTGACACAATCAGTTCATATAATTTACTGTGTAAAGAGCATTAACAGTTTTGTCCTGGACTATTCTGCTCCAAATGTTGCCAAATACACAATAATACTCAAAAATACTTAATTGTTTTTCTTTTTTACATTCACTGTGGATTTGTAGCTGATGAACTTTGAGAGTTAAGGTTTTGTAAGTTTGATGAGTTCTGTAGCCCTTTTATAAGACAGAAAAAGACAGTCACAGAGAGAGAGAGAGAGAGAGAGAGAAACAAAGAGCTGGAGTTGAAGAACAATGAGCGTAAGAGAGAAGTGCTGTAGCACACACAAAGATACTCAGCTGGGTTCTAAACAAATCACTGGTCTTTGGTCTCCTCTGGCTTTTCTTGAAAGAAGAAGCAAACAACAGAAAATTTACAGAAAATAAAACTATAAAAAAAAGTTTCCTCATGGTGCTGATGAGGTTTCTTTCCTTTCAGGAGGTGTCCATCAAACAGCAGACAATAAAAGGACAAAATTGGAATGGGAGCATAATTATCTGTACAAGGAGAAAGTTCTGAGATAAAGGAATGATATCAAAGCCAAAAAAGTGAATATCAATACATTCTGCGTCTTGACAATGCATTGACCGTTGAAGATCATGCTTCTTTGTCCCTCTTCTAAATTCCAATGGATGGCCTTGTCATTCCACTGTTAATAAAAGTCTCTTTAGCAAAATAGATTCCATGTAGTTTTCCCTGGACAAATTCCAGATTTTTTTAAAATATATGTTCCATTGCAAATTTTCTTAAAAAAAAAAATGTAAAAGATCCATGCTCATTGCTGCTTTGTAAGTTCATAAGTGCCAAACATATGTGAGTTTTCACTGCCCTCTACCTGTCTTTTGTGGCATTTCATCTTTATGTCTCAAATAAAATGAAGAAACGACGTCCAAAGCGATGTCTGCTTCACAATGGCGATAAACACTGCCGTCTGTTAGAATGTGAAGAAAGAATAAAGTTCATGTTCAAAACCCGAAATTTAAGAGTACTCCTTAAAAAGGGAAAGAGAGATGCACCAAAAAATCTACTCTGTTGAGACAACAAAAATAAATAACGCAGATGAATTTAAAGAAAGTATCCAAAAAAAAAAAGTTTGAGTCTATAAAATGCCACCTTTATGTCCTGAAGCAGGGGCTGCTGTGGCCAGGCTGAGAGAGCACTCCTCCTGCTCGACCGTCGCTGGACTGGAAGATCTTCTGAACACCAATCAGAGCCTGTCATGGAGTGTGCTGTCTGTTTATTACCTGTCTTCAGCTTCTAATTGACTGGACTGGAAGTCAACCACCACGTAGACAAAGTAAGAGTCCAATCACAGGCTATGGTTTCTGTGGCCCTGGGGACAGTACAACAGGAGTGGACAGGCCATCCACACTCAAGGCTGGGATGTGGATCTGATTGCTTCCATTTGTGGGAAACTGTTATCGGAATAAGAGAAGCACACAAAATTAGTGTTTAATTAATCATTTTAAGGGCTCAATGCAATTTAAATTTCTTGAGCTACTGAGAAACACAATTAATGGATCACTTTGTTTTTTAAACATAGTGCCCTCAAATAAATATTGATTTAACATATACATATATATTCCAATCTTACAGTTACCATTACAGCCACATGAATCACATACAGGGGTTAGACAATGAAACTGAAACCCCTGTCATTGTAGTGTGGGAGGTGTCATGGCTAAATTGGAGCAGACTGGTGGCCAATCTTCATTAACTGCACATTGCACCAGTAAGACCATGTGCATCCAATGATTCAAACATTGTGTCCTGAAGGCGGTGCCGTGTATCAGGACGACAACGCACCAATACACACAGCAAGACTGGTGAAAGAGTGGTTTGATGAACATGAAAGTGAAGTTGAACATCTCCCATGGCCTGCACAGTCACCAGATCTAAATATTATTGAGCCACGTTGGGGTGTTTTGGAGGAGCGAGTCAGGAAACGTTTTCCTCCACCAGCATCACGTAGAGACCTGGCCACTATCCTGCAAGAAGAATGGCTTCAAATCCCTCTGACCACTGTGCAGGACTTGTGTATGTCGTTCCCAAGAGAAATTGACGCTGTATTGGCCGCAAAAGGAGGCCCTACACCTTACTAATAAATTATTGTGGTCTAAAACCAAGTGTTTCAGTTTCATTGTCCAACCCCTGTATAAACTCAATCTAAGATCACATGATCTGGTTTAAAAGTATTCAGAAATGTGTGTTCAATCATCTCCGGGGAAAAAATCTGATCTGTGACACATTAAAGCAAAAAAAGTCACTGTGTAGAGAACAGCAAGTGAACCACAATGCAATGCTGTTCTCATCCAGAAGAGGGGGCAATAACCTTTTTAAAAGAACTAAATTGAGCCCATATCTAAACACCATCAGCCAACAGATCCATGAAAGAAGAATTGTATGATCCCCCAGATTACACACAAACTTAATGAAAACATAGTCTGTCCTTGTGCAATACTCAGTGGTCTGATACAGAAAATACAAGTACCAACAGGGGTTTTACTGGCAGCATTGTGCTGGTGACTGGGTAACAACAGTGCGTGTCCTGTCTTCAGTAATGAAGTGGTTCTGAGAAGCAGCAGATGGCTGGACATGGTCGTGCTGTGCAGCTGAAACAGGAAGGAAATCTCACCTGGAAGGAGAGCTTGGCTGGGCTGCGAGGGGCGATGGGGCTCAGAGTGCTCCAGAAGTGTATAGTGGACGGGAGGGGACTCGGCGTCAACAGAACAGGCGTCTGTGTGTGTGAGAGACAGAGAGAGAGAGAGGGGGAGAGATATTATAATAAAGAATGAATCATGACAGCAAAGAAAGAAGAAAACAAAAGAAATTTAAAGATGAGAGTAGAGCACAAAGAAAATTTTGAAGAGAGTGAAGAGAATGAAAGGAATTGTTAAAATTGAATGAGAGAAAGATGAAGAGGCATTACAAAAAAATGACAATAGCAACTGAGAACATTGTATGGAATTAAGGATGAATGCATGTATGAAAGAGAAGAGTGAAAGGAAGTTGTAGAGAGAACAAAGGGAAATTTGAGATGAAAAAAGAGAAGAGTGAGAGGAAATTTTGGAGAAAGAAGACATTTGAGAAAGAAATTTTGGGAAGAGGACAAAACTAAAAGGAAACTTGAGAGAGATATAATAGAGAAAGACAATAGCATAAGAAAACAAATAATGAAAGTGCATAAGAGAGAAAAGACTGAAAGGAAGTATGTAGGTAACAAAGTGAAAGATGAAGTAAGACCTGAGAAAATGAGGGCAAGCCTTTTAAACAAGGTTTTCGTCTTTCACGTCTTTGTGAAGTGATAAAACAAAAAGATCTAATGTCTGTTTTGGTGCAGACAATTATAGCCACTATATATATATATATATATATATATATATTTAAAAAGTAACTGAAATGTGGCACGAAATGCAGTCATCAAATTTCACAAACACTGGTCTGTGACCAGCAGGGAACAGTGTGAGAAGATCTTTCTTTTATGACCTTGTTGGAATGAGATTTTGAGACAAAGAAAAACCTGGTGCTAGACTAAACATTCATTGTCATGGAGACATTCCACTGATGGCTTAATCTGAGTCAGGAAAACAGCATTTTTATTCACCTAATTGAAAGCCTACTCAGGCAATTTGTATGTGTCCTTTTCACCGGCCAATTAAGAAATCTCCTCATAAACAAAAATGGAACTGCATTTTCTTAATGAATAATCGCGTGTCGCGTCAGCACCCCCGGTGTTCTTTCCCTGGGTCTGCCTTGTGGGTGGCTACTGTGACTGTGAATTCATATGTCACAGAACAAGAAAAGACCTCACTGCAGACGTTCACAAACAAATCTGCTGCTGAAAATACTCAGAAACCCAGAATGGTGGATGCCTGCTCAAAAAACAGCAGTGCAAGACGGCAAAGATTTAGAAATGTTTAATCAACTATTATTCATTATGATCAACATAAAAATATTCATAAATACATGAAGAAGAATAGGACGTCAACTTATGGTAATGCAATATACTGTTTGAAGGGAAACGATCACTGACTGTTTTAACTTTCTATGTACATGGGTTTTACGCTTGAATTCTTAGCTAAAACCCTGATAACAGATAAATATAAAAATACTAGATTACTAATATACAGCTGTAAAGTGCCTCAAAAAATGGCCAGAGGCATTGCCATCAAAATTGATCTGGCTCAAAAATCCCTGACCTATCCTTTAATGTTAAGCCAGAAAAACACTTTTATGTCCGACCAGAAATAGCACAGTTCATAACAGGGTGGTTATAGGAGGCCCCTCAGAAGAGATTCTTGAGAGGTATCCAACATGCATGCATTCTACTGAAGCCTAGTGGTACATTTTATTAAGCAAACCTGTTATCTGATATTTCACATCCATTTAAAGAGAAGTAGGGTAATGAAGTGCGAGGTATGTTGGGAACACTGAGGCACAGTGAAGAAAGTTTACCGGGCTGGGGATGGAAGCTGAAAGCATTCACACAAAGTTGACAAAATATTCATAAGAGAATTCAATTTACTGTATGTTCACAGTTATTTTATTTTATATAAGGCTTTATCCTTTAAATGTGTGTTTTGAGCCTCAGTTGCCTGGAAAATCATCTGCTGTGGTGTGCTAAATCACAAGTTCCTTTTAGCTGGCCAGTTGTGCTTCTGAACAATGTACAGCCTGACTTTTCGCTCCTTTTTTTCCAGCTTTTTATTATATTATTATTATTATCGTCAACACATGTCGGTGTGTACAGTCCGGCTGTGCTGAGCTGAATTGCATAGTGCAGAAAATCCTTCACTCAACCCACACTCACAGATATGAGGCTCACGCAGCCCAATAGTGCTCTCCCCACCCCCACCCCACAGTAATACCATACACTGTGTTCATATTTTGAGAGGCTATGAGAGTATGAAAAATGTGGATACGGCCCATCCCTAGTAGCATGTTATTGGGTGCCATTATAAATATACGAACCAATAAATAATTCATCCATAATACTATAATCTACAGGGTGCATACACCTTAATAAAATGGGAACGGTTGGTGATATTAACTTCCTGTTTGTGGCACATTAGTATATGGGAGGGGGGGGAATTTTTCAAGATGGGTGGTGACCATGGTGGCCATTTTGAAGTCGGACATTTTGGATCCAACTTATGTTTTTTCAATGGGAAGAGGGTCATGTGACACATCAAACTGATTGGGAATTTCACAAGAAAAACAATGGTGTGCTTGGTTTTAACATAACTTTATTCTTTCATGAGTTATTTACAAGTTTCTAACCACTTACAAAATGTGTTCAAAGTGCTGCCCATTGTGTTGGATTGTGAATGTAACCCTCTTCTCCCACTCTTCACACACTGATAGCAACACCGCAGGGGAAATGCTAGCACATGCTTCCAGTAGCCGTAGTTCCAGGTGCTGCACATCTCGTATCTTCACAGCATAGACAATTGCCTTCAGATGACCCCAAAGATAAAAGTCTAAGGGGGTCAGATCGGGAGAACTTGGGGGCCATTCAACTGGCCCACGACGACCAATCCACTTCCCAGGAAATTGTTCATCTAGGAATGCTCGGACCTGACACCCATAATGTGGTGGTGCACCATCTTGCTGGAAAAACTCTGGGAATGTGCAAGCTTCAGTGCATAAGGAGGAAAACACATCATCATGTAGCAATTTTGCACATCCAGTGGCCTTGAGGTTTCCATTGATGAAGAATGGCCCCACTATCTTTGTACCCCATATACCACACCATACCATCAAGATGTGCAGCACCTGAAACTACGGATACTGGAAGCCCGTGCTAGCATTTCTCCTGCGTTGTTGCTATCAGTGTGTGAAGAGTGGGAGAAGAGGGTTGCATTGACAATCCAACACAATGGGCAGCACTTTGAACACATTTTATAAGTGGTCAGAAATTTGTAAATAACTCATGAAAGAATAAGGTTACACCTGTATAATACCTTGATCTATAACTGAAATATTTAAGAGGTCTTTTTTAGAAAATATCTAGTCTTTCAAATTTTTATGTCATCACATCCTGCTAATGAAAATGTGTCTATTTCAAGCAATTACATTTTTAATTTAAAATATTTAACTGTTTTACACTTCAGGCTTTTCAGGGGCCAGTGCAGGTCACTCACCAGGGCGTGTGAGGTGATAACAGTGGGTGTGAGGGTGTTAGTGGAGTTCCCTGGGGCCAGAAGGTTATTGACTGCAGCATTGACCTTATCCAGCGAAACGCCAGGGCCCAGTTGTGACGGAGAAGAAGGAAGCTCCAGCACACGAGGCTTTTTTGATTTTGGAGGCTGGACTTCCTGTGTGGATACCGGCTGGGCTGCCGGAGGGGTGTTGCTGTTTTCCGCTGGGTAACAACAATAAGAATGGAGAGGTTTTATTCTTTATTAAATATTATTAACTGCTCTGGGGTGCAATTTTCCAAAGGCATTGTAGCACAAATAAGACTGTAATACCTACAGCTCATAACCCCTATATCAAAACGATGAACCACAAAGAAGCATTATTAAACTTTTGTAATTATATTTTAAGACATAATAGTTTTTGAGGAGATTAGATATGAATTTCCATTTGCATAAAAAAGGAGAAAGACTACTTTCTGTGCAGGCAAATGATAGACCAATTAAAACATTTTAAAGAGTTTGAAACTATACCTTTTACACTGCAGTGCTTTTGTGAAATTGCATCCCGAATCAGTTATAATTATTCAATTGCACAGGTGGCTAGCTTGTTAAAGATGAAACATTTAGACTAAGATATACCAGGTATTTCTGCCTCGTCTTCTAGCTCTCCCTCTATTACTGGCTGCGTTATTGGCTCTAGGCAGGGTGGAGGGGCGTCCACTTGGACTGGAGCCTCTGTGACCACTGGGGCAGATGTAGGTAAGGTCTAGAAAAGAACAGCAACACATCATGACAATAGAAATAAAACAATAGAGCACTGTTGATGAATCACTTTTTATACAGGTTAAACAATGGGGCTTATTTCACAAAATGTTACAAGATTATTAAAAAAATCAGAAAATGTCCATTGTGAATTATTGAGTTTAAAATGACAGTAAAACAAATGGTAACACAGCCACTTACTGTGATGTATTTATTCAGTATATACACTGTCCAGTGTAACGCTGCCACTTCTACACCTACATTTTAACGAGTATTCATAAATATAGTCTATTTACATTTGACTGTAGATATATGGTAACAGCAACTGATGGTAAAGTTTTAGGGTCTAGACAGACTTTTCAAAAAAAAAAATAAAATAAAATAAAATAAAAAAAAGAGACACACTAAGAATAAAAACACACACACTCATTTTAACACCACCTACCACAATGATTCTGAAACTGATGGATTGCAATACTACATAAATTTTTAATCAGAGCCACCTCTGTTTGCTACAGTACATGAATGCGTTAAAAATAAGGCTGACCAATCAGAGCTCCATTGTTGTGACTGTTGTCCAAGTAAATGTGCGTCAACATAATGGCAGAACAGTTTGTCTGGAATCATCATAGTAAATAATGTGAAAAGCTATTTAAATAAAGAGAAAAACAAATTTCTGCTTAGAAACTGAAGAGAAATGAAAGAAATAAAAGTGAACAACAAACTGACAAAAAGAATGGATGCTGGTGATAGGTGTTTCGAGTCCGGTTAACAGAGCCCAGAATGTTATGTAGAAAGGTATGTCATATTTTAAATAAACATGCATTGGGGTTGTTCTCCCCGTGTCCGTGTGGGTTTCCTCCGGGTGACTGTCTTTGAGGAGTGTGATGTGTTCTCCCTGTGTCTGCGTGGGTTTCCTCCGGGTGACTGTCTGTGAGGAGTGTGGTGTGTTCTCCCTGTGTCTGCGTGGGTTTCCTCCGGGTGACTGTCTGTGAGGAGTGTGGTGTGTTCTCCCTGTGTCTGCGTGGGTTTCCTCCGGGTGACTGTCTGTGAGGAGTGTGGTGTGTTCTCCCTGTGTCTGCGTGGGTTTACTCCGGGTGCTCCGGTTTCCTCCCACAGTCCAAAAACACACGTTGGTAGGTGGATTGGCAACTCAAAAGTGTCCGTAGGTGTGAGTGAATGTGTAAGTTGCCCTGTGAAGGACTGGCGCCCCCTCCAGGGTGTATTCCCGCCTTGCGCCCAATAATTCCAGGTAGGCTCTGGACCCACCGTGACCCTGAACTGGATAAGCACTTACAGATAATGACTGTATGAATGCATTGGGGTTTCTCTATATTACAAAATTTCAAACATTTTTATAAATAGAACTTAAGAGAAATGTAAATAATCAGGTTTACAAAAATGAGGCAGAAGTTATATTCTAATGACTATAATATTACTCTGATATATAAACTGATTTAACGTGTGCAACCAAGATTTATCATATGTTAGCAGAGACTCCGTGAACTGCCTGACGTGAATAAAGCACAACTCCATCTTCAGCCTCTGCTCAGCCCTCACCTCAGCTTCAGGTTTGACATCCAGATCCACAATACCCAGCAGGTCTTCTCCAGGTGAGAGGGTGGTCTCTTTTCCTCCTCCTACAGGTGGGGGTTTTATTACCACAAACACAGGATGGCCTTGTGGAGGATTGACCACACAGTCCCCAGTTGTCAGAGGGATCAGAGGGGTCAGCGAGCTGGGGTCAGACATGCTGGTCAAATAGATCTGTGGTGGATCCCCTAATCCTTGGCTCTTCTGTGTTTGTACATTCTGCAGAAACAAAAGGGCGCATATAAAACACAAACCCATATTTATTAAAGGACTCGCGGTGAGAAAAAATGATTCAGGTTCAAGTCAAGTCTGTCCAAGTACTTATTTCCTTTAGGATTTTAAAAGGAACAGCAGATCCCAGATCAGCTTTCTTGATCGCAGAGGTTGTATAAATATGGGCTTCTGCTACACTCACAACAGACCTTCCACACCAGGGCCTACTGAGACACAACAGGTCCTGGGCCAACACAGCATGACGATGACATGGATTTGACAAAATTCACTGGCTGATACAACACTGTGCCTTAGCTGCCAAATAAGCTGCTGAGACAACAACAGTTAAAATAAACATGTTTTATTTATTTGTGTGAGAGTGAATCACAACAAAAGTAAACAAAGTCTAATAAGTCTGATATTTGGTATTACAATGCAGTTTTTTCACAGTGCAAAAATAATTTTATAGTCACACTGTGGAGGCTGCATGCCCCCTGCCAGACTTGGCACAAATAGGGCTCAGCGAGGCACTGTGCTGGAAAACACTGTAACCAGGACAGATTTTAATAGAGGGAAATAATCAGAGCTCAGTCCCAGCCAAATGTTAAGATATTTAACTGATTCAGAACTGCACTGATCAGGCAAAAAAAGGCTAGAAAAGCACAGAACGTCTTCTACAGAAATACCTTTAAATGATAGTGGTGCAGTGAAGGTGCTGTGTGGTTAAAAAGAACTGAAAGCATGCTTGGACATGCTGTTTTATCTCAAATTAACTCTGCACCTACTTTTAACTCACACAGAATCACTGATCACCTCCTCCTTCCTCAGACTCATATATCAGTAATATTCTACATCACATTACTATAACCCCTTCATCTGTCATCAGTTCACTTTTACTCTGTTCTGTCGTGATCTCAGGTGTCGACCCGAGGAGGATGCGTTTCCCGTATGAGTCTTGGTTCCTTCCAAGGTTTCTTTCTCGTGTGCTGAGGGAGTTTTTACTTGCCACTGTTGACCCTGGCTTGCTCATAGGAGGCTTGGACCCGTATCTCTTTAAAGCTGCTTTGTGACAACTGTCTGTTGTGAAAAGTTTTATATAAATAAAATTTGATTGATTGATTGAAATAATCCAAATATTCACATTCCTGAAAGAAATGTAGTTATAGCCCTAAAATCTTGTCTAACTATAGTAAAACAATTGCTATTAGTATGCAAATCTTAAAAAGAAAAAAGGCAAGAAAATGAGAACAAAGAAAGAATCATGGTCATACACTCGCTGTGGAGGCAGCAGTAGAACTGGAGGGCGTTTGAGGACTAAGGGCAGGGGTGGCACACGGCGAGGGTTGGGTCACTATTACTTGCAGGCTGCTGCTATCCACTGTAGGTTGATTCTGCACTGCAGTCGGCTGACCTTCACTCTGACAAACTCGTACCTGAAAAAATAACATTCAAAGACACATGCATGAACATAAACAAAACCAAAACTAGAACCTTCATTTCCATCACTTTAGCTACATTAGTCTTGTAATTCAACTGCAAAACTAAAAATGCAAAACATTTGGGTTTTGAGGATTTTGAGTAAACATGATTTTGACTGCACTGTCACATTAACACTGTAATTTCAGAAGTGTTTCTCGCCCTGTTGGGCTCACCTCGTGCACTGGCCGTTCCACACTGGCCGGTTTGGGCGTGTTGTCCATGGGGAGCTCTGTTTTAATGGATTTGGGGGAGCTCTTGCATGGTGCCTGCAGAGATTGGATGGTGAAGGTGGAATAGAGGCCAGACTTCATGTAGTCATTGCGCGAGCTGCGCTGGACTGTGCTGGGGGAAGAACGCTGGGTCTGTAAGTTCTTGGACAGGCAGCCCATGGTGGCACCAGCACCCCCTGCTGATTTGGGCTGCATAGACACCTCCACCTTATCCCCTCCGCTGACCCTCTGGCTATCCTCGGGCCCTCGGAGCCCATCAGCAGAATTAGGGTCAGGAAAGGTCACAAACTTGTAGACAAACTTCTGACCACTCACCTTCTTTATTATGTTCTGTTTGGGGGGAAAAACACATTTAAAAAAGTGTTCTGTTACTTGCCACTAATGAAACTACTGGGACAATATATCCATCTGAACCTGCTGGTGCATCTCAGAGAATTTCTTAAAATGTTTTATGTGATGATTTATATGACCACCTTACGCTCTAAACGTTAGTTTCCTAGGCACAGAGTGAGTTAAGGCTATATTATTATAGTAAAGGTCCTCTAAGGGCAATGACTCATTTTCAGGCCTTTCTACTTTTTTTCTCCCTCCCTCTCTTATACACACAAGCACATCAATCCTACACTAGTCTTAGGGTAAAAAGATTTTCCAACACAGAAAAACATTAAAATATCCCATGTGTATATTTGCAAAATTCACACACGTCCTTTCTGTCCACATCCACTTGTGCTCACCTTATCGTAGTAGTAGCGCAGGGCCCGGCTCAGCTTGTCATAGTTCATGTTAGTTTTGTTCTTGCGAAGACCCCAGAGCCGTGCCACCTCCTCAGCATCCAGCAGCTTAAACTCACCATCACCAGACGTCCAAGAGATCAGGTGCCGTTGGTTCTGGTCATCTAGCAGATGCAGCAGGAACTGCCACAGAGTGATGGACGGGTCCATGGCTGCAAAATAAAACGAATGAATGAATGAATGAATGAATGAATGAATGAATGAATGAATGAATGAATGAAAAACAGGATTTCTGTCCTCTATCTCTCTGCACTGTATTGCATACAGGATTCTGTTAGCTGATGTAACTCATAGACTTCTCACTACATGTGTTGAGCTGCCCAATAGTGTTGTGAAAGCATTAAAAAAAAGATGCAGTGGTTGATTTATATAACTCAGAGGGAGCATGTGCTAGATCTCCCAGTTTGGTATTATCATGTAATAGATAGAAACCTAATTACCAGGTTAAACTGGACCCTGTTCAACTGGACAGAAAACTAGCATAAAAAAATAGCATCAATTTGGTATGACTGATAATATTGTCACAAAGCATCAAAACACATTCCTAATCTGCCCTTGTACCAGATACCCTCTACTGAATTATGATTGGGCTTGTTACAATCAAAACAATTATACTCTGGCCAAGAAAAGCATGTGAAAACAAATGACAAGAGCATTCATTCAAACAGATTTTGGATACGGCAAAAACATGAAGAAACATCAGCACAAAAGAAAAATAGAAAAATAGTACTCTATTTAAAAAAATAGAGTACTTGTTTTTGACCAAGGTAAAAATTTCACTAAAAGGTTTATAGAATTAGAAATAAAAAGCGTTCCTCATTTTTTTTTTGTTTTATTCAAACAGGTTGATTTATATTGTGAATACAGTTAAAATTACCACCACATCCCATTCAGTCCTCATATGGAAACATATTATTAGAAATTCCTTTACATATACCGGTGTGTTACATATAATCATGTGACCTGCTCTTCGCTCCAAAACGTCAAAGTGCAGCAGTGCAAGGCCAAGACAGAGATAAGGGTGTTTTTATGCAGAATTGAATATTTAAAGCTTCACTGTGCAATCAGAAGGAGTGCAGGAGAAACTTACATGCTTTTAAATCTCAGGACGTTTATATGGTTTCTCTATTAATTTAGGCAGCATAATTACTTAATGGCCATTCTGCAATAATTTAATCATGAACACATCAAATAAAGAAGTACAGGAGGTCCTCGGGTTACGTCAATCCCAAGTTACGATGTTTCGTGGTTACGACACATCTCCCATTTCCTGTATAAAGCCTTGTTTCGACTTAAGTGGTTTTGCGTCGTAAGCGTCATAACGTGAACTTCGTGTTTGGTGTGCGTGGCGCGGCGGAGGAATACACGGTTACGCGGCTTGGGACCGAGGAGGATGGGTGTGAGGATAGGATAAGTGCTTACAGTATGTTATTTACGTACAGTATGTACGTATGTTCCGACTTACACCGAAAATCGGTTTACGACGCGACGTAGGAACGGATCAACGTCGTAAGTCGAGGACCACCTGTTCCAACCATCCATCCATTATCTGTAACCGCTTATCCAATTTAGGGTCGCGGGGGGTCCGGAGCCTACCTGGAATCATCGGGCGCAAGGCGGGAATACACCCTGGAGGGGACGCCAGTCCTTCACAGGGCAACACAGACACACACACATTCACTCACACACTCACACCTACGGACACTTTCGAGTCGCCAATCCACCTGCAACGTGTGTTTTTGGACTGTGGGAGGAAACCGGAGCACCCGGAGGAAACCCACACGGACACGGGGAGAACACACCAACTCCTCACAGACAGTCACCCGGAGCTGGAATCAAACCCACAACCTCCAGGCCCCTGGAGCTGTGTGACTGCGACACTACCTGCTGCGCCACCGTGCCGCCCCACCTGTTCCAATTTGATTATATTCTGTTTAGACATTTTTAGATTTAGGTTTCAGCATCAAAACTAATAATTATAAAACAAACATATGTCTTTTGAATGTCTGGAGCACAACGTCTCTGTTTATTTTAATTAAAGTATTTTACTTATTTTCATTTATTTACTTATTTGATTGTGTAATCCACACCAGGTAAGGGGGGAGGAGGAGATTGAGGGATTTTGGATCTTGAAAGACATTGATGTGTCTTGTTTCTACTTTAAAAAAATATAAAAAAATAAATATATATTTAAGCTCCAACAGTGAATATATTTTTATCCACTATTATTAATATAAAATTACAAGCAGCATTTAACAGTGAATTCTGGAGTATAAATAAGACTATTAATGCATATCTGCTTTATAAATGATGATAAACAAGGCAGGAAACTCAAATCAATTTTAACAGGAAGAGAAAGGCCAAGTGAAAGGCCAGCACAGATAGGTTTTAGAAACAGAGGTGAAAATCTAAAGCGCACTATTCAGTGGTAGTGTGTTTACTGGTGAGGTGAGGGAATCAGTTTCAATCCCCGGTCATCACACATAAAATTTGCATTTATTTCTCAGAGGAGCTTTAATATATGATTAGTATGCAGCTAAGCATCATCAGCTTCTTCTTAGTCTTATTAACACTTTAATGCTAAGGCAAAAATCCAAGTTATTTCTGTTTTAATAGATTCTTCTCTTTTAGTCAGATTTTTCAGTGATGTCAATCACTAACATGATTTAACAAATATAAAGCTGAAAATGTACAGATATTTATTTAATGTGCCAAAAACTAAGAGTTGGAACCAGATAACAAGAATGTAAAGTATCACGTAAAAAAATCAGACGCTTCCCTTTAAAGGCAGATGAACAGCAGTACAAATAAATTGTTGCTAATAATAATGAAAATAATAATAATTATTGTCAAGCACCAATCTCAAATACTGATTTTTTTCCCTCTTGTCAACATGGACTCGCATCTTATTCAGTTTTAAAAATTCCACTTGAATGTATCGTCCACCATAAGCTGGGCAAGATAGGACTAATCAATCGGCTAATTAGATGTATCTATGTATGCTACGTCTGACTCTGGGTCATGCTGAATAGAGTCTATGGTGCTGTTCATAGAGTAGCTATTATATTCAACTTGGGCTTTATACTGAGTGTCATCAGGGAAAAGGAAACAGGGCAGAAAAAACACAGTAGGAGCCTGAGTGCAGAGGACGCATTTCACAAGTTAAGGAAGAACATGTTGAGAATGCAAATTAACCTTATTACCATTTCCCCCCATCCAATTACGTAACTCATATCAAACACCTTAGAAACTATCACCATGGTAAAAGCATTTAGGCAACAGTTACTAGGGAATGGAGGGAGATTGTGTTCGGTCCCCTCTTAAATCCACTGAACAGCGTCGATAGCAGTTGAACGCTTGGCCGACAACACAATTAGGGGAATTGCTGCAATTTCAGCACTGCACACAGATCCTTAAGACTCAATAAAATAAACTGAACTAAAATGAACTGAGTGTTTTTGAGGTGAGTAAAAACATCTCAAATATTTTTCATCTGTCTTAGACCATAATATACATGGACAGACTAATTAAATGGCAGTTCCACTAATGTTTCAGAATGTATATTTAAAAGAGCAGTACACTGTAATAATCTGTACCTGTCTACAGGCAAAAATGATGAATAACTTAATACAACTATGCAAACGTAACTGTAGCCATTAATTAGCTAAACAATACTGTATTCATTACAATTTATATTTTAGACAAATATACATGGGCCTACATGACATACAAGACTCCTAGAAGGCAATGGAGAACAGTCAGTTGGAATATGTGGAAATTCAGACCTACTGCCAATTCAACTCAGCTTTATGCCAGTTGACTTCATAACCTTTAGTAGTTGTAGTGCAGTAGTATTAGCCTATGTTTAATATGTGTAGGATGGAACCAGTCGTGTACATTCATTCATTCATTTTCTGTAAGTGCTTATCCAGGTCAGGGTCACGGTGGGTCCAGAGCCTACCTGGAATCATTGAGCGCAAGGCAGGAATACACCCTGGAGGGGGCGCCAGTCCTTCACAGGGCAACACACTCACACATTTACTCACACACTCACACCTACGGACACTTTTGAGTCGCCAATCCACCTACCAACGTATGTTTCTGGACTGTGGGAGGAAACTGGAGCACCCAGAGGAAACCCACGTGGACACAGGGAGAACACACCACACTCCTCACAGAGAGTCACCCAGAGGAAACCCACGCAGACACAGGGAGAACACACCACACTCCTCACAGACAGTCACCCAGAGCGGGAATCGAACCCACAACCTCCAGGCCCCTGGAGCTGTGTGACTGCGACACCTACCTGCTGCGCCACCGTGCCGCCCCAATCGTGTACAACTGGATTAAAATTATTTTATTACAAAAGTTACAAAAAGGATAACAACAAATTAATAATTAGAGGCCACCCATGGAAACAGGCAAGATCCTTTTAATTGGCTTGTCAATGCTTGTCACAGATCCAATGTGTGACTGTTGAAAGCAGATTGTTTTGTAACAACTAAGCTGGTATAATGCTATGAACAATGTATCACTTATCACTAACTGAAAATATCTCTATTACTCTATACTACAATTGCAAAAACCTACAACTTACAAAGGTGACTAATAAGCGAGTTCTCCATGTTGCATATCTTCAGTTAAAAAGCATGAATTCAGGAGCATGATCAGAACCAGCAATTTTCTTAGATTTGTATTCTGAAGGAGGAGGCTTTCTACACTATTACTGACTAATGACTAGGAACGGACACACATCGTTAGGCTCATCAATGTGTAGGTATATTGCATCATGTGAAGAAGGGAGATAAATAAAAGGCTGGACAGAGCGAAGTCTGGCTGAGAAAGGGCCAATATAAATCTGTTTTCACTTGTCAGGCCCGATTGTCTCAGGAGGACAGAGGACAGAGTGGACTGTGATCTTTAATAGCCAATTATCTTCAGGCCTTGGGCTGCAAGGCCCAATATGATTTATAACACCTGAACACCTTGCCTTTCACTGCGTACTAGAGTGAGAAGAGGGAGGGAGGGAGCTGAACAGAGGCTTGACACACACAGAATTAATTTTTATCATAAAATCAACAACTGCAGAAGCAGCGTCACAGCCGCCTCTGAACAAGCTCTGAGTTTACTAACAGAGAGAACAGCAACAGCAGTGTAACGACATGTCATATATTTCAGAGTTTCAGTCATGTAGTGTTGGTAACTGTTTGAAAGCCTCTCCTGCTGAGGTGCTACCAGTTGTGGCATTTTCTTGTAGATGCTTTAAAGGAACAGTTGTTCGAAACCTCTCCAGCATTGCAACTCTGGAAAGCCATCTCTGAGCATCACATCTTGCACTAATAATTTACACACACTTGTGTGATTTCCTCACTTTGCTCTGCATCACCTACTCTCTCAGCAAACAAAAAGAAAACTGACTTATTGCTTGTTAATATCATGTTTAAATATGGTACAATAAACCCAAAACTACTCCAAAAAAATAAGCAGTGTAAGTCAAGCTAAACAAAGTTCCTGAAAAATGTTCAAAATAATTAACAACAACATACCACCAACACTTCTGTGTCTCTTTGAATTAGATGCCATTTCATTAAGGTAATACTTCAAGTGACACTGGTTTATTATACACAGAGGGAGTGAGAGTGAGAGATCGAGAGAGCATCAGGAATGCTTTAAACGCTGACACAGACATAATAGAGCACTGCAGTATTAGTGGCAGGCAGAATAGGCTGTTAGTCTGAAGTGAGATTCTACAAGCTGCTGGTAAATTGGACCATATACTAAGACTGGACAGCCACTGTCAGCGCTGTGCATCTTGGTATTCCTGTCTTCTACAGCTTTAGCGAAGAGTTACATGCACTTTTATTGACCACTTGATACTGCAGTGCTGCAGTTTGCTCATATTTGAAATGGTGTTAATTGTAGTATGGGTTTAAAAGCATTGCAGTCTACTCTTTATCAAACGCTATGGGTAATTTCACTCTGATATTGTTATGAGGAGAAACAGGGGTGAACATCTGTGGGACATAGTGTGCTGTAGGGTTAAATATAAATCTCTACTTAATGTATTATCAAATACTATTCTTTAACACTGGTAACTTAATAAACTGAAGATGCAAACGTTATTAAAAAGCAGATTTTCAGGCACTGTTTATTTTTAAAGCTCTGAAAAAAGAACTGAATCCAGATATAGGCATGCTGAATGTAGCAGTGTTACTCAAATATAAATTTCACAGGTCCAATTTTCCCACCGTCCACACAGCTGAAAGTCAAGAGAGTTCAACATAATAAGCCAAATGAATGCATATATATCACCCCATTCATCCTTGAATGAGTGCTGTTTTTCAGTGTCAATTTTTTATTGTTAATGTGCCACTTTAGTTATTGGACATTATGTTAGCCTTCCTTTATCGATCTGAGAAGCAGCTTTCGAAAAACACAAGATATTGTTGCCATGGGTACTACTTCACAATCACATGATTGGACAGAAAATAAACAGGAGGAGACTATGCAAATTTTTAAAAGACTGTGAGGGGAGTTCTTCTTTCTGATGTATTGTTGTTGTTTCATTTTAAACTACACTTTGAGTATCACTGGTATAATTGTAATTATACCATTTTAAACTACACATAGGTTCTGACCTGAACTAAAGTCACATTGAGTATCACTGGTATAACTGTAATCATAAACAGGACAAGACGTATAATTTCCAATCCCAGTCGATGAGGCTTCACACAGGGTTCAACACACTCTCTTTCTTCCAGCAACCACAACATAGCAAGTTCTTCTCCGGGGTCATCAGATGGGTATCTTAACTTTGTCTGTGTTTCGCTGAATAAAGCCCACACCACCACATAAATAATTTTGTGATTAGATATAAACTTAATTGAAATTGTATTTCAATAAAACCATAGTAAGAGATTCTACACACATCAAATTCTCCAGTGTTAAATCAACACTATTAATGTTAACACCGAGAGTGTTGTATTATTACGCCAACAGTGTTAATTTAACACTAAAAGTGTTGATTTAACACTGGTGAATTTGCTGTGCAAACACGTCATGTTCAAACATTTGTAGGCATCCATTGAGATCAGCAAATTCAGCTGCTTTAAGTACACACTGAATATACAGATGCTTAGATGTGCACACAGAGACTGTATAGTCTCCTCTTATGCGTCAGAACAGAGTCACGTGGCCTCCAACAATGTCCTGTTACTTTTTATGCAAAGCTTTCCAAGAAAAGTAAAACATGAAAGGTGAAACTGTAACTGCAACAGAAGGGAATAAATTACCTATTAATCATCCTCAATTGCAGAAGTGCTGGCTGAGAAGGTGCCTACAAACATTTGACCGTATAGTGCACTTTTGGAGCTCAAAGCATCTAGAATACGTGTCTGTGATGAGACGTGGAACCATATGAAATGCAAAACATGCTGGTAGCTCCACACACAGATCTTTATTCAAATCATGCAGCATTTATTGTTAACGTTAATGTCTGGTATAAATGCAGGAAGAACGCAACATTAAAGTCTAATAATGACTTGAAGAATCTTTTGAGAGGGAATCTCAATGAATCTAAGAATTTTTATCCCCACCCCTTTCCCAAGGAGCAGGTATAGGTCTCTCAGCTAAATGCCTCTCTTCCTGTAAATGGAAATAAGCAGCAAAATAATGATAACAGCTGAAAAGGGGTGGATTTATACATTTGTTTATCTCAGAAGCATCTGGAGCAACCTGTCTCAGACTCTCTCGGGACACTAGAAGAAACAGTGTGAAATATTTGGGTTGCACAACAAGTTGGTATTCCAGTTTGACACATGCCTTGATATATATACAGTAAACCTCCATTAGATTCATTAGAACATTCATTAGATGTGATGAAAGATATGTAGTGTTGTATGTAATCAAACCTGTGTTAAGGGATGAAAATGAGGTTCGACAAAATATTGCAGGTCCTTGACCTAAGCGCCTTGGCTCAAGCAAATTAAAAATAAAAAGAAGTAAAATAATAGTAATGACTGAAACTGTGTATTAGAATACAACTTCTAATCCAAGAAGCTTCTAGAGAGACCTTTCTCCAATTCAGAGGACACCGGATGGCATAGAAACAGTGTGAAATATTTGGATTGCAAAACACGTTGGCATTCCAGTTTCAGACACAGAGACCTACATCTAGATCAGTGTTTCACACCTTGCTCACGTACTCCACATTTTATAGCGAAATACCTGCTATAACATACACCTGATTCACCTCATCAGTACCTTCCAAAGCATTTTCAGAAGCTGAAATATAAAAAAAAATGCACTAAAGGCTGGGTAATTTCTGTGTGAACACAGGAGCTGGAGGAAGGAAACCAGCTAAGGTTTAGTTGTCAAGCTTCCAACAGGTAGGGGGGGGATTCTAGCAATCAAGCTGGGCACGAAAAGCAGCCAAGAAAAATGCGTTTTCACACAGTGTACACCTTCCCTATACACCCAGAATTCATCTAACGAAAGGTTTGTACAGTATAGTCATAACTCAGAGCGTTGAATTAGCCCAAAATCGCCAGTAGTGCTGTGACAGACGAATGTGGGAAGTTGTAAACTAATATTAAAGCTAGACAGCGTTTTAGTTTAGCCATAAACAGTTTAATTGTTAACGTTATTTAAAAACGTGAAATCCTCAGACCTGAAATAGTAATAACACACTAATACGTCTTCCAAGAAACGTGGAAACATTCATAACTCACCACTTATTAGAGGGTTGGACTCCATGTCTCTCCTCAACTGCTCTTTATTTTTTTTTAGACGAGTAACTGTTGAAAGTTAAAATCACGTCCACATTTCTGCACACGGAAGGATGTCAAAAGTGGGTTCCCTTGAAGGCTGACGGCGACACAAGCGGGTAATGTAGAGTTTGGGGATTATATAACAGCTCAGAGGCGATAAACACACGCATCTCTGCCTCCATGTTTTAACGGGAGTCAAGTCTGCAGTCTGCAGCAGAGCGGCTAGGCTAGCGGCTAACGAGCTAACGTGAAAGCTTCGTCGCGGAAAAGTAACGCCGAGGACTATTCCCTTGCCGAAAAACACCACTTAAACTGTTTCCTATTTGTGGCAGGAGGAGTCTCAACGCTTTGTGTAAGCCCTAATGTCTGTGGGAAGCAGGATAAAACGAAAAATCCTCCACCAAAGAAGAGGCGAAGGTCCAGAGTACAAAAAGTCCTCCGCGTTCCCGCCACCGTTACAGTGAACTAACGTTAACGTTTACCACACTCAGTAACCGTAGTGCGAAGGACCCCACACAAAAATAAGCTGCTTAACTTGTAACAGCGGCAACATACAATCCTCTTTTACTTCGCTTCCCCTCCTTACTTCCTGCTTCTACATTTTCCTAAAAAATGGATCTCGACTATTTTGGCATTTTCACTTTTTTTCTCCTTTTCTCTCCTCCATCTCTCAGCGAAGTCCCTGTGGAGTTCAAACGTCACACGCATGACGTGAGTCAGTCAGTCTTTCTACGGGCGCGTGAATGGAGGAGGTCAGACGTGGTTAAGACCATAATAATAACAACGCATCTGACATTTGTGAGAACCAGACGGAAGGCTGTTAAAACAAAAGGCAGATTTCTGAAGCACAGACCGTGTGTAGCGAGCACTGACTGCTGCTGTCTGGAGTGATTTCACGTGCTGCAACGTTGCATGCCACAGGTAGTCGCCTCGCACACGTGACTGCAGTATATAAACGATAAGTTCTGGTTCTCGTTGTGTGCAGATGTCAGACACTTCAATTACTTAATTTTCCAATCAAAACCTGCGTATATAAAAGGGAAAAATATTGGATTACCAAAACTGGAGCTCTAAAAATGAAACAGGCTGGAAGAATGTGCAAGACTTAGTAAACCACCAAAACTGTCCCCATCAGATGAATTGTAATTTGATCTGTGAGAAACAGGAAAAATGCAAGCTCCGCTCAATTCTTATCTAAACAAAATCACAAGTGTTAGCATGTAATCTTCCATTAACTGCATACTAACGGTCTGAAAGGACATCGAGCTGCCAAGAAGAGAGAAAAGAATTATAAAACGCAAATAAATAGGAGGCCTTCTTTTTCTTTTTTTTGGTGACATGTGCTTTTTAAAGAAGGAACATAATCTGACTTGCAGAGATGGGCCCAACCATGGCACACTCATCTTAGCACTAAGAAAAACTTTACCTTGTTCGAGACGCATTATAGGCCTCAAGCAAATGTAACCTAGCCACAAACCTTAATTAAATCTGTGCAGAGAATATATGTCAGCATCTGCAGAGGTGTCTTTTGACCAAGATATGTCCTACTGTGATGCACACGGTTATGCCATGAGTCTGTTTGTATGAATCAAAGCCGCAGAACAAGGAACATTGTACAGAGCGTGTGATGCACATGGTTATGCCATGAGTCCATTTGTGGCAGTGCGTCTTTGTACAAAGAAAAATAATTCTATTTCAGGAAGCAGGTTTTACACTGCTGCCACAATTCAACATCCAGTTTCCATGGCAACTAGTTACTAGTGTGACAGTGTATCCGTCACAGTGATGCTGAAGAAGCTGAGATATATAAGCACTCTTCCCCACTCATCAGCCAAACAAGTTAAACATGAAGGAAATCATCAGTGAATCAGTTACCAATCTCCACCACCTCAAAATCACCAAGTAAACATCTTGGTTACATACTGTTTAAATCAGTGCACACCATTTGGTTATAGGCTACACTTTATGCAGCTCTATGAACTGGACCAGGCGTTATGCAGAAAATGTTCTTAATTTAAACTTAAATCAAAGGCTGCATCCAATTAGAAATAATTTAGAAAAAAAACAAAACATTACATCCACTGACTTTTGGCTAGATCACTGCCCCACTGCTTTAAAAAGACAAAAATCACATTAGGATATTGTTTGGAGCAGACAATATTAAACCCATAGCACCCCAGCAAATAGCTTCTATTAAAATAAACAGCTGTACACTGTAATAACTATTTTATTACTTCACAGGAAACAGCACAAAGCTCAAGTAACACTTTGTTCCACTTTATTTCACGCTGCTGACTCCTTTAAACATCCAGCTCATGTCCAAACCAATGTTGTAGCGCTTTATAAAGTGTGTTATGTCCACGTCGACTGCGCATTTTAGCTACAGATAAATGTCTGCATCTACCTGTGATTTCTTCTTCATTTTACTTTTGCACCACAAAAGATCCGACTGAGGACCTGATACGGAGAATCATATTCAATGTAACTGGAACTGCTTTGACCATGAAACAAACAATCTAGTCACTACTTCAGAAGCGAGGAGGCATGAGTCACGTATTTGCAAGGGGAAATTAGTCACAATCTTAGGCACGGTCACTTAATATCATCTCAGTACTCACAATTGTTCAAAATAATCTGTCATTTATTGAACTCATTTTGTAACATTACAGTATAATCTGTTAGCAAACCAACTGAACAGCATTGTTTTATATAAAGTCCAAACCCATTCAGTAATAATTAGATATAAAAATAACAAAAACCAAAATAACAACAATCACACAGAGGTTTCATCTTGATTTTGTGCTGGGCTTAAAACACTTCTCGCCTCCTGGTCTCAGGGAGATCTTTCAGTCCCTGGAGTTCCCTTAAGCCCTGTTGGGGGAAAAAGAGAGTTTTGTTGTGCGGTTAAGAAGTAACAGAATTAACCAGCTCTATTCAAAGTGAAAGAAAAAGAAAAAGGTCTACCTCCAAAACCATGCGAATGTTGGCTTTAATTTTAGCTGCATCTTTTGTCAGAACCTCAGAGTATCTGGATGAGGGAAAAACAGCCGATAAAAATGTTAATCATAAATCTAGAAACATCTGATGCAATATTTAATTCAGGGATCTTGCGCTGTGTAAACATTCAGCACCTTTAATCCACTGTTTTAGCACATTTTTATAGTGTTAAACCTGTGTGAACAGTGCATTAAAGGCCTGTATGTTGTTGGTGACATTTCCCTTTCTCGTTTCATTTGACCGCATGAAAACCCAGGTGTAAACACACCAAGGACACTGATAAGATTACAATAGTCAAGTCAGCTGGAGGTGATCAGTCAATCAGAGGTGGTCAGAGACACATTCTTGAACACACACATTGCACGTGTCATTTAATTTGGTTTTAACATCCCTATATAACACAGAGAAATGTGCCATAGTGCTAACTAGCAGAGGAGAGAATAATTAAGGAAATACAAGACAATGTGCGAGGCTACATTCATTCATTATCTGTAACCCTTATCCAGTTCAGGGTCGCGGTGGGTCCAGATTCTACCTGGAATCATTGGGCGCAAGGTGGGAATACACCCTGGAGGGGGCGCCAGTCCTTCACAGGGCAACACACACTCACACATACACTCACACCTACGGACACTTTTGAGTCGCCAATCCACCTACCAACATGTGTTTTTGGACTGTGGGAGGAAATCGGAGCACCCGGAGGAAACCCACGCAGACACAGGGAGAACACACCAAACTCCTCACAGACAGTCACCCGGAGGAAACCCACGCGGACACAGGGAGAACACACCACACTCCTCACAGACAGTCACCCGGAGGAAACCCACGCAGACACAGGGAGAACACACCACACTCCTCACAGACAGTCACCCGGAGGAAACCCACGCAACACAGGGAGAACACACCAAACTCCTCACTCACAGTCACCCAGAAGAAACCCATGCGGACACAGGGAGAACACACCAAACTCCTCACAGACAGTCACCCGGAGGAAACCCACGCGGACACAGGGAGAACACACCACACTCCTCACAGACAGTCACCCGGAGGAAACCCACATGGACACAGGGAGAACACACCACACTCCTCACAGACAGTCACCCGGAGGAAACCCACGCAGACACAGAGAGAACACACCAAACTCCTCACAGACAGTCATCCGGAGCGGGACTTGAACCCACAACCACCAGGTCCCTGGAGCTGTGTGACTGCGACACTACCTGGTGCACCACCGTGCCACTGCGAGGCTACATTTATTATCCAAAACTATTGGCCCCTCCTACTCTGGGCCAATGAGTGTCCAAGCCAGTCTCATCAATTTGAACCGTAGTGGAAGGGAAAATATAGAGATGTAAAATGGAAATGAATTATGTTTATATGAGCTCTTTCATATGAAGGTAAAGAGCTGATCAGGTCACACCAGGCATCCATCTTAGAAGAAAGTGTAAATGTGCAGTATATCCCCACAGAGTCCGAAGTAGTAAATCATGTCATTAAACACTGTACTATAAAAGTACAAATGAATAAAAACCCATGTAACAAACAGACATTTCAATAACTGAAGTGTGTTATTTCAGTGTTATTCTCTTTTCCCCTGGTATCTGAATTATCATTTTATATCAATATCTGGCCAGTATCTTATATCTAGCGTTAGACTCTATCTAAGTATCTTACTCTGTGAGCTGGCTGGTCTTCTTCTCTATGAATGCCAAAGCCTCAGAGAGTGTCAATTCAACAAAAAATCCATATCCAACAGCAACAAATATTTTGGAAGCATCAGGTCTGAAACACCAACAAAGTCACATTAGTCAGATACAGAGATGCACAGATGACACAAAGTGTTGACAGAGAAAACAGGAAGGCACACTTACACATGAGCTTGAACATAGAAATTACAGCCAAGATCTACATCAGTTTTTAGTTCTTTGCTATCAGCTTCCTGACAGGAGAGAAGAATAAATGGTCAGTTCAAATATAGTCCCATCCCTTCGATCACAAGGGGCTGGCTGTCTGTTTGTGTTTAGAATAGTTACATTTACAGCAAGTGTTAGCGTTTGGAATAAGTCTGTTTTTAAGTCTAAGGTATAAAGTCAAGAATTGTGGTCAACAAAAATGTATGTTTTGTCATCCAGTTACTCTGATACATTCTCTCAGGTTTATTTGGGGTAAGACAGAGAAAAACCCATGGAGTTTTTCCTGCCATTGCTGCCTTTGCTTGCTTTTTTATATTATGACACATACTTCTGTAAAACTATATTGTGAAAACACCAAGCGGTCAAAGTGAGAGAACTTAATTTAGAGACATATGTTACCTTTTTAAAATTCAGACTATACCTGAATGCATTTAATGGTATTCTTCAGTTGAAGGTATTGTGCCATTTTTTCATACACACCATCTCTCTGCTCCAGTACTTTTCTGGTAAATCAAACACACGAATAACATGGTCAAAAAGCACAAAAAAAAAACATTAAAAAGTATACATGTACTTCTTGGAAATAGTGGCCTCCGGGTGACTGTGAGGAGTGTGGTGTGTTCTCCCTGTGTCTGCGTGGGTTTCCTCTGGGTGACTGTCTGTGAGGAGTGTGGTGTGTTCTCCCTGTGTCTGCGTGGGTTTCCTCTGGGTGACTGTCTGTGAGGAGTGTGGTGTGTTCTCCCTGTGTCTGTGTGGGTTTCCTCCGGGTGACTGTCTGTGAGGAGTGTGGTGTGTTCTCCCTGTGTCTGCGTGGGTTTCCTCCGGGTGACTGTCTGTGAGGAGTGTGGTGTGTTCTCCCTGTGTCTGCGTGGGTTTCCTCCGGGTGACTGTCTGTGAGGAGTGTGGTGTGTTCTCCCTGTGTCTGCGTGGGTTTCCTCCGGGTGACTGTCTGTGAGGAGTGTGGTGTGTTCTCCCTGTGTCTGCGTGGGTTTCCTCCGGGTGACTGTCTGTGAGGAGTGTGGTGTGTTCTCCCTGTGTCTGCGTGGGTTTCCTCCGGGTGACTGTCTGTGAGGAGTGTGGTGTGTTCTCCCTGTGTCTGCGTGGGTTTCCTCCGGGTGACTGTCTGTGAGGAGTGTGGTGTGTTCTCCCTGTGTCTGCGTGGGTTTCCTCCGGGTGACTGTCTGTGAGGAGTGTGGTGTGTTCTCCCTGTGTCTGCGTGGGTTTCCTCCGGGTGACTGTCTGTGAGGAGTGTGGTGTGTTCTCCCTGTGTCTGCGTGGGTTTCCTCCGGGTGACTGTCTGTGAGGGGTTTGGTGTGTTCTCCCTGTGTCTGCGTGGGTTTCCTCCAGGTGACTGTCTGTGAGGAGTGTGGTGTGTTCTCCCTGTGTCTGCGTGGGTTTCTTCCGGGTTACTGTCTGTGAGAAGTGTGGTGTGTTCTCCCTGTGTCTGTGTGGGTTTCCAATGAGTTCATTTTCACTGCCAATTTGAGTCAATTATATATAATATAAGGCTATAATGTATATGGATTTTCTATAGAATATAGCATGTCATGAAACATGTGTTTTTGAATTTCGAAAGAAAACTTTAACATTCAGAGGAAACCCAAGCAGACACAAGGAGAACATTATAACATCCTCAGACAAAAGTGACAAGAAGACCTTATAACACTGGAGCTCAGACATGAACTGTACTACTACCATGTAATAATTCTGACTCAGTATCTGTCTAATAATTGTGATTCAAATGAAAAATATGATGCTATGACTTAACAGCTCAAAATTATTACATAGCTTAGAATGATAGTAATGAGATCCTGATCCTTCCTCATTTTTATGTGAAGGTAAGTCATAAGTGGGAAGAACATTGACTTACGAGAAGTCTGCATGTAAAAAAGGAACTACATCCTTAAAACAACAGACAAAGAGAGCAATCCACTACTAACAGCTGGGTTACACTGGGGTAAAATGCAATTTATTGTGTAACAACTGTGAGGGAGGCTTGGGCAGTTGGGAAAGCAGACTGGACTCAGTGTACTCACTGGAGATCTTTCTTCAGCACGTCGTTGATGAAAGACTCGTACTGCAGCACTTTATCGTCGATGTTGGGATTAACCGAAGTCATTATGGAGAGCGGTTAATGTCGCAGTGTTCAGATGAGAAGGGGCCCTTGACCCCAAAGACAGGCTGCACTAAACACCTCCTCATCGGCGAACAGTCAGCCAGTCAGTGAAGAGTATATTCTGCTCTAATTATCCACGTCCTTCATGCAAAACGCGAGTGTATCTAATGTTTTGGCAGGTGCCTAGAATTTATCCCTGTATTTCTGCCCATCAAACCCGGCCATGTGAACTGAGCCTCCTGTTTACAAGACAGAGCACAGGAACACGCCTGACAACAGGATATGGGACTATTTTAAAACACTTCCTTTTGTTTTAACTTTTTATATATATAAATATTTTTAACTTAATTGAATACGTCTAAAATATTTATGTAGACGTTTATGCTCCTCTCGTATTTAGAAATAAATTAAATAATAAATAATATGTATTCACAATTTATTAATTCAAGTTTTTGCAGTTCATATTTTACAATGTCATTATTATTATTATTATTATTATTATTATTATTATTATTATTATTATTATTATATGGTTGTTTTTTTATATTTAATAAGCGAAAGGCTTTTTGTATTTCGCTTTTTAACTTTGAGCTCCAGCGTTTTTTAAAATAAAAGTCTCTAGTCAGCACGCTAGTTATCGCAATGAGTGAAGTTGGAATTTTAGTATAAAGCAACTCTTGTCTCAGAGGTGACTCTTGGCGTGTTTTGTGGCTTAAACCTGGAGGAACCTTTGTACATAGCGCTGTAAACCATTTTACATTTTAAAACGGGCTAAATAAGTAGCCGAGCCTGCGGTTGAGCCCAGACTCGGATCGGAGTTAGCGCTGTTGCTCAATAATGTTCTACCGCTTCGAGAGAGAGGAACAGTAACTCAGGGTTAAAGGTGTCTATAAATATAACTCTCAGTTCACTGGCTTTACAACAAATTAAGCCACGCTTCAACGTCTATTAATTCACAGTACAAAGACGTTACAGGTGAAATTAATGTATTTAACCGTTTACTGGCCACTCTGAGTTTTGGAATTAGTTTGTTAAGTTAGTCCTTGTTGATATTTACTCGAGCATGGCCGGACCCGAGCTGCTGCTCGACTCCAGTATCCGTCTGTGGGTTGTTCTGCCCATTGTGTTTATCACGTTTTTTGTGGGAGTTCTGCGTCATTATGTCACTCAACTCATTCAGAGTGATAAAAAAGTGGAGCTGGAACAAGTGTCTGACAGGTGAGGATCTTTGATTCTGACACATTATTCATTCAGACTGCAGAGTCTCGTCCCTGTAAAACCATGCTTTCCTGAAATGCTAAAAAGGTAGAGAAATTGATTTTCACTGGAGGAGGTCTTTAATAAAGGAATGCTTTTCGTGATAGTCTTGTTCTGAATAACATGGGCAAAACAAACAAAAAAAACTTTAAATGTGTGTTCTCCCCGTGTCCGCGTGGGTTTCCCCTAGGTGACTGTCTGTGAGGAGTGTGGTGTGTTCTCCCCGTGTCTGCGTGGGTTTCGTCCGGGTGACTGTCTGTGAAGAGTGTGGTGTGGTCTCTCTGTGTCCGCGTGGGTTTCCCCCGGGTGACTGTCTGTGAGGATTGTGGTGTGTTCTCCCCGTGTCTGCGTGGGTTTCGTCCGGGTGACTGTCTGTGAGGAGTGTGGTGTGTTCTCCCCGTGTCTGCGTGGGTTTCCTCCGGGTGACTGTCTGTGAGGAGTGTGGTGTGTCCTCCCCGTGTCTGCGTGGGTTTCCTCCGGGTGACTGTCTGTGAAGAGTGTGGTGTGGTCTCTCTGTGTCCGCGTGGGTTTCCCCCGGGTGACTGTCTGTGAGGATTGTGGTGTGTTCTCCCCGTGTCTGCGTGGGTTTCGTCCGGGTGACTGTCTGTGAGGAGTGTGGTGTGTTCTCCCCGTGTCTGCGTGGGTTTCCTCCGGGTGACTGTCTGTGAGGAGTGTGGTGTGTTCTCCCCGTGTCTGCGTGGGTTTCCTCCGGGTGACTGTCTGTGAAGAGTGTGGTGTGGTCTCTCTGTGTCCGCGTGGGTTTCCCCCGGGTGACTGTCTGTGAGGATTGTGGTGTGTTCTCCCCGTGTCTGCGTGGGTTTCGTCCGGGTGACTGTCTGTGAGGAGTGTGGTGTGTTCTCCCCGTGTCTGTGTGGGTTTCCTGCGGGTGACTGTCTGTGAGGAGTGTGGTGTTTTCTCCCCGTGTCTGCGTGGGTTTCCTCCGGGTGACTGTCTGTGAAGAGTGTGGTGTGGTCTCTCTGTGTCCGCGTGGGTTTCCCCCGGGTGACTGTCTGTGAGGATTGTGGTGTGTTCTCTCTGTGTCTGCGTGGGTTTCCTCCGGGTGACTGTCTGTGAGGATTGTGGTGTGTTCTCTCTGTGTCTGCGTGGGTTTTCTCCGGGTGACTGTCTGTGAGGAGTGTGGTGTGTTCTCTCTGTGTCTGCGTGGGATTCCTCCGGGTGACTCTGTGAGGAATGTGGTGTGTTCTCCCTGTGTCTGCATGGGTTTCCTACGGGTGACTGTCTGTGAGGATTGTGGTGTGTTCTTCCTGTGTCTGCGTGGGTTTCCTCCGGGTGACTGTCTGTGAGGAGTGTGGTTTGTTCTCCCTGTGCCTGCGTGGGTTTCCTCCGGGTGACTGTCTGTGAGGAGTGTGGTTTGTTCTCCCTGTGCCTGCGTGGGTTTCCTCCGGGTGCTCCGGTTTCCTCCCACGGTCCAAAAACACACGTTGGTAGGTGGACTGGCGACTTAAAAGTGTCCGTAGGTGTGAGTGTGTGTGTGAATGTGTGAGTGTGTTGCCCTGTGAAGGACTGGTGCCCCCTCCAGGGTGTGTTCCCGCCTTGTGCCCAATGATTCCAGGTAGGCTCTGCACCCACCGTGACCCTGAACTGGATAAGGGTTACAGATAATGAATGAATGAATGAATGAATGAAAATTTTAAATGTACTGGTTGGAATCTTTGGACACTGGAATTTTTTGGCTAGTATATTCTGGATTATCTATCAAGTATAGTGTGTTATATCACCCAATGTTGCGCTGAGGCTTAATGAAATATCCATATCTCAGTTTTTGTATCTTGTTTTGCAGCCAGGTGTTACTCCGTAGCCGTATTCTCAGAGAGAATGGAAAGTATCTTCCTAAGCAGGTAACTTTCAAGCTTCATTTACATCAAAACAAATCCACACTGTTAAAAAAAAATAAAAACATATTATCCTTATCTGTTCATGATCAACAATATTGTGTGTTAAGAGTGAACACTAAAAGTCATGTAGTTTTCTAGAGGTGGTCTGATTATAATTGTAATAAAGCAGGTTCTTCCTTCGGTGGATTAGAAACAGTCCGTTTTGGCTTGTGCTGATTGTTGTTGATGGGTCTCTGTTCCTTTCCAGTCATTCGCCATGCGAAAACATTACTTTAACAACCCAGAGACAGGATTCTTCAAGAAGGTCAAGAGGAAAGTTGTTCCCAAAAATCCAATGACTGGTGAGGGCTGAGTCATCACTGAAGTTTTGCTTTAAAGGCTAAGCACCACTTAATGGACCTCCATGAATATTTCACATTATTGTAGTTACTGACAGATATAAGTATGAATTAAAATGAAAATAGCAGCTTAATTTGCTTTAAAACTGACAATTTTATTAAATTGACGGAAAAACCCGAGCTCGCTACGGAAATTCTTGAACGCAACCGTGACGTCACTGGTGGACAACAGCTGAACAACGCCGCGGTAAAACACCGTTATGACTGACTGTTATGACAGTATCTAGCTAAATAGCCAACATTATTCATGACAATAGCCTAGCAATAAGCTAAACTCAAATGTAGAGGTACCGTTATTCTTGTAAATGTGATCGAAGTCGAACTCGAATTCATCCGACACTATAAACCTCCGTAATGCAGCTACGTAGCCGAGTATAATCTGAGCCACCGAGTTTAGCGAGTCAAGCTAACGTTAACTAACACCAACTAAAACAGGCGAAGTGAGTGTCCTTACCCTGTTTACCTCCATGTTACAGAGGCTCTTGAACACCTTTCGTTGGTGTCCTTTCATGCCCATATTGTTGGAAAAGCGCCAGTGAAATGAGCTACAGATAACGGAGTGAGCGGATGGGCCTTTCCAAAGTGCCCGTTTAAAGTTGACAAATTTAGTCCATTTTCTGGATATTTTGGGATCTTTGGGCTGTTTGTGCACAGATGTCCCACTGTACATTGAATGATTGCAGCCAAAAACAACACACCTTTTTGTAATTTTGCATTAAATTAAGTGCAGCTTCTAGAGTTGTTGTCCACCATCTACGTCACAGGCAAGACGCCTATTAGAGTTTCCGAACACCGTTGGGGGGGGGACCAATGGTCTTTTAAACCTTATTCCTTCAATTAGTAAGAAATAACATGTTTTCTGACTATCAATAAACACAAGTTAGGAACTCAACTAACACTGTATTTATTTGTTTGACACTTTCATATTGCTGGTGCTTAGCCTTTAAGTCGGTACTAATGGTATAACTCCTGCTGATTAAGTGCTGTGAATCTCTTTCTCATTCTAAGTTTTTAAACACTACTTTTGTTCAGATACCAGTATGCTGACTGACATGATGAAAGGAAATCTCACCAACGTCCTGCCAATGATTTTAATTGGTGGATGGATTAACTGGGCTTTCTCTGGGTTTGTCACTAGTGAGTACAGCTGGTCTTAAATATTATGATTATTGTGGGACTGTTCTCCTTTTCCATGGAACTCATAAAGTGACTGAGCTGATGAAATGGTGCTGAACTTAGGCCCTGTAGGTTGGGATTAAATCATTATTAATGCCATTAAAAAAAGAATGACCTTCTCTCAGGTGACGTGTCTTTATTTTAAGTTAATCAACAAGAATATACTTTTCTGCTTTTCATAGCTAAGGTTCCCTTTCCACTGACGCTGAGATTTAAACCCATGCTGCAGAGAGGAATTGAGCTGCTGTCACTAGATGCATCCTGGTGTGTTGCTAATGCTATTTTCCTTATCGATCCTATTGTTTTAGATTGTTAAATGCTATTGAAACTTGGATAAAATGCAAACGCAGTAGTCAACAGATGTAAATGAAATAGACTTACCCATAGGAGAGTGAGCTTTCCTCTTAGCTGTATTGTTTAGATATATTGTTAAATGTTGTTTACCTTGTCGTTTTTCAGTTTATGAAATCTGTATCTCTTTTAGGGTAAGTTCAGCCTCGTGGTATTTCCTCAATGTCTTTGGGCTACGGAGCATGTATTCTCTTATTCTTGGACAGGACAATGGTGAGCTCAACTTATTAATGACCAGTGTGCATGTTTACTTCATATATTTGGGACTCCTTAAATTTGAGAAAGTAAAGCAACATGATAGTCATGCTAAACCTCAGTTATTACAAGGGTATTCAGGCCTATAACTAGAGTTTAATATCTTGTCATGGTATGTAGTATGGTTGTGAAGTGCAGCGTTGCATCCCACACTCTCATTGGTTTTACAAAATTTAGTTTTGCATGCTTTTCATGTTTCCTCTATCAATGTTCTCTCACTTCATTATCCAGCATGCATTATACATGTACAGGGGATGGACAATGAAACTGAAACACCTGTCATTGTAGTGTGGGAGGTTTCAGGGCTAAATTGGAGCAGACTGGTGGCCAATCTTCATTAACTGCACATTGCACCAGTAAGACCATGTGCATCCAATGGTTCAAACATTGTGTCCTGAAGGCGGTGCCGTGTATCAGGACGACAACGCACCAATACACACAGTGAGACTGGTGAAAGATTGGTTTGATGAACATGAAAGTGAAGTTGAACATCTCCCATGGCCTGCACAGTCACCAGATCTAAATATTATTGAGCCACTTTGGGGTGTTGTGGAGGAGCGAGTCAGGAAACGTTTTCCTCCACCAGCATCACGTAGTGACCTGGCCACTATCCTGCAAGAAGAATGGCTTCAAATCCCTCTGACCACTGTGCAGGACTTGTGTATGTCGTTCCCAAGACGAATTGACGCTGTATTCGCCGCAAAAGGAGGCCTTACACCGTACTAATAAATTATTGTGGTCTAAAACCAGGTGTTTCAGTTTCATTGTCCAACCCCTGTATATTCACCAATGTGGTCAGAGTTATATTGAAATTTTGGCCAGAGCTCCCCTTTAATACGTTGAATTACAAAGGCATATTATTTCTCAGTCTTAGTGTTTGTGTTGTTTTAAATGTGATAGAACGCAGATTAGCCTTTGCGTCTTTTACAGCTGCTGACCAGTCGAGAATTATGCAAGATCAGATGACTGGGGCAGCCATGGCTATGCCCCCTGACCCCAACAAGGCCTTCAAGGTAAGGAATGATGATCTAAGTTAAGGTTTTAAAGAGCAGTTTGGAAAGTGGAAGCATTGATACCTTCATTAAGAGCCATAGATTTCTAATTAAAGATTTCTGTGAGTGACAAAGGCGCCACGGAGGCACAACAGTGTCGCTGTCACACAAGCTGTCTGATACTTAGAGAAGGTCACCCGTTTTATCCACATGACTGGTAGGAAAATTGGGGGGCAGTGATGAATGAAGGAATAGTGCTGTCCTCCCACCTCCCTTTAAAAAAATTCCTATCCCCCATAAAATTGGAGGGAACACCAACAAAGTGCACTACAAATTAAGCAGCATACCTTGCACCACCCTCTCCTTGGTGTGTTTCAGAGTGAATGGGAGGCCCTGGAGATCGTCGAGCACAAGTGGGCTCTGGAGAACGTTGAGGAGGAGCTGATGTCTCGAGGCCTTAACTTTTGAAGGCTATTCAGCGAGGAAGGCAAGAGGAACATCTTCTGTTGGTGCAGTGAGACAATGTTTAATGTGAAATCCAATGGTAGTTTTTGCACTGTGATGAAATAACATCCCTGAAGAATAATTATTCTCACTATATATTAAGTCTCTGATGACAGTGGTTACACATTAATATGCAACAATACAAAGTGCTGGGGAGGTACTGCCTATTATAGATGTACACGCACATGTCATTTATGTTTATATGAATAGCCAAAGCATATTTGCCAGTATGTAGTTACATCTGAAATCACTCCTCAACAATAACTACATCAGCATCACTTTAATTGTTGTAGTGTGCCTGATTAACATGTAGCTACAGTTATTAAAGACAATGTAAATTGGGATAGTATTTTTCCTTCTTTTTGTAAATGGAAATAGACAATAATAATCTTCTCCAGATTTATTATTTACTTTGTCTAAGATGTCTTAAGGCTATTTAAAGTCAGTGAAGATGGTGCACGGTCCTGGCTTCAGTAGTATGTTCTTATTTTGCTCTCTTTAATGATTTGACTGCCTGTTAGTGAGTGAATGCAATGATTGTGATTATTATATTTTGGCAACTGGAATGGATTATTGTTCTTGTTTGTTTGCGTTCATTTCTCAGCTGCTGAACCTGCCTTAATGGTTACGTTAAGTTTTTAGTGTTCATATGTGAAATATTATACCTCATCTTCAGTATTGCCTTAACTATTTATTCAGGCAGGGAATTCAGTAAAGCAGGATTCCTTACTTGGCCAGATAACCCAAACCTAAAAATCAGGGTTGTCCAATAGGAATGGTCTTTAGCTCTTTTGCTAATGGACAGGCTTGACTTTGGGCGTAAGTTATGAAGCTAAACTGAAAAAAATCCTGCTTTGTGGAACACCCCTGGATGTGGCGTTGTTACTGTTTCAGCTGTGGGTTTGTTCCTTGTACCACCCAATGCCTTCTTTTCAGTCTTCCATTAAAGGGTAATTCTGCTGGTTTTCCTTCATTTTATCTAAAATTACATCATTAAGATATAAACAAATGCTTAAAAACAAGCTGATCTGGATTGTTCACAGCGGTTGTGATAGAAACCAAGTTAAATGTTTATATGAAAGGGTTTGAATGTGCTGCCCGAGTGCCTGAGACTTCATATGAAGTTGAGTCATGCTGAATGTTGAAATACTAAATAGTCCCAAAGTTTAACGATTACGATCATCCACATCACATATAAACCTCAGGTGGTGTGTCCTGGTTCCTATAACCAACAATCTAAAGATATCTAAAGAAGTCTTGAATGTTCCTGTATGAGAATTAAACATCAAACCCCTCACACTGAATGGCTGTGTGTATTTATCTGTTATTCAGTTGTAGAGGAAATTTTGACTTTTTTTTTGGAATTCCCCTTGGACTGCTTTCTGCTTCTTTAATGAAAGTGAATGTGCAGAGATTATGATCACAGCCTATGAGTCAAATTTCACTGACGAAATAAAGTAATTTCATAAGCATCTGATAAGTACCCTGTGGTGGTGTGGAAATGAATTCATGACTATGGTATAATGAAGGTGGTTAGGAGGCGAATACATTTCATCACACATGCTGAATACAGAAATGAATCCGACATCTACAGAAAATGAATCAATTTCCAGAAAGGATGGAGCCTCATTGTTTAATACAGAACATAGATTATTATTATTATTATTTTACTTTTTAAAAAAAGAACGTTTAGTTAAATTAGCGCCATAAGGGGGAAGAAGACACTTCAGATGCACTATTTACATAAATCCTTTATTTTTTAAGCATATACTTCCTTTACAGAATGGCTTCCCAATATTTAAACCGATCTAAAGGCTTGATCATTACTTTCTGGACATTACGAGCCAAAATGTGCCAAACAATTTCAAAAAATAATAAAAAAACAATTGTTTTGGAAGTGCAACCATTGTCTATCTTTATCTGGTTTAAAATCACAGTTATGACATTGAGTACCAAATGCCAAAGATCATTCATTTAGTGCTACTGAAGTGTTAGGCATGTGCCGTTTAATGTAAAATCTGAAACCCAAGAATTAAAGTAACTGTCCTCCAGCAATAGCACACACTTTAACCACAATGTAATAATCAATTGTTTTAAATATGGAAGACAGGTTCATGTGAAAAATGCACAGTGGCTTTGATTTTAAAGATTGAGGTGAAGAAGTTCATTTATTGTAAATAAAAAAGATATAAAACGTTTTAAAACCATTAACTCGGTTAAGTGCAGTTATGAATTAATAAGAATTTACTCAGTGGGCGTTCAACTCTCAAGTCGACAATGTCTGGAGACTTTGGAGCTTGTAATTCACTTACAATCGAGCCGACGACGAAGGAAGAGGGAGCAATTCACACTCAAATAGCTTTGGTGCTTGCGTTACCTCTTGAACGGCCGATTATGGTTTGAGAAATAGGTTAAAAAGGATAATACTGAATGTATCTGAAAAGACTAAATACAGTAATGACAGGGAGGATTCCTGAAGCCCGAATTCTATTTCAGAGGTAAAATGAGTCAAATATTTCAGCGTAAAACCTACCTCAGTACTATATATATGTCATTTATTCATATCAAAACATGAGTATACAATTATATATCCCATCTATTAACAAAATAAAAATGAAAGCTCATCCCAACCCCAGCATCTGATCCATATGATCAAAGATATTTTATACAATACAAAAATACTGTACAGAAGCATTTTTAAAAATCATTAAGAGCTCTATCCAGAAAGCACTTTACTGTAATATTCTCATTGCTCCAAAGAGTTCATTATAAATTGCACTCAATTAAATGGAAAAGAACATAATATTTATAATCTTCCTTTTGTTTACCCTTTCATTAAAGATAAAAATACAAATTTACTGCTGAAAAACAACTCTGTCTGTGTCCAGCAACAGAGCACCATTCCCATCGCAACAGTGGAAAAAGATGAAAAGGGAAACTGGAAGATCCTGAAGCATCCGATTGCGGTCGTTGACGGCAGAGACATGGAGGTGTTACAACTGTGATTAAAACTCACTGATCGTCCACATCCTGTAGTTAAGAAAATAAATAGCTCAAGGGTGAATCAATACAAAGCTATAAAATACTTGTTCACCTTTTGTTAATCTTAGAGGTTCACAGAAATCATATTGCAACAGTTACATTTCTGACTGCTCTGTCCCTGATATAAGTGAAGGAGGAAGAAAAATACAACTTAAAGAGAGAGTTCAGCCAAAAACTGTAACATGACTAACAGCGGATAAAGGCTATTGGCCGCAACGTTGACTGTCTAGCTGTCATTCACAAGTAATGTTAATCTCTGTGGTAAAACTGTTCCTTTAAAGTAAGTTTTCCAGCATTCAGCAGAAAACAAAAAGCTGAATTGAACGTTAAATAATGAGTATAGTGTTAGGACACAGGGTCAAACCTAACACAGCCTTGGACTTAAGTACACTGTCTGTGGCCAACTGTTTTCTAATCGTGTGATTTGATAATGGATAAACGTTAGCAAGGAACAGTCTGCATTAGCATTAGCAGGTTAATTGGTACTCATTAGTTTTATGCAGTATTTGTTACATTAGTATGTCTGTGTGAAACACTCCTTTAAAGGAATGCTTCAGATTTACAGAACGTTTTCCTTACCCCAGTCCATGTTTGCTGTTTAGTTTAGGTCTGGAGCTTAAAGGCAAATACAACATGATGCTTTTACTTGTTAGTTACATTAGCCTTGATGCTAATGGCCCCCCCATAAAAACAAATTTCAGGCAACAACCATCTGGGCATTTAACACTGGAGGGGAAGGGAAACTCAAATTTACATAATTCCCTGAACCATCCATTTAATCTGTATCTGACAAAACAACCCAAAGGAGTTGAACAGGGCTAAAGGGCTACACTATGAAGCTTGATTCATGGTTCAGGAAGCTATCTGCATTTGAGTGCATTGAGTAACTTTGAGCAAAACTGAAGTGAATGACACCTAAACATAATCCTATTTTTTTCAGATAAAGCAAAAGAAAAAAAGCAGCGTGAATTAATCTAAGACTAGGTTTAAATGTGAGACTGAACCACGATGCTTGCATGCTAAAACTCCCTCTTAGTTGTGAGGTTGGGAGGTTGAATTAGGGTTTGATTTATAAACCGAAACTGAGGACATAGATCTAGGTCAGCTCTTCGTTTATGTTCATAAGACCGCGACGTTGCTTTGGGGGGGTGGAAAGAGCAGCTTATCTTGCTCCCAGAATGGGAAGAGGCAATAGCTGAATGGATCCAGTGATGAACTAATGTGAACCACAGATTGTTCAGGAAACCAAACCTACACAGTCTCTTAAACACACATTTGAAGAAGAGGGGAAAAAAAAAAAAAAAACAGCAGCGAAAAAAACAAACTATTCTGTATCTGCCTCCACCGGCCAAACCAGTCTCTGTGCGCTTCCTGCCAAGAACAAGGAATAACTATCAGCTGCGTTAAGTCCCCTGTCCACGATGCCTCTGCACCTGCCTGAGAGAGTAGCCCCTGCCTCCCACCTTCCTGTTCTGGTCAGAGAAGAGGCAGAAGGTTCAAGTTTTTTTGGTTTGAAAAAAAAAAAAAGAAAGAAAGAAAAGTAATTCATTAATAATAATAACAACAACAACAACAAAATACCTCTCTCATTAACCTGAGAGTGAGAGAGAGCACGAATAAAGAGGGAGACGGCAGGAAGGCGAGGAAAACCAACAAAATAGAAACTAAACAAACAAATGGAGTTGTTTCAGTCTATTTCCATGGCTCCAACCACTCCATCGTGGTTTGAGGAAGTGATGTGATTACTGGGTGGAGGAAGAGTCGGCTGGCGGATTTTGTCTTGTCGCTGGTAGAACAGAAGGTAGGCAGCGTTGGTCTGTATGAGGAAAAAGAAGAAACAGATTGTACACATTGAGCTCCATATTTGCATTTTGATTCATTTCCTAGCACTGAAATCCTGATCCACAAAAGAGAAATTGTGAACCTAAATCCTGGCCTCTGCTTCATCAACTTAAATGTCAGTGTAGGCAAATGATCAAAATGTCAAGCATTTAGAGGCAGCCATTAAAATGTTACATGAATAAACACCAACTGCAGAGATACACAAGCAAACAAGCTCACACGGGGTATGTTTTTTCTAACACAGTTCTGAAGAATCGATTAGAGATGGCTATTCTCAACTCATGAGTCTGATCCAATCCTGTGACAGTAGTACTGCCTGATAAAGTTGTTCAATATCAGTATTCCTACTGGAATAAAATTACTCAACAATTGTTACTGCCAGGCTTAATAAACACACAGGATAAATTTATAATGAATTAAAATGAGTCCCCTAGTGTACCTCTGCAAAACTAATCAAAAACTATTCGAGTTCAAACAGCACTGATGTCATTCTTACCACAATTTGTTCCTCCTTTGCACAGGTCACCTTGCTGTCATCAAAATAATACCACTGACCATTGTCTTTGTTTCGGGCATAGCTGGTATCTGGACAGAAATAATAAAACAAGTTTCAACGCTCTCCTTTTTATCCATCCATCCATTATCTGTAAGCGCTTATCCAGTTCAGGGTCGCGGTGGGTCCAGAGCCTACCTGGAATCATTGGGCGCAAGGCGGGAAAACACCCTGGAGGGGGCGCCAGTCCTTCACAGGGCAACCCACACTCACACATTCACTCACACCAATGGTCACTTTGGAGTCGCCAATCAACCTGTGTTTTTGGACTGTGGAAGGAATCCGGAGCACCCGGAGGAAACCCACACAGAAACAGGGAGAACACACCAACTCCTCACAGACAGTCACCTGGAGTGGGACTCAAACCCACAACCAATGAAACGCGATACCAGTTGGAGTCAGTAAGGCTTGGAGAAAAAAAGAGCTTCTTCTGAAAAGTTCCCATTTTGGGCTTTAGGGCTTTGTCCAACAACAATCTGAATTTTTGTCTTGATTTTAGTAAAACATTTTTATACTTTGTGTGAATTTCTTTATAAATGAACTAATAGAAATAACATCTTGCTGTTACATTAAGTCACATAAAAAAAAGAATGTATATATATATATTTTGTCATATATCTTTTATAAAGAAAACAGCAAATGAGTCAATAGAAATGGTTCAGACTGACTTTGAATAGGATCTCACTCTATTAATGAAGCATGTATTTAAAAAAAAAAAAAAAGTGTAACGCACAGTGTCCATCCCGCAGTCCTCCATAGTGGTTAGACACAGCGATCAGGTCGTATCTGCTCGGAGGCTCCGAATCTGGCCCTGCTTTCCTCAGAAGATAATCAGAGAAGTCCAGATGTCTGCAAAACATGATGGGAATGCAAGATTAACACATAGCTGACAAAATATCTTTCACCATTAAACCCTGGTGCCTGAAGACAAGGGAGTGGAATTCTACTGCTCTGCTGACTGCATGATACTAATAAGTCATTATACTGACACCAACTGGTCCAGAGGCATAAAATGCATTCTTTACTAAACCTATTGTATTTGTTGAGAGGAAAAATTAATATATAAACTGATTGTGGAACTACAAAACAATTTGATTATAAATCAAACAGATAAAAGAAATAATCACTCTCATAAATGTGCTCTGCTACTTTTGGTAGTTAAAATAACAATATCCTTTAATGCAATAAAAAACAGTTTACTAACCGTAAGGGGAAGTCAACAATGGTGTCCAGCTTCTCTCGGGAATACTTGGTGTAGGAGAAGCGTTTCAAGTGAATGATTAAGACTTCAGGAAGAGACCATAGATCTAACTTCTTAGTGGCAAGCTGGTGTCTCTTACACGTTGGACAATACCTACAGCAGTTTTAATCATACAGTTTAGTTAAATCTGTATTGATATTAATCCCAGAAGGAAATTGAGTGTGTTGTCACAGCTTATATACAAACAAACACATAAATAACAGCATTAAACATATAAAAAACATTATTACCAACAGCACAATCAGTTTTAAACATGTTCAACATTTAATCGAGTCCAATAAAATGGCAAGATGGCACCTACAGTCCCAGGCATCTTCTGAACACTGCTCTTGAATTTAGAAAATTTCTGTAAGTGCTTTGTATAACTGCATTCTGTCAAGTGTTTTATTAAATTTTACTCTTTTTTTTAATTACAGAAACCAGAGATTGTCCATTTTGACAGTAGCTCTAAATATAGATTAGAATGCTGCTGAGTGATCATATTAAGAAAGCAGTGGAATTCCCATTTAATGATTTAAAACAGTATGAAGAAACTGCAAATAATTCATTGTCTTGTGAAAGGGTAAGTGGTTTACTGGTTATTTAAAAAACATGTACAGAAGTGTGTGAGGAGAAAGTAGGTTACCAGGGGTTTTCCTCTTCAAGTGTCTCCACAGTGGTGAAGAGCTCGATGCACTCTTGCAGCTGCACAGTGGTCTGTTGCTGGGGGACCTCCATACTCCGGTCTTTCACATATTTCTGTGCATCCAGGAAACAAGCTTTAGTTATTCTGAATAAAAATGCAGAGCTGTGAAAAAGTACTAACTTTAAAACTACACACAAAAATATTCCAGTTTATAATAGACTAAATAATCGGGTTTTTACAGGAGATAAAAAGACAGCATGTATGTGTGTATTACAGTAGAGCAGATATGATTAGAGCAGTGGATCATTCTCAGTGACGCAGTGACCTTAAATCAAACTGAGGGCTTTAAAATCTCCAGCAGCACTGCTGTGTATGATCCACTTTTACCAGCACAACACACACTAACATACCAACACCACCACCACCACCACGCCAGTGTCACTGAAGCACTGAGAATGATTCACCACCCATATCACTCATACCTGCTCTGTGGTGGTCCAGACCATTGAAGCAAAGGTTGAAAGGGACAAATAATGTGTACAGAGGAACAGATAGACTCCTGTCTGTAATTGTAGAACTACAAAGTGCTTCTGAAAATGAGTGTAGAAACGGATGTGGTCATGTTATGGTTGATCGGTGTACACAGGAGGTCCTCGGGTTACGTCAGTCCTGAGTTACGATGTTTCGTGGTTACGACACACCTCCCATTTACTGTATAAAGCCTTGTTTCGACTTAAGTGGTTTTGCGTCGTAAACGTTGTAACGCGAACTTCGTGTTTGGTGTGCGCGGCGCGGCGAAAGAATACACGGTTACGCGGCTCGGGACCGAGGAGGATAGGTGTGAGGATAGGATAAGTGCTTACAGTATGTTATTTACGTACAGTATGTACGTATGTTCCGACTTACACTGAAAATCGGTTTACGACGCGACGTAGGAACGTCGTAGGTCAAGGACCCCCTGTATATGTAAAAGAAGGGTAAATAATTTTATACCATTTACGGAATAATAGTGCAGCATTCAAACCAGCTGAATCTTTTGTGGAACTTAAGCTAAATATAAATATGGAACGGTGGCAATTTTCTTCAAAATCAAAGCTTGATACTGTAGTTGTACCCTATAGTGTATAAACACTGCCTTTTCTGTGCACATACCACATTTCAGTTACAGACTTTCTCTGATAAAATATCTGTGATTGAGGAGTCAGCGGTCGGCACAGACTTACTTCTGCCTCATTCTCATTGTAGTATTTCTTCTTCATGTCAGGGTCCCAGTCAATGGCTACATAGAGTGGAGCTGTGAAAACAGAACACCGGTACACAACATCAAAATACACTCACACACACAAAGAGGGTGAACTTAGCTTTCTGAAAATGATGGTTATTAAAATCCGAGCATGGGCTTTTCAATCAGACGACTCACAACAAGAAGCCAGCATGTTGTCTCCATCAGCCATGCCTCTGTCAGTTGTGCCATTGGAATTCACTGCTTGGATGGTGAACAGTGGCTTCTTCTTCTTCTCTGCACAGCATCGCTGAGCATTTGCCTTTTTATTCGCCCGAGAAATGGGCTCAATGTCCTGTCCGTCTTCTTCATCGTCCTCATCCTCTTTCCCAGAAGCCTCAGCAGGCCCTTGCTCCCCGTCAGCCGCCTCCTGAGAGTTGGTGTCTGTGCTGCCGCTGGCCGACTGGCCTTCTTCCGTGCTGCTGCCTCGTTCAGGTTCACTGTTCGACGACGACTCCTTGTCCTCCCCCTCACTGCTGGGACTGGCCTCTGATTGAACACTATTCTGTCCGTGATTTTGTCCATCGTTTTGAGCGCTCTCTTGTGATTCCTCTTTGCTCTTGGAGGGACCCGCCTTCTCCGAGTCTTCCTCACCCTCACCTGAATGGAGGAGTGTTTATGGATAATATTAGAACTGCTATGATTGGTTGACAAACTTGATTAGCTGAAAGTGGTTTTGACTATGAGCTAATAGTTACATAGTCATTATATAATAGTCAAATAATTTAATAAAACCTGCAGATTAAGTTTTTTTTATTGCAGGGGGAAAAAATCTATTCTTAAGTGACGAAAACAAGCATCTCAATAAATAAGGAGCACATTACCTCCAGCCACACCATTGGTCTGGTTCTTGTATAATTCTTCCTCTTCATCATTCTCTTCTCCACCATTTTCCTCCTCCTCCTCCTCCTCTTCCTCTTCTTCTTCCACTTCCTCTGCTGGGTCTGGCTGACGAACATATCGTCTGCAAAGAGATGTAACAGGCTCATTTCCACCTCCTTCTCTGGGGATAATTAACCAATGCTTCTAGCTACAGGCCGACTATTAATGCTACATCCAATTCAGCTTTAAAAAAAACATGACTGATATATCTGACTCATTAATATTGGTTGCAGCTAGCATCTTAAGCCAATCATACCATAGCATCCCTCTCCCACAATCACTCAACTAAATGCTAGTCAGTGTGAAGTAGGCACAATATTGTTTGACATGACAACATTGTGGGGAGGCACGGTGGTGTTGCAGTCACACAGCTCCAGGGACCTGGAGGTTGTGAGTTCGATTCCCGCTCCGGGAGACTGTCTGTGAGGAGTTAGTGTGTACTCCCTGTGTCTGCGTGGGTTTCCTCCGGGTGACTGTCTGTGAGGAGTGTGGTGTGATCTCCCTGTGTCTGCATGGGTTTCCTCCGGGTGACTGTCTGTGAGGAATGTGGTGTGTTCTCCCTGTGTCTGTGTGGGTTTCCTTTGGGCGACTGTGAGTGAAGAGTGTGGTGTGTTCTCCCTGTGTCTGTGTGGGTTTCCTCCGGGTGACTGTCTGTGAGGAGTGTGGTGTGTTCTCCCTGTGTCTGTGTGGGTTTCCTCCGGGTGACTGTCTGTGAGGAGTGTGGTGTGTTCTCCCTGTGTCTGTGTGGGTTTCCTCTGGGTGACTGTGAGTGAAGAGTGTGGTGTGTTCTCCCTGTGTCTGCTTGGGTTTCCTCCGGGTGTCTGTCTGTGAGTGAATGTGTGTGTGTTGCCCTGTGAAGGACTGGCGCCCTCTCCAGGGTGTATTCCTGCCTTGCACCCAATGATTCCAGGTAGGCTCTGGACCCACTGCGACCCTGAACTGGATAAGGGTTACAGATAATGAATGAATGAATGGAATGAATGACAACATTGGGCAGTTGATGTTCTCCTCCATGGATGTTTATAGGCATTGTGTAGACAGATGTTTCAAAAACAGCCTGGTACCATCATGTGATGGGAGAAGCTGTAACTATCATGTGGAACTGACCCTGACAAAACTGATGGGAAAATGATGGTTATGGCAGAAGTATACATCAAACTAAACAAGTAATTATACATTTCCATCATTTATAAGCCTTGTAGCCTCCAAAAAACCTGAAAGAGGCAAACTTAAAACACTGGCTGATCAATCAAGCGTGAGATAAGAGAATTTCTTTCTGGTTAAGTGTTTACTAGAAGCATAAACCAAACACCAGGCTTAAACATGAGCACTCACGCCAGCCTCTGCAGGAATATCTGGTACAGGCTGTCTCTGTTGCAGTGAGACCGTGGCAGAGCCATAAGCAGAGGGTGTCCAAACAGCGATGTGCTGTAGTTGCTGCCCCCTGAGCCGTAATCTCGGTAGTGGGAGCGTTCCCGCATGTATACAGCCAGTAGCACTTCCTCTTCAACCTCCTCATCCACACAGGAACTGTTCAACTCATACCTGCAGTAAAACAGCCAGAGAGACCATGTTTATTATTATGATCCTCATTGAGAATATAACTACAGTACACAGCCAATAAAAATAAAAAACCTCCAAATGCAATTTCACATCGAGTATGTGTGAAAAAGTGACATATTTTGACATCCCCAGTTCTCTTTAAAGGGTTGCTTCGGCTAAAGACTAACGCAACTAGCACTGAAGATAAAGATAAAGCCAGATAAAGGGTTAAAGCTTAGCCCTGAACTATATTTTCCTTCCACTGAAGACTCCCATTTAGAGTGGGATTAATCCATGTACTGCCCTGAAAAAGTTTTAACAACATTATTACCATGGCATCACAATCTGGACTAACAACAAAAGATATACATTTAACAAAGCATAGATTCTGCTGTTGAACAGCTCAGCAGCAACAACTGTGACCACCAGTGCAGTCACAGGACTTACTGGGATGTTTTTTTTAGTAGTGTTTGCACAAAAACATTGTTCCAAGCTTACACAAAGATGTCATCTCTGTCCAGTATAGAGCTCAGAGACTCATCAGCATGGTAGATCTTGTAGAATCGATGATTAAAAACATCCGCCACAACCATCTGATTGAGCAAAGGAAAAGGTCATTGATGTTAAATATTTTATATCAAGTACACAGTCTTAATGTGCTGCTGAATTGCTGAATTTACATTATTAAAACATAAAAGTGTTATTAAATATTCTTACTTAACCTTTAGGCTGATGTTAACAAATTACAACTTGTAAAAGACTGCAATCAGTTGTCATATTAATTAATTTTTATTTTAATATATTAGTTTAAATACTAATCGCTACATATCAGAACGTATTTTCAAGTTGTTTTAGTCAGTGTTTAAATTGTTTTGGAAACATCCATGACCGACTGATCTAAATACAAAGCATTCTCAAAGTTAATTTTTATTGCATCTTAATTCTGAATGTGTTACATATTTCACAGTTAACGTTTAGAAATAAAGTGTTCATTAATCTGGACACATCTGAACATTACTTCTCCTACAAATTAGCTGACACCTGAACAGTGATCTCAAACTTTTAATTATAATTTCTTTTAAAAAGGTAGGTGTTCTTCCCGTGTCCGCGTGGGTTTCCTCCGGGTGCTCCGGTTTCCTCCCACAGTCCAAAAACACATGTTAGTAGGTGGATTGGCGACTCAAAAGTGTCCGTAGGTGTGAGTGAATGTGTGTGTGTGTGTCTTTGTTGCCCTGTGAAGGACTGGCGCCCCCTCCAGGGTGTAATCCCGCCTTGCGCCCAATGATTCCAGGTAGGCTCTGGACCCACCGTGACCCTGAATTGGATAAGGGTTACAAATAATGAATGAATGAATGAATGAATAAAAAAGGTAGTCTCTTTTTCTCTCACCTGGTTAGCAGGAACGTTTGATGCTTGAGAGAGGGCATTGCACAAATCAATCACTCGACCAGCTTTAGGTACAACCACTCGGTGCTAGTGACAGAGAGGGAAAATCCATTAATCTCTGGTGTTGTGTGCAATCCACTTCTACAAATATGATTTTAAGAGATATATCATAAGTCATAATTGCTATTAAATTAAGCAAAGCAAAAACTAACAATATGAATATCGGAAATGCTGAATTTTATTCATATCAGGTCACAGGTACCCTTGTTAGCTTTTCTAGGTATAATGACGTGTTAAAGGTAACGTTCACGATTGGACTAAAAAATTCAGAACTTGCTTCCTCACTGTTTGCAGGCTCTCAGGCCTCTGGGTGTTTTTGAAACTGGTCTAATGTGTTTACAAAGCCCTGGTGTCAGTAAAAGGCTATTTAAACTGTCTCTCAGTCCGGTATGCTATGTTTTCTCTCTCTCTGCTCACGGCAGAGAAAAGGTATCTGGAGCTTTTTAGACAACACAGAATTCCAAAATGTCACGCCCACTTCTCAGGACTCCATATCCCAGAATGCCCCAGATGATCACATGACTTCACACCGGTCCCATTCACCTGAATTCTAGTCATGCATACCTGTTTGTCCCCTTATATAAACCTCATTTCTCAGTCCTTGCCGGGTATTGCCGTGGTTATTCCCAGCATACAAAGCGTTCTCTAGAATCTGATTTAGCTTGTCATCCCGTTGCCTACTCCTCGTCTGTCTTTTCGGTTTACGTCTTTTGTCTTGTCCCTTCAGTATTGTTTGTCCTCTCTGGTTCTGGACTCTGCCTGTTTTCGACTACGCTATTTGTTACATCCCTGAGGTACTGTCTGCTCTCTGTGTTGGACCCTTGCTTGTTTCTTGACTTTGCTTTTGGACTCATGTTAATAAAACCTTTTTGTGTTCCGCAAGTGATCCAAAGTTCCTATCTGCTGTCTGTCTGTGACACGAGATGTGGATATTGCACTATTCCTGCTCCACTGGTGGGTTATATTGACTTGCTGTTTCAGGGTGTATATTTCCCATTATGAGAGACTGCTAACTGCATGAAGGTAAACAGTTCAAAACTAAACAACTCAAGTTACAAATGAATTTCTGTGGTAGATCAAACAGAACCTTTCCTACAGAAAGGTTCAACTTCAGCCACGTACAAACAAGAGTTCCACATTTTTTATTTGGGTTAATTGGGAACTGCAGTCAACCCAAAATCATAGATGTTTCCTTTAAGGAAGCGTAAAGAGTAATGAAATGCTTTGGAGTATGTTTACCTGCACAGGCTTGGACGAAGCGTCGAGGGAAACGAAGAACACCTCCATGACCCTCTCTTTACTGACAGGCAGGGGTACACTTAGATAGCAGAAAGGGTCAAAGGTCACAGACACCTTGTGGCATTCAGGGCATACCAGTGTAGATTTAAAGAGGCCGTGGAAGGTGTCCACAATCACAGAGTCGTTCCGCCGCCTGTGGTTACGCCAAGCCTCCTCTGCCACTTCCTGTGAACATGACAACTTTCTTTTTAACATGTGGACGCTGGTGTCTGATAAATTTCAGCTGTTTTAAACTCAGTGCTGTAGGATTACATTATTCTTTTTCCTCTCTGATAAAGTCAGAGACAAGGCACTACACTGTCAAATGCTGGGTTTTTGGGACGAGCTTTTTAACCAGATTCAAAAACGCTCGTATTATTAATAAAGATATTATTATAAGGGATTGTTTACAAAGTTACAAGACGTTATTTTGCAAAAACAAAAATCAGGTCTTTTCAAACCAGATTAAGGCGCTTAAGGCTCTAGCTCTGACTTGGCCACATGCAGTACCTGGTCTGGTCTGCCATCTGCATCCCTGAGCTCTATGTACTCTTTGTTTTTGACACGGTTGAGATCCTCATGCAGGCCGTCCAGCAGGAAGGACAAAAGTTCCTGGGAGTCATGCTGCTGGTAGCCCAGAAACTGGGACGCAAAATGGCCCACCTTCGTCTGGTCTCACACACACACACACACACAGGAAATTACTTCTCCCCAGTATTCTACCCAATATTTAATCAGTAATAGCATGCAATTTTCAAGGTCCTCCACCTTAAAAATGCGTGGGACCACAGAGTAGTGCCTCCCTGACCACATCTGTTTGATGACGTCTGCATAGGCCTCTGCTATCTCTCCCTTCATGCCCAGCGGGTTGGTGAAGTTCAGTTCACCCAGATACAAATTCTTCAGAAAATACTCTGTCAGTGGCGGTGTGTTACTCAGACACTGAATATGAGAAGACACGAAGAGAAGAGTCAATCACATCTACTGATGAACTCTCTTGATGAAACCAAAATACAAAATTTGAATCGATCAGCTGTATTTAAATCAGATTCTAAATGAAACCGTTTAAATTCTTTATTAGAGGCAATTAAGTCCAAAGGGTCATAACTACAGCGAGATCAGAATAGTTCAGAACGTAAATGCATTAGTAAACTGCCCAATTCTCTACTGAGAGAGGGACAGACTTCTGACCTGCAGTGCAGAGTTCATGAAGCAGGTGTTTCCAAGGTTGGTAAGACCACACACTCCAGGCTGCCCTCGATAAATATCCTGCTCCTCCACAGAATTCCTCCTGAAAGTACACAATCAAGAGATTTATGCATTACACACACACACACACACACACAAGGCCTATGTCAATATACCTGTGTCCAAGAGACTGCTGAAGGAAGTATTCAGCTGTACTTACTGTCAACACAGGAGGAGAATTTTTCAAGATAAACCAGAATGAGAAGCAGATTCTGTGATTACCGTAGATGTGTGTTGCTAAGAATAAAACAGTCAAGCTAGTTTTGCGCTTACTATTTTGTTTGCTTGCATATAAAGATTTCTATATGGCCAGATTATTATTTTATTACTATTAGATATTTATTGAGATTGTAAACAGGGAAACTCATTATTTTGATTCTGTCTGACGAAACACAGAAGTGTGCTGGTAAGCTTATAATCTCATGCAATAACTAAAAATGAGTGCATTCCACAGGGTCTGACAGTCCACAATAGTTTAATCAAACTCACATGATCTGGGGTCTGGAGCTGGGCCAGGTACCATCTGCATTCCTCAACTCCATGATAACTGTCTGCAGAGTGAGAACAGCAAGTCACAACACACCCTCAAACACACACGCCTCAACACGTCCACCAAGACACACACATCGATCCATCAATTCATTCACACACACATCACAACAAGCACACAGCGCTTAAGTTCATGTGGTGGTACCACGAGTATGGGGTAATTTCACTATCCCATGACAAGCTTTTTTCTCCTAATATAGTGTTTTTTTAATATGCTACACTTATGAAATATATACAAATACGCAGAAAAATATCCTATTTATGACTGTTCCCTGTGAAGGATGTGTTAATAATTTCAATAATGAAATCATCAACATTTATACATGTGTACAATTACCATGGTGGATGAGAGGCACGAGTCCAGCACAGACATGTGGACGTTCCTTAGCCTCTCACAGCTGGTGTCTGAACTCTTCATCCACAGTCGGGGTTCTGCATCTTCTGCAATATTAAACCGCCTCTGTATCTCCTTCTGAATGGTAACTGTTGTACATTAAAACACACACACACCGCGGGTTATAACACAGCAATGTCAGGTTGTGTTCCCAAAAGGCCAGTGACTGGCCTGGGAGGCCTCTCACCTAATTCTGCGGACCCTAATTAGATGCTAAATATAAAAGCGGTTATTCGGAACCATGCTGCACAGCGGAGAGCCCACCAGGAACAAGGGGTGAAAACCTCTTTTGTAGCTCAAATGTCAGATGCAGAAACAATATTGTGAAAGTATTGATAAATTCTCTATTGAATATTTCCTCTATATCAATTAGAAATGTATCAGTCATTAAAAACCTGCAGCCAGGATGTAGACTGGGAGGCATTACGTAATTTATTCAACTAATCTATCATGCAGCCTCAAGTATCTGACATGTTCATCAGTGTGGGAAAGTTTTTATTTATATATCCGTTTTTTATTCAGCATCATTAAACAGAAGCCTCAGAAGCAAGAGTAGAGTCTGACTGACTTTTAAATATCATTGGTACCAGGTCTTGAAATATTCTATAGCTTTTAATTGAATTTAATTATTTTTTTTTTTTTTTAAATACAGCCCAGTCTCACACTTAAAAGACGAAGCACCACTTAATAGACCTCCATGAATATTCCACATTATTTTAGTTACTGACATATATAAGTATGAATTAAAATGAAAAAAGCAGCTTAATTTGCTTTAAAACTGACAATTTTATTAAATTGACGGAAAAACCCGAGCTCACTACGGAAATTCTTGAACGCGACCGTGACGTCACTGGTGGACAACAGCTGATAAAACGGTAAAACACCGTTATGACAGTATCTAGCTAAATAACCAACATTATTCATGACAATAGCCTAGCAATAAGCTAAACTCAAATGTAGAGGTACCGTTATTCTTGTAAATGAGATCGAAGTCGAACTCGAATTCATCCGACACTATAAACCTCCGTAATGCAGCTACGTAGCCGAGTATAATCTGAGACACCGAGTTTAGCGAGTCAAGCTAACGTTAACTAACACCAACTAAAACAGGCAAAGTGAGTGTCCTTACCCTGTTTACCTCCATGTTACAGAGGCTCTTGAACACCTTTCGTTGGTGTCCTTACATGAGCTACAGATAACGGAGTGAGCGGATGGTCCTTTCCAAAGTGCCCGTTTAAAGTTGACAAATTTAATCCATTTTCTGGATATTTTGGGATCTTTGGGCCATTTGTTCACAGATGTCCCACTGTACATTGAATGATTGCAGCCAAAAACAACACAGCTTTTCGTCATTTTGCATTAAATTAAGTGCAGCTTCTAGAGTTGTTGTCCACCATCTACGTCACAGGCAAGACGCCTATTAGAGTTTCCGAACACCGTTGGGGGGGGGGGGGGGGGGGGACCAATGGTCTTTTAAACCTTATTCCTTGAATTAGTAAGAAATAACATGTTTTCAATGTTCAATAAACACAAGTTAGGAACTCAAACTCCACTGTATTTATTTGTTAGACACTTTCATATCACTGGTGCTTAGCCTTTAAAGTGTTTAAAGAAACAGATCGACCAAACATGCTGTCACAGTTAACAACAAACCAAAGGTAGCACTGTCTTGTTAGCCTTTACAACAAATATTTTTGGAGGTTCATTCCCTTATTCATTAAGGAAGGCATATGACCATATTAAAGGCTTTGGGAGATTGCATTTTCTAAACCTAAGAGGCTTAATGTGATATCCAAAATAACCCTGTTCCCAAAATAAAGAGCTGTTATACTCACGTATGGTGTCTGTCCGGCTAAACTGGGCTGTCACAACCTCATCCATGTTGCTATGGAGACAGAGGATGATTTCCACAGGGTAGATCTCAACTTTGAGAGTACTGGGAAGGTCAATAACCTGGAAAAAAAGGCAGTCCACAATTGAGATTTGGTCTGGAGGGAGGGGGGGGGGCACTGAGCATTTCATATTTAATACGCTGTCAGTCTACAAATCCCTAGAGACACATTTCTTAGTGTATTACTTTATATAATGTTCTACAAATAAAACGTCTCCGAATCTGAACCTCTGTTGAAGTTTGAACAGTTGATGATGACCATAATTCATAAACATGCTCCGTGTTTGTAACAATGCAGCTGCCCCTTTAACAACCATAAAATCTTGGCAGAAAATCGTACATGCAGTGAAAAAAAAACGTTGAGTTTGAAACACTTATCTTACCTTTCTCTCCAGGGCAGGCTGCCCCTCAGGCTTGCCGTACCAGGACAGCAGCTTACACCAAGCTTCTGCTGGAAGCAGGACAAAGTCCTCATTCTCCACCAGCCTCTCTTTCAGACGGAAGGTGTCTAAACCTGCTCATAGCACAAAGAGAACTTACAAAATCATTCTTAAACACAAAGAGGATAAAATGCTTTTTTTAATGTAGACATTGTCACATTTAGTTGAAGCAAAGACTTTGAAGCAAAGGTCCGATTTCCTTTATAAAGAATGTACAAATGTGTTCAATTGATTCCGTTTAAATATATTTAATGTTAACTGGATTTTCAAACTGTGAGGAGTGTGGTGTGTTCTCCCTGTGTCTGCGTGGGTTTCCTCCGGGTGACTGTCTGTGAGGAATGTGGTGTGTTCTCCCTGTGTCTGCGTGGGTTTCCTCCAGGTGACTGTCTGTGAGGAGTGTGGTGTGTTCTCCCTGTGTCTGCGTGGGTTTCCTCCGGGTGACTGTCTGTGAGGAGTGTGGTGTGTTCTCTCTGTGTCTGCGTGGGTTTCCTCCGGGTGCTCCGGTTTCCTCCCACAGTCCAAAAACACACGTTGGTAGGTGGATTGGCGACTCAAAAGTGTCCGTAGGTGTGAGTGAATGTGTGTGTGTGTGTTGCCCTGAGAAGGACTGGTGCCCCCTCCAGGGTGTATTCCCACCTTGCGCCGAATGATTCCAGGTAGACTCTTGACCCACCGCGACCCTGAACTGGATAAAGGTTACAGATAATGAATGAATGAATTAATGGTTTTTCAAATGAAGTGGTGTACTAGTATTTTCGCCCATGGTGTAGTGGTGTTATAAGACAACAGTTGTGTAACGTGGAGCCATTTACTAAACAACGTAAAATCCTGCTGATCCCTGCCTTATGTTTCCAATCACATCATTTTTTCATGGGAATCAAAGAAAAAAAATGGTGTGACACTTATCCATCAAAAAAGAGAGCTCACTCCACATCAATAGCTCTATGACTGCAGCAATTACAATCCTAGTCCTTTAGTATTAAAGCAGTGCACAGAGGAGTGTTTCCATCCCATTCCCAAACTCCCCCAACTTTTCTTTTAAGGAATAGCTTTGTCATTCAAACGTGTCAAAACTGGGCACCTGTCTCACAAAGTCGAATTTCATCTAACCTTGTATTTTCTGTCTCACAACAGTGGGTCAATTTTACGAAGCTACATCACCATGGTAACATGTGCCACAGGCCTCGCCAGGTCCAGGGCATGTTCAGATCAGGATTTTGAATTACAAATTGGCCAATCAGACCAATAAACACTAGGCTTTTAATAGAAGCAGACCCTTCTGGTCCTTCTCTGGTCACTTTTTGTGTGGTGTGTGTGCTTTGGCTGCTGTAAATGTGTAATTTTCTACATAGTTACATGCTCATTTTTTAAAAAAAACTAACAAACTTGTATAAAGTAAAGCCGGTGTGATGGGATTCATTATATAGATTATTTTTTGTAAGGTTTTTTGAAGCTACAATCCTTTCTAAACCGAATGAGGTAGTTTAGCATCCAGAAACACATCCTTGCACACACAGTAGACCAAAAACAAACAAACAAAAAAAAAACACAGTAGGCCTATGTACATGTCCAGCTGCTATGTTTCTTCCTATTTACTTATCACATCAGCAGCAAGTGTGTCAGCATTCCTCAATGAACAGCCACTCCTCATTCCCTGGACACTTCCTGATTTTACTTTTCATGGAGTATCCACTACACAGCAGCAAACTGAATATTAAGATTGTAACCAACTCTGACTGAGCTAATGTTTAATACATTCCCTTAACAGCTGAAAGGTTGTAGAGTGTGTAGGACTTTTAATGCATGAAATACCCCCATTTCTGTTGAGCTAACCCTGCTGTTGATTTGATTTGCTTGTTAAAAACTGAAAGAAAACACATTACTGAGTCCAGAGAACAACGTCAGATGTCTTTATGTATTAAAGTCACACGCACAGGCTCACGAGACAAGCTAAAAACGGGAGATGGTCTGAGCTCAAGTTAAGACCAGAATAAACACAGGATTGGCTCATCGGACGTGGCGAGAACTCCAAGACTCGAAAGGGTTCAGGAGAGATGCTGAGTTGGCATTTTTATGGCTGAACCGGTAAGTTATGTTGATCACTCGCAAGTTCTGAAAATAACCAGCCAGATAATTATAGTTGAGGAATTGTGAAGTTGTTTTAGCTGCATAGCTAAGTTTAGATGTCTAATTTGCTAAATAATTATCCAATTACTTTGCTAACCATGTCTTTTTCTTTTGCTTCATAGTTTGTCCATAGTTGTTTGACAGATTAGGATGGCCAGCTCCTGAGTGTCAATATGTTGTTGGCCTCTATGTCCAAATTAACGGCATCTCAGACTCGTATTCTTATTAAGGGCTAGGGGCTAGGGGCTCCCTCACAACCCCTTGTAGCTGTTCATTTGTTTGAAATTGTCGTACAGTTCTGGCTGCATAACTGGGTCTGGAACCCAGGCAGCTTCTTATCTACAAACATCTGACCTAGGTGGTGAGGTTTCAGCACCCCTATCCGGACAGCGCTTCATCCACAGGCTTTTTGGTGTAGTACCTTCTTCTTCCATGTAGGATTGGCCACTTCTGCACCACATCTGGTGCTAATCAGTTCAGAGAGTATGCCATACTGTTGATGGCTATGTCTTTCCCATAGTTAGACACTGAACGAATGCTGAAAAGAATGTAAGACTATTGGAATATGGAATCATAGTTCTTTCTCTTGTGAACATCAGATCAATTCACTCAGGGAAATGGAAAACAACACAACCCCAATACAGGTGGGCAATTCTCGCAGTATGTTAAACTTACATGCTGCCATATTAATGTACGCGTGTCACACTTAAACTCAGCAAATGTTAGACTCACTGTCAAAGAGCGCTGCGTTATCAATCTGTCCAGGAAAACAAGGAGAGTTCTGGTCTCCCGTCTCCACATACTCTTTCCATGAGTGGAACCATCTTCCTTCCACCAGGTACCTGCAATAAAGCGAACAGTTATTTTTCAACTTGTATATTTTGGTCATGACAGCTCAATGAGCCATCAAATTTAATTCTGAACGGTCCACGCGTATGAAGAGTCTAACCTGCTCCCTTTACAGAAGTTAACTCTAGGGATCAATAATTCTAGCAATGCTTTTGAGCTGCAGGTGGGGACTAATTGCATATTCATATAGCCCTGCTTACTGAATGAAGACAAAAGTGTGGAGTTGTATCCAAGCTATTTTTAAAGCATTAGACTTTGTGGGGTTAAACCCAAGGGCTTTAATATGAATTAGTCATTCATTTCCTAAATACTACAGAGAAAACGAAACAGATGCAGACAGAGCACTCTAAAATATGAAAGTGAAAGTTGGGAAAGGTCAAAGAGGAGCAGTCTAACAAGTCTTTTACAAATGTTCACGATGAATCAGCTGAGCTATGTAACAGGTAGCTAATCCTCTACTGGCTGATAAGTTTTAAGGCCAAAATAAGCCCTGCCTACACGAATTAATGTGTCAGTAGAAACCTAACTTGTTGCTTTCTGTTCGAATAAAACCAGCCTAACTCCTGAGGGGATGACGATGTAATTTGTAACAGCTAACACTCGTTTTATTCTCAAAATAAAGAGCCTAAAACGTCCCCAAGTTTATCTAACAGCTAAAGCGCTAGCTTAGCTTCATTCAAAAACTGTATTAACATTTAACTTGTTTAAACATGTACTTGAGTGCTTCCTATACTTTAAAAACGAGCAGGGGGGGGGACTTTACAACGAAACACTGTTTACAATTCGGCTCTTCTTCGAATTCCCTGTTCCACCTTAAACAGTGAAGCAGACCGTTTACATTCAAGACCCTCCGGTCCCTAAACTTTCAATACAACCCAAAGACACGTTAATGGGATATTAATGAACCACACAACAGTGGCTTTTCTCCTGAATTACCCGAGCCACTTTAAAATGGGACCCCAAAATGAAACCAATCGCAGCAGCATTTAAGGTGGAGCGGAGAATACGAATGAGAAGCCAGTTTCTCACCAGCTTTCCCCGGGCCGGAGCTCATGTTCTCTCAGCAGCGTCTCAATCTCTCGCCGCTGGGTCTCCAGCCCCGGAGGCTCCGTGGCGGCCATAATAACTCATTTAATACCGCGTGAAAACTTCGCAGATTCAGCGCTGAAACACCGCAAACTGCCGCTCTGTGATTATTATTACACCGCAGGAAGCGGGAAGCGACAGCGATGATGACTGCTTCCTCTCTCTCTCTCGCTCGCTCTCCCTCTCCCTCACACTCACACACACACACACACACACACACAGGGGAGCCTCCATCAGCGTGGCCTGCTCACTCGGTGTAGCTCCATCCCCGTGGCCAAGTGCCATATCTGCGTTCCAAGGCTTTCTGCAGGTTGCTCCAATGTGAAGAAACTTTAGTACACAACAAAGAAATGCAGCCTTCATTGGATACATTTTGGAGAAGACTCCCAATGTGTCCTTGGCATCCTTCACTTATCCAGAATTATCCAGAAAGGCTAGGTCAAAGAGGTTACATCATCTGGAGGACCTGCTGACCTCCTGAGGCTGCCGCCTAGGCTTTGGCTAGTGTTGTCCAGTCACATGGAATCTGTTTCTCAATAAGTCTTTGCTGAAACTGTTTATTAAATGTTCAGTCAGCAAACACTACAGTGGATACCTTTAATGTTAGTTTTAAATTGAACCCATTCATGCCCCGCATTTCAAACTTAAGAATAATGTAATAATTCAAAGAACACTCTCATTGGTGTAAACTGGTGTATATTGAAATTATACCTTGTAGGTGCTATTAATTGTAGCAATTATACATTTATTTTTTTATTATACTGGGACATTCTGATTTGTTTTAAAATGTATATTTGCCTAAATTCATAGCTCTATATCATTAATGTAAAATGTAAACCAGTGTGTATTTATTTATTATTTTTGCAAAGGAGTTTGTTACAGGAACAGTGAGATCAGTATTATCATTCTCCCAAGGTTTAAAACCTTCTGACAGTCCTAATGGTGAATTCACTAAGGTTTTACTGCAGTAAAAATATTTTGATTATAAAATAAACTAAAAAAGAGTAATTACTCTTGATTATATTAATATAAGGAGTGTGGTGTGTTCTCCCTGTGTCTGTGTGGGTTTCCTCCGGGTGACTGTCTGTGAGGAGTGTGGTGTGTTCTCCCTGTGTCTGCGTGGGTTTCCTCTGGGTGACACTCTGTGAGGAGTTTGGTGTGTTCTTCCTGTGTCTGCATGGGTTTCCTCCGGGTGACTGTCTGTGAAGAGTGTGGTGTGTTCTCCCTGTGTCTGCGTGGGTTTCCTCCGGGTGACTGTCTGTGAGGAGTGTGGTGTGTTCTCCCTGTGTCTGTGTGGGTTTCCTCCGGGTGACTGTCTGTGAGGAGTTTGGTGTGTTCTCCCTGTGTCTGCGTGGGTTTCTTCCAGGTGACTGTCTGTGAGGAGTGTGGTGTGTTCTCCCTGTGTCTGTGTGGGTTTCCTCCGGGTGACTGAGGAGTGTGATGTGTTCTTCCTGTGTCTGCGTGGGTTTCCTCCGGGTGACTGTCTGTGAGGAGTGTGGTGTATTCTCCCTGTGTCTGCGTGGGTTACCTCAGGGAGACTGTCTGTGAGGAGAGTGGTGTGTTCTCCTTGTGTCTGCGTGGGTTTCCTCTTGGTGACTGTCTGTGACGAGTGTGGTGTGTTCTCCCTGTGTCTGCATGGGTTTCCTCCGGGTGACTGTCTGTGAGGAGTGTGGTGTATTCTCCCTGTGTCTGCATGGGTTTCCTCCGGGTGACTGTCTGTGTGGAGTGTGGTGTGTTCTCCCTGTGTCTGCGTGGGTTACCTCAGGGAGACTGTCTGTGAGGAGTGTGGTGTATTCTCCCTGTGTCTGCGTGGGTTACCTCAGGGAGACTGTCTGTGAGGAGAGTGGTGTGTTCTCCTTGTGTCTTCGTGGGTTTCCTCTTGGTGACTGTCTGTGAGGAGTGTGGTGTGTTCTCCCTGTGTCTGCATGGGTTTCCTTTGGGTGACTGTCTGTGAGAAGTGTGGTGTTTTCTCCCCATGTCTGCCTGGGTTTTCTCCCACAGTCCAACAGTCAAAAAACACACAATGGTAGATGAATTGTCTAATAGATGTGAGTATGTGATGCCCTGTGATGCCTGATCCAGAGAGTGATGCACCCAGTGATTTAGGGTAGGCTCAGAGCTCACCGTGATCCTGAACTGAATAAGCGGTTACAGACAATGAATAGATCAATAAATAAAAAAAAAATACTATATACTATATATGCACTATATTTGTACACTATTTATAAATATTAGTCTTTACTTTGTTGATAAACATAGGCCTAAAAATAGACTTATCATTGCACAAATTAAATCTAGTAGCGAACAGAAACAAACGTGCAACTTCCAGGCAGTAATTTCTGAACATATGTAGATTTAGTTGGGAAATGGAATATGTACAAATCACATTTAGACAAATACAATATTTCCCTGATCACCTCAGATCAGTCAAACCCAACATTGATCGTGCAGATTAAAATGTATTGGGGGAACTGTATTCATAACTAGACCTGAAATAGTCCTACATGTTGTGACCATGTGGAAAAAATGGCCAGTTTATGAAGTCCTCACGAAAAGCACTAGGTGGCAAGACATTCCAGTAAATATACTTTTAGTTTTAAAATCACAAGGCATCCCAAAGTATCCAGGCACTCCTAGTAATTATTGAATTATTGAGTGTACTTTAGGATACACCCATTGCTTACACAGGCTGTTAAACTGCCACACCTATATAATCTAAATATAAAACCTTTGTCAGATAAATGGGAGGATCTGGAGCAGCTGCACATGGGCCTGAGTTAACCATGTCCAATACAAAGAGTCTGTTAAAGGGGTAAAAAGCCTCAGCAGCACAACTCATAATCAAAAGGAGTCTAGAGCTTAGGTGAATGTAATGGTTTGGTTTTCAGTTCCTATTGACTACTTAGCTTTGTAGAAGGAACTTTCTTAGTAGTTTGCCAAAGGTTAGTTGTAGGTGTTCCTAATAAAGGTGTGTATGTGTGTGTGTGTGCAAGTATTTGGAAAGTATTTGAGGATGTTAATGTGTAATGTTCCATTACAGACTGGTTTTGTCCTATGCTCCAGTTGTTTGTTTTGGAATCTTATGTCCATTTGTTTTCTTAGAGCAAAGCTTCATAAGCAATAGTTCTGTTTTGGCTGGAGGTAAGGTAACAGGGAGCAGTAGGAATCCTGTACTGTAGGCTGCTATTATGACCATGTTGCTTAAAACCACAGGCATTTTGATGAGATGGAGATTAGCAAGTTCTTTGCGTGTTTTCATGCTCTTTTGGAATTCGTTATGCAAACACAATGAAATTACATTTAAACAACTAGCTTTGATATTATCAGGATCTACTTGTTTGGACGCTACCTCATGAAGATTTTACCAACAACAACACAATGGATTATGGGTATCCACTATCCACTTGTGTGCACTAGTTTACACTAATATTAGTGCTGCATAGTGGAACTGCAAAATAGTGCACTGTATAGTGAATAGGGCACAGGTTCCAATACAGCATTGCTGTCTGTGTGTTGTGGTCTGAAACTGTGCGCTGTTCACTATATTGTGCACTCTTTTGAGGTTCCTTTTGTAGTAGTGTCTAAAAATATAGCGAGCAATTTTGTAGTAGTGTACAACCCATGTGCACTAGCAGGAAGCAAATTGCCCATAATCCACCGTGCTGTTTGGTAAAATATCCACCATTATTTATTGTCTGAAATTGTTCACTACCCTCCTGAATTGAATTTCCTATAATAGTAGATTATATAGAGAATAATATAGTGAATACTGAATATGGAGTCTTCATATATCATGTCTTTTGTGTCTGTTGTTTATTGCTAGTGTTTATTAAATATCTTTTCATTTCAGCACAGACTTCCACTTCTCAGTTTGTCCTGCAACTCTTGATATATATAGAGATTGGGATGAATGAGTGAATATCTACATGAGTGCATTTATTATGATCCATGGAACTGAGATTCTTTCTTGATGTACAGAAAAAAATCAAATAAATAAATAAATAAAAAATCCATGAATAGGGCGGCATAGTGGCGCAGCAGGTAGGTGTCGCAGTCACACAGCTCCAGGGACCTGGAGGTTATGGGTTCGAGTCCCGCTCCAGGTGACTGCCTGTGAGGAGTGTGTGTGTGGTGTGTTCTCCCTGTGTTTGTGTGGGTTTCCTCCAGGGGGAATGTCTGTGAGGAGTGTGGTGTGTTCTCCCTGTGTCTGCGTGGGTTACCTCAGGGAGACTGGTTGTGAGGAGTGTGGTGTGTTCTCCCTATGTCTGCGTGGGTTCCCTCTTGGTGACTGTCTGTGAGGAGTGTGGTGTGTTCTCCCTGTGTCTGCGTGGGTCTCCTCCGGGTGACTGTCTATGAGGAGTGTGGTGTGTTCTCCCTGTGTCTACATGGGTTTCCTCCGAGTGACTGTCTGTGAGGAGTGTGGTGTGTTCTCCCTGTGTCTACATGGGTTTCCTCCGGGTGACTGTCTGTGAGGAGTGTGGTGTGTTCTCCCTGTGTCTGCGTGGGTTTCGTCCGGGTGACTGTCTGTGAGGAGTGTGGTGTGTTCTCCCTGTGTCTGCGTGGGTTTCCTCCGGGTGACTGTCTGTGAGGAGTGTGGTGTGTTCTCCCTGTGTCTGTGTGGGTTTCCTCCGGGTGACTGTCTGTGAGGAGTGTGGTTTGTTCTCCCTGTGTCTGCGTGGGTTTCCTCCGGGTGACTGTCTGTGAGGAGTGTGGTGTGTTCTCCCTGTGTCTACGTGGGTTTCGTCCGGGTGACTGTCTGTGAGGAGTGTGGTGTGTTCTCCCTGTGTCTGCGTGGGTTTCCTCCAGGTGACTGTCTGTGAGGAGAGTGGTGTGTTCTCCCTGTGTCCATGTGGGTTTCCTCCCATGCACCAAAAACACATGTTGGTAGGTGGACTGATGACTCAAAAGTGTCTGTAGGTGTGATTGTGTGAGTGTGTGTGTTGCCCTGTGAAGAACTGGCGCACCCTCCAGGGTGTGTCCCCACTGATTGTCGCCCAATGATTCCAGGTAGGCTCTGGACCCACCGTGACCCTGAACTGGATAAGGGTTACAGATAATGAATGAAATGAAATTCCATGAATAGATTCTCAATCAAATCAGTGTTTATTTTAATTGGTGACTACATATGTACTGCAACATGATCGGTCACACACCTCACTGTTGAGCATCAGTATATCAAAAACAATAAAATAAGACCATACAAAGTTACTCTTGTATGCTTACGTATACTGGATGTTCTGAATGTCACTCTATTTAAAGGTGCTATCAATGAATTGCTTTGAGGTCTGGCTCTATAGATGAAGGCTTATTGGTGAGACACGATTCCAGTTCTTCTTCCACATTAGTGAAGATGCTGCTGTCCAGAGTCTCAATCATTTTAATGACGACTTTAGGGTGAGAGTGGAGTTTCTGAGGCACAACGTGGCCTGGAAAAGACATCACATTTATGAAGCATTATAATTCAAAAAAAGAAAACTGGGTAAGAGCGGATTTCATAAAAAAAATATGTGTGTGTGTGTGTGTGTGTGTGTGTGTGTGCGCCTGTGCACATATACACTGAACAACCATAACATTATGACCACCTCTGTTTCTATACTCACTGTCCATTCTCCCTGTTTATAAATGGTCAGGATCCCCAGAGGACCAACCCAGTGCAGATATAATTACGGTGGGGGCTACTTCTCAGTGCTATCCTTAGTCCCGCAGTGACACTAAGGTGTTTAACAACAGCAGCACTCCTGTCTCTGATCCACCCATACCCTCACAACACACAGTAACACACCACCACTGTGTCAGCGTAACTGCAGTGCTGCAAAAGATCCGCCACAGAAATCATAACTGTTGGGTCCCTGACCATTGAAGAACAGGGTGAAAGGGGAAAAACAGAGTGTGAAGAGCAACAAATCGACTACACTGTACTTGTGGAACTACAAAGTGCTTCTGTATGGCCAGTGGAGCTGAGAAAATGGACTGTGAGTGTAGAAATAAGATAATGTTATGGTTGATCTGTGTATATATATAATAATTGAATACTTCTATTAATAGATACTTACTGTTGTTTGGCACCTCTTGAACACGCACGACAGGTTCCTGATAAATTCTGTTGGATGACAGTAGCAAGATTATTTTAATCAGATAAACTGCATAGGGTTAGGGTTAGGGGTATTAAATAAAATATTGGCTCTCTGAGCTGGACTATCTTGATGATAGTTGGTGTGGTGAAGCTGAAACATATTCCATCCATCCATTATCTGTAACCGCTTATCCAATTTTTTTAGGGTCGCGGGGGGTCCAGAGCCTACCTGGAATCATCGGGCGCAAGGCGGGAATACACCCTGGAGGGGACGCCAGTCCTTCACAGGGCAACCCAGAGACACACACACACTCACACCTACGGACACTTTCGAGTCGCCAATCCACCTGCAACGTGTGTTTTTGGACTGTGGGAGGAAACCGGAGCACCCGGAGGAAACCCACGCGAACACGGGGAGAACACACCAACTCCTCACAGACAGTCACCCAGAGCGGGAATCGAACCCACAACTGTGACTGCGACACTACCTGCTGCGCCACCGTGCCACCCCTGAAACATATTATCATTTGTTATTAACTGCTCTCACCGGTTCTCCTCTCCTTCCAGCAGTTTCCTGTAGGTGGCGATCTCAATGTCCAGAGCAAGTTTGACATTCATTAGCTCCTGATAATCACGCAACTGCAATGCCATGTCCTGCTTGGCCTTTTGCAATGCCTCCTTCAGCTGTTTGATTCGCTGCTCAGCATCATGCACCGCCTCCTGACCACGTCCCTCTGCCTCCAATATCTGATTGTCCATAATGTCACACTGCAGAGGTCAAGAGATGAATGATATGCATGTATAGTCTACACACAAAATTGTGATAAAGTAGCATCACATACAACATAGTACAACATACTTGAAAAAGAATGCTAACTGACATTTCAGTTTTTACACACACACACACACACACACACACACACACACACACAAACACACACACACACATTTACATTAATTCATTCATTATCTGTAACCGCTTATCCATATCAGGGTCGCAGTGGAATCAATGGGCGCAAGACACACCACACTCCTCACAGACAGTCACCTGGAGGAAACCCATGCAGACACAGGGAGAATACACCACACTCCTCACAGACAGTCACCCGGAGGAAACCCACGCAGACACAGGGAGAACACACCACACTCCTCACAGACAGTCACCTGGAGGAAACCCACACAGACACAGGGAGAACACACCACACTCCTCACAGACAGTCACCCGGAGGAAACCCACACAGACACAGGGAGAACACACCACACTCCTCACAGACAGTCACGCGGAGGAAAACCCACACAGACACAGGGAAAACACACCACACTCCTTACAGACAGTCACCCGGAGGTAACCCACACAGACACAGGGAAAACACACCACACTCCTCACAGACAGTCACCCGGAGGAAACCCACGCAGACACAGGGAGAACACACCACACTCCTCACAGACGGTCACTCAGAGGAAACCCACGCAGACACAGGGAGAACACACCACACTCCTTACAGACAGTCACCCGGAGGAAACCCACGCAGACACACGGAGAAAACACCAGACTCCTCAGACACCCGGAGCAGGGCTCAAACCCACAACCCCAGGACTCTGGAGCTGTGTAACTGTGACTCCACCTGCTGCACCACCATACCACCCTTTATATATATACATTAATATCCCCTCAAAATTAAGCTGAATCAGCACAAGTCTCAGAGCAGTATTTAAAAGTCTTTAGCCCAGTGATTGGTGCTGATTTCTCACCATGGTGGTTTTTACCTGTGCTTTAGCAGAGTTTATTTCTGTTTGAAGTTGACGGATTCGTCTTTGGAGCTCTGAGATTTCCCTTTTACTGTTTTTCAGCTCCATATTATGCTGCTCAGCATGAAACTGGACCAGCTCATACTAAAGAGATATGGAATTAAATGTTAGAATACAGAACATTTGGATGGATTTGTATGATGCCTTGTATTTTTATCATGTAAAAAATAGATATAATAAAAGTAATACAAAATATTGTAGACATCTTTTCAATTTATAAACACTGGTTTCAGTTACTCACAGTTTGTACAACATTAATAGGAAAATATTGTCTATAGAATGGGACACTGGTGGGGTGAGCCTAAGGTCACTATGCCAAGCTTGGGCTCGAGACGTATAAGGCCCCCAAGCATTGGGCTGCAAAGCAGTGAAACTTGGTCCCTGTTATTTTAGCCTAATACTTCTACTTCAATAGCAGTTCAGGATATTCACCTCACCTCTTTAATTGTATTTTATTTTGTATTTTTATTATTGTATTCATTATGTACTTTGCGTTCACCTTTTTTTTGTACCAGGTTTCAGCTTCCTGCCGTCCACGTGCTGCAACCTCCTCATATTGACTCTTCACTTCAGCCACAATCTGCTGCATGTTCAGCACCCTGCTGTTATCCATCTGAACCACCACAGAGGTGTCCATAGCCTCTTCCGTCAATTCCTGCTTCTCCTGCATAGACACAAGGAAGCAAAATGTGACAGTATGACCTTAGGAACTTAGACACTCTTCTATTGTGTGAATTAGCTGTAAGGGACCCATTGCAGATAATATCTTAAATAAAAGTACATCCATGAAAATGAAAAAGAAAACTCTGGAGCACAGATTTCTTACTGCAGCACAAAGGAAGACAAAGGCAAAGGCCTGTTTGTATTAAAGACACATCTTCCAAAACACTTAGGTATGTGGCTAAATTGGCTACATTTTATAAATCTACATGTTAGTGTTGTTATGCACCTGTTCAAAAAAGTCCTTCAGGAAGTTCAGGTCGCTATGAATTGCAGACAGTTCATCCTCCAGACCATTTTTAGCCAGATAAGCAAGGTCAACATCCTGCCAGGACAAGAAGTAATTAGACAACTGATTTCAGGTTAATAGTTGTTATTTTTACTGCCAGTTCCATCCAAAAGCTTAGCCTCTCCCAAACACATAATGCTGCTACCAAGTTGGTGAGGCTAAGTGCATTCATTCACCCTTTAAGACATATGTAACTGCTTCTTTTTGAATTACTGCTAATACAACTTTATTGGAGCTCAGCACACTTGGATGAGAATGCTTACTGCCAAAAACGCTAAGGCCAAACTTAGTCTTGCGTCTGAGTTTTATCAGCTTTTTAAATGTGTACTGTGTCATACCTTCTTCACCAGCACAAAGGTGTTTTCTGCTTCATCTTTCATATTAATCTCATCTTCGTACCTGCAGGGAGGTGAGTTGATATGTGGTTACACAGGCACTGAATGTGACATGGTGGAGTAAAAAGCATTGTGTCAGCTCAGTGAGCTGTAGCTTTTGTCTTAAGTTGTCAGACTGAATTTTAACAGTCAGTCAAGCTTTTAAGCCAAATCTTAGTGACTCACTCAACACAGATTTTCTTTGAAAGCTAAAAGACTTAGCATTAGGCCTGGAACATGGTGATTATTAAGTAATGCAGCGAGGCCTTTTTTCATATTGATACCTGGTCATTACCATGAGTTCATTCATTCATTCATTATCTGTAACCGCTTATCCAGTTCAGGGTCGCGGTGGGTCCAGAGCCTACCTGGAATCATTGGGCGCAAGGCGGGGAATACACCCTGGAGGGGGCGCCAGAACTTCACAGGGCAACACAGACACACACACACATTCACACCTATGGACACTTTGGAGTCACAAATCCACCTACCAACGTGTGTTTTTTGGACCGTGGGAGGAAACCGGAGCACCCGGAGGAACCCCATGCGGACACAGGGAGAACACACCACACTCCTCACAGACAGTCACCTGGAGCGGGAATCGAACCCACAACCTCCAGGTCCCTGGAGCTGTGTGACTGCGACACCTACCTGCTGCACCTCCGTGCCGCCATCATCATGAGTTATAAGATTAAATTTTAGTTAATATTCTCTCTGCTAAACAAACATAAAAAATGTGGCTTAGTTTGTTTTGTTTGGCCAGATTTAGTCTGCTAAGCTAAACGTATTTATGTATAATACAGTGTTGATTTTCCAGCACAGGCAAAAGCACAATGCCTAATAAGAGACCATGGGTAAGACTAATAATGATGCATTTTATCTCAATCTGTTTAATGAATTAAGATTAATAATGTAAGTCACACTGGATAAGAGTATCTGCCTAATACCACAAATATAAACTGATGGTGAAACTAAGATTTGATTATTAGTATTACTACTTTAAAAGATATTTCCCTCTGACTAACATGCAGATAAACAGCAGATAATAGCAAGTTTCAGGCTAAAAAAAGTGTTGGGAGTCTTGTTTCTATGGAATGTTCTTGTCTCTCAGATATGAAATGTATTTGAAAAATGCTTTTAGTCCTAAGTGGCGGTAGCCAGTTGTACTCATCAGTGCTTTGCTAATGAGAGGTTTAACCTAAACAAACGTTACCACAGTAAAACTGCATGATTCTGAATTTGAGTCTCTTCTAAATTGAATTTACTCTTTCCAGAGTTTAGCGATGGTTTAAATAAACAATATTCCATCAAGCAGGACAAGTGCAAACTGTGATATTTACATACTGCTTTTCATATTTAACAGTTTAGTATTTTAAGCAATATTCTTCAAATATGACTGGTTCATGCTGGACTTGTGAGTTGCACATCAGTCATTAATTAATTTATTTATTCATGTTCTGTGGCTGTTCATCCGAATCAGGGTCATGACCCAGTGATTCCAAAAGCCCACCTGGAAACACACCCTGGACAGGGCACTAGTGAGCACTTTTGTTACAATTAATAAAAAATATATATTTATATTTAAATAATATTTGCTACATTTTCATTCATTCATGGTGGGTCCAGAGCCTACCTGGAATCATTGGGCGCAAGGCGAGAATACACCCTGGAGGGGGCGCCAGTCCTTCACAGGGCAACACAGACACATACACACACACACACACACACATTCACTCACACCTACGGACACTTTTGAGTCACCAATCCACCTACCAACGTGTGTTTTTGAACTGTGGGAGGAAACTGGAGCACCCGGAGGAAACCCACGCAGACACAGGGAGAACACACCACACTCCTCACAGACAGTCACCCGGAGGAAACCCACGCAGACACAGGGAGAACACACCACACTCCTCACAGACAGTCACCCTGAGGAAACCCACGCAGAAACGGGGAGAACACACCACACTCCTCACAGACAGTCACCCGGAGGAAACCCACGCAGACACGGAGAGAACACACCACACTCCTCACAGACAGTCACCCGGAGGAAACCCACGCAGACACAGAGAGAACACACCACACTCCTCACAGACAGTCACCCGGAGCAGGAAGCGAACCCACAACCTCCAGGCCCCTGGAGCCGTGTGACTGCGACACTACCTGCTGCACAGTGCTGCCCTTTGCTACATTTTGTTGGTTGAAAAATTCTATAATCATAACATAATATATTATAACAATATAATATAAATGTAGAACATCTACTGGTTTTAACAACAGCTGTACTGTTTTGTTTAATGTGCCACATTAAGAGTTAGTCTGTATTGCCAAACCTCTTTCTGTTCTTGTCCACTAGAAGAACGGCATTGCTGAGCTCAGTGTCCAGTCGATCCTTGTCTCTACTGATGGCATCCAACTGAGCCTGCAGGGACCTGATGTAGGACTTTATCATAGGCTCCAGCCTTGAGTCTGAATGAGTTTCTTCCTGCAATAAATTCCACTTCGTCTCCAACCTCTTATTCTCCTGCTCCAGGTAGCGCACCTGACAGAGAGAGATAGATGATTGTATTTTTACTGCTGCTGCAGATTATGAGGTTCAAGGATTTTCCATCTGTTTGTAGCACAATATGTATCAGCATCTGTCATGTAATGCATACTGCAAAGTACAGACACTTTTACATGCAAGAATAAGAGGGAAATCTGAAAGCATCTGGAGTTAGTGTTGGCTTTTTATTACGCCTGTGGAGCTAAGAAAACACCAAATAAAAGCAGAGAGACATGGTACCTGGATTCACCTGGTAAAGAACGAGGGAGAAAGAAATGAGTATTGAGAAGAAAGACAAACACAAAGTGTTAAATCTCACTTTGTCGATGAAGGCGGCGAACTGGTTATTGAGTGTTTTGATCTGCTCTTTTTCATGCAGTCTGACTGAGCGCAGTTCAGGGTCCAGGTCCAGCTGCAGAGGGGTCAGCAGGGTCCTGTTCACAGACACGGCTTGAAAACTGCGCCGTATAGCAGGAGCATCCCCAAACCCGAAATAGGAGCTACCTCTGCGAGGAATAGTCTCTCCAACCCGGGGATATGAACCCAGGGAATGGCTACTTAAGTTCCGCACAGTGGACACCTTGTAAGTACGTCCACTCATGACTGCTCCAGCACACAGTACACTGAGTCTGTGTGTGTGTCTGAATGGCCTGACTGGAGTGTGTAGTTCTGGACTGTGCACTGTTGTCTCTTAGATCAGAGTGGGGTGTGGCATTGTGATGGAGAAGGTTTGAACATTCCTCTGATGGATAAACCAGTTCAGCCACACAGCAGAGTTCACGCACATACTGTGCATTCATCTCTCTCTCATAGACACACACACACATGCACTGGCACTGATGTAATCTTAATCTCAGTACTGTTGAATGGTAATGTCAGAGGTGTGTGTTTTGATAAAGGACATTTTTGTGTTTAGACATAGGCCTAAGTATTTTTCTCACACACGTGTCAGAGATGCTTTATAGATGCTTTGTTTTGTGGTCACCTCTCTCCAGTGTCGGGCTGAGAGTTAATTTCTAGGTCAACATCTAAATGACGTGTGCAGCTTCGTGTTTATGTGTAATGGAATCCTGCTTCCTCCTCCTGTGTCTTCTGTGAGAGTTTCAAAATGTAGTAAATCTGTTCGGGTTAAAGTTCTCGATGTAACAAAGTTTTGAAAAGATTTATATCTGATGTTGTTTTCCCTGTGTCTGCGTGGGTTTCTTCTGGGTGCTCAGATTTCCTCCCACAGTCCAAAAACACACGTTGGTAGGTGGATTGGTGACTCAAAAGTGTCTGTGGGTGTGAGTGTGTGAGTGAATGTGTGAGTGTGTGTGTTGCCCTGTGAAGGACTGGCGCCCCCTCCAGGGTGTATTCCCGCCTTACGCCCAATGATTCCAGGTAGGCTCTGGACCCACCGCAACCCTGAACTGGATAAGGGTTACAGACAATGAATGAATGAATGAATATATCTGATGTTGGGTGGCACATTGGTGCAGCAGGTAGGTGTTGCAGTCACACAGCTCCAGGGACCTAGAGGTTGTGGGTTCAAGTCCTGCTCTGGGTGACTGTCTGTGAGAAGTTTGTTGTGTTGTACACATGGGTTTCCTCTGGGTGCCCTGGTTTCTGATGGACATCACATTTTTATTTGTGTAATTAGGGTGATAAAAAGTCCTAATAAAGCATTGTAATTTCTTGGATGGCATTAAACAATTGTTTATTTTTTACTTTAATTTCAATACTGGACATTATTTTTTTTATTTTAAGCACAAGCTAATTTTGCAGTGAAGGGAGCCCAGTTAGCCAAATTATTCTGGCCCTGGTCTGGCACATATCCGCCATTTTCACAACTGACTCGACACATGTTTGTCACGAGGGCCACATTAACACCAAATGATGGCCCCAAACATCACATTTTGTTTCATTCTGTTTCACATCCAGTTTGCCACAGCCAGCAGAGCTTTGCCAGAGCTGATTTGTGACACAGCTAAATGATAAATTTCTAATTGTTTGTAAGTGTGTTACCACTTTTTTATCCTTCAGATGGGTATATATTTTTAGTTATTGATAGTATTCAACAGATTGGATTCTCATTAATATAAAAATGTCATTTCAGCCTGTGAGATTGGCTTCAAGACATGGCATTTTCTTCAAAGCGGATGTGGCCCTCTTGTGGTGACCAAGATGAACTTCATCAACACAGACAAGTTGTAATTAGTCTGTAATTTTTTTTACTTGACTAATGTGATTAATAATTTTGGCTTAATTCCAACACCACTGAATTCCACAGAAATCTAATGTTGTGTTTGGTCGTGTTTAGAAGTGTTTCATTCAAACTGACCTCTATGACAAAAGTATGTGGATTCTTGTACATTCAATATATCTGATGCTATGAAAGTTATTAATATGAAGTTTGATCTTTTAGCTTGTAGTCTCTACTTTTGTTGGAAGGGTTTACATTAGACTCTGGAATATTACTGTAATGGTTTAATGGAATTCAGCCACATAAACATTACTTCAGTTGGTGATGTTGCTCTCCACTGCTATAGATCACAGTTTCACTGCTATAAAACACAGTGCTTGGGGCATTTATACCCTCAGGTGTAATTTAGATTTACTCCTTTTTTAATCCTAGGACAGTTGGGAGGAAAATGTAAGGTAACAGTAACTTACTGTTACCTTATGTGGCAGTGTGTTTAGTGTTGCAGTGTGTTTTATGTTGCAGTGTGTTTAGTGTTGCAGTGTGTTTTATGTTGCAGTGTGTTTAGTGTTGCAGTGTGTTTAATGTTGCAGTGTATTTAGTGTTGCAGTGTGTTTAATGTTGCAGTGTGTTTAATGTGTTGCAGTGTGTTTAATGTTGCAGTGTGTTTAATGTTGCAGTGTGTTTAATGTGGCAGTGTGTTTAATGTGGCAGTGTATTTAGTGTTGCAGCGTGTTTAATGTGGCAGTGTGCTTAATGTGGCAGTGTATTTAATGTGGCAGCGTGTTTAATGTGGCAGTGTGCTTAATGTGGCAGTGTATTTAATGTTGCAGTGTGTTTAATGTGGCAGTGTATTTAGTGTTGCAGCGTGTTTAATGTGGCAGTGTGCTTAATGTGGCAGTGTATTTAATGTGGCAGTGTATTTAGTGTTGCAGCGTGTTTAATGTGGCAGTGTGCTTAATGTGGCAGTGTATTTAATGTGGGAGTGTATTTAGTGTTGCAGCGTGTTTAATGTGGCAGTGTGCTTAATGTGGCAGTGTATTTAATGTGGCAGCGTGTTTAATGTGGCAGTGTGCTTAATGTGGCAGTGTATTTAATGTTGCAGTGTGTTTAATGTGGCAGTGTGTTTAATGTTCCAGTGTATTTAATGTTGCAGTGTGTTTAATGTGGCAGTGTATTTAGTGTTGCAGCGTGTTTAATGTGGCAGTGTGCTTAATGTGGCAGTGTATTTAATGTGGCAGTGTATTTAATGTGGCAGTGTGCTTAATGTGGCAGTGTATTTAATGTGGCAGTGTGCTTAATGTGGCAGTGTATTTAATGTGGCAGCGTGTTTAATGTGGCAGTGTGCTTAATGTGGCAGTGTATTTAATGTGGCAGTGTGTTTAATGTTGCAGCGTGTTTAATGTTGCAGCGTGTTTAATGTTGCAGTGTGTTTAATGTTGCAGTGTGTTTAATGTGGCAGTGTGTTTAATGTTCCAGTGTATTTAGTGTTGCAGCGTGTTTAATGTGGCAGTGTGCTTAATGTGGCAGTGTGTTTAATGTGGCAGTGTGCTTAATGTGGCAGCGTGTTTAATGTGGCAGTGTGTTTAATGTGGCAGTGTGTTTAATGTGGCAGTGTGTTTAATGTTGCAGTGTGTTTAATGTGGCAGTGTGTTTAATGTGGCAGTGTATTTAGTGTTGCAGCGTGTTTAATGTGGCAGTGTGCTTAATGTGGCAGTGTATTTAATGTGGCAGCGTGTTTAATGTTGCAGTGTGTTTAATGTGGCAGTGTGTTTAATGTGGCAGTGTGTTTAATGTTGCAGTGTGTTTAATGTGGCAGTGTGTTTAATGTGACAGTGTGTTTAATGTGGCAGTGTGTTTAATGTGGCAGTGTGTTTAATGTGGCAGTGTGTTTAATGTTGCAGTGTGTTTAATGTGGCAGTGTGTTTAATGTGGCAGTGTATTTAGTGTTGCAGTGTGTTTAATGTGGCAGTGTGTTTAATGTTGCAGTGTGTTTAATATTACAGTGTGTTTAATGTTGCAGTGTATTTATTGTTGCAGTGTGTTTAATGTTGCAGTGTGTTTAATGTTGCAGTGTGTTTAATGTGACCGTGTGTTTAATGTTGCAGTGTGTTTAATTTTACAGTGTGTTTAATGTTGCAGTGTGTTTAATGTGGCAGTGTATTTAGTGTTGCAGTGTGTTTACTGTTGCAGTGTGTTTAATGTGGCAGTGTGTTTAATGTTGCGGTGTGTTTAATGTGGCAGTATGTTTAATGTAGCAGTGTGTTTAATGTGGCAGTGTATTTAGTTTTGCAGTGTATTTAATATTGCAGTGTGTTTAATGTTGCAGTGTGTTTAATGTTGCAGTGTATTTAGTGTTGCAATGTGTTTAATGTGGCAGTGTATATAATGTGGCAGTGTGTTTAATGTTGCAGTGTGTTTAATGTGGCAGTGTATTTAGTGTTGCAGTGTGTTTAATGTTGCAGTGTGTTGAATGTGGCAGTGTGTTTAGTGTTGCAGTGTGTTTAATGTTGCAGTGTGTTTAATGTGGCAGTGTGTTTAATGTTGCAGCGTATTTAATGTTACAGTGTGTTTAATGTTGCAGTGTGTTTAATGTGGCAGTGTATTTAGTGTTGCAGTGTGTTTAATGTTGCAGTGTGTTTAATGTGGCAGTGTGTTTAATGTTGCAGCGTGTTTAATGTTACAGTGTGTTTAATGTTGCGGTGTGTTTAATGTAGCAGTGTGTTTAATGTGGCAGTGTGTTTAATGTTGCGGTGTGTTTAATGTGGCAGTGTGTTTAATGTAGCAGTGTGTTTAATGTGGCAGTGTGTTTAATGTTACGGTGTGTTTAATGTGGCAGGGTGTTTAATGTTGCGGTGTGTTTAATGTGGCAGTGTGTTTAATGTTGCGGTGTGTTTAATGTGGCAGTGTGTTTAATGTTGCGGTGTGTTTAATGTGGCAGTGTGTTTAATGTAGCAGTGTGTTTAATGTTGCAGTGTATTTAATATTGCAGTGTGTTTAATGTTGCAGTGTGTTTAATGTGGCAGTGTGTTTAATGTTGCGGTGTGTTTAATGTGGCAGTGTGTTTAATATTGCAGTGTGTTTAATGTTGCAGTGTATTTAGTGTTGCAGTGTGTTTAATGTGGCAGTGTATTTAGTGTTGCAGTGTGTTTACTGTTGCAGTGTGTTTAATGTGGCAGTGTGTTTAATGTTGCAGCGTGTTTAATTTTACAGTGTGTTTAATGTTGCAGTGTGTTTAATGTGGCAGTGTATTTAGTGTTGCAGTGTGTTTACTGTTGCAGTGTGTTTAATGTGGCAGTGTGTTTAATGTTGCGGTGTGTTTAATGTGGCAGTATGTTTAATGTAGCAGTGTGTTTAATGTGGCAGTGTATTTAGTTTTGCAGTGTATTTAATATTGCAGTGTGTTTAATGTTGCAGTGTGTTTAATGTTCCAGTGTATTTAGTGTTGCAATGTGTTTAATGTGGCAGTGTATATAATGTGGCAGTGTGTTTAATGTTGCAGTGTGTTTAATGTGGCAGTGTATTTAGTGTTGCAGTGTGTTTAATGTTGCAGTGTGTTGAATGTGGCAGTGTGTTTAATGTGGCAGTGTATTTAGTGTTGCAGTGTGTTTAATGTTGCAGTGTGTTTAATGTGGCAGTGTGTTTAATGTTGCAGCGTATTTAATGTTACAGTGTGTTTAATGTTGCAGTGTGTTTAATGTGGCAGTGTATTTAGTGTTGCAGTGTGTTTAATGTTGCAGTGTGTTTAATGTGGCAGTGTGTTTAATGTTGCAGTGTGTTTAATATTACAGTGTGTTTAATGTGGCAGTGTATTTAGTGTTGCAGTGTGTTTAATGTGGCAGTGTCTTTAATGTGGCAGTGTGTTTAATGTGGCAGTGTGTTTAATGTTGCAGTGTGTTTAATATTACAGTGTGTTTAATGTGGCAGTGTATTTAGTGTTGCAGTGTGTTTAATGTTGCAGTGTGTTTAATGTGACCGTGTGTTTAATGTTGCAGCGTGTTTAATTTTACAGTGTGTTTAATGTTGCAGTGTGTTTAATGTTGCGGTGTGTTTAATGTGGCAGGGTGTTTAATGTTGCGGTGTGTTTAATGTGGCAGTGTGTTTAATGTTGCGGTGTGTTTAATGTGGCAGTGTGTTTAGTGTTGCAGTGTGTTTAATGTGGCAGTGTGTTTAATGTGGCAGTGTGTTTAATGTTGCAGTGTGTTTAATGTGGCAGTGTGTTTAATGTGGCAGTGTGTTTAATGTGTCAGTGTGTTTAATGTGGCAGTGTGTTTAATGTGGCAGTGTATTTAGTGTTGCAGTTTGTTTAATGTGTCAGTGTGTTTAATGTGGCAGTGTGTTTAATGTGTCAGTGTGTTTAATGTGGCAGTGTGTTTAATGTGGCAGTGTGTTTAATGTGTCAGTGTGTTTAATGTGGCAGTGTGTTTAATGTGTCAGTATGTTTAATGTGGCAGTGTGTTTAATGCGGCAGTGTGTTTAATGTGGCAGTGTGTTTAATGTTGCAGTGTGTTTAATGTGGCAGTGTATTTAGTGTTGCAGTTTGTTTAATGTGTCAGTGTGTTTAATGTGGCAGTGTGTTTAATGTGTCAGTGTGTTTAATGTGGCAGTGTGTTTAATGTTGCAGTGTGTTTAATGCGGCAGTGTTTTTTAATGTGTCAGTGTGTTTAATGTGGCAGTGTGTTTAATGTTGCAGTGTGTTTAATGTGTCAGTGTGTTTAATGTGGCAGTGTGTTTAATGTGTCAGTGTGTTTAATGTGGCAGTGTGTTTAATGTTGCAGTGTGTTTAATGCGGCAGTGTTTTTTAATGTGTCAGTGTGTTTAATGTGGCAGTGTGTTTAATGTTGCAGTGTGTTTAATGTGTCAGTGTGTTTAATGCTGCAGTGTGTTTATTGTGGCAGTGTGTTTATTGTGGCAGTGTGTTTAATGTGGCAGTGTGTTTATTGTGGCAGTGTGTTTAATGGGGCAGTGTGTTAAATGTGGCAGTGTATTTAATGTTGCAGTGTGTTTAGTGTTGCAGTGTGTTTAATGTTGCAGTGTGTTTAGTGTTGCAGTGTGTTTAATGTTGCAGTGTGTTTAGTGTTGCAGTGTGTTTAATGTGGCAGTGTGTTTAATGTGGCAGTGTATTTAATGTGGCAGTGTGTTTAATGTTGCAGTGTGTTTAGTGTTGCAGTGTGTTTAATGTTGCAGTGTGTTTAGTGTTGCAGTGTGTTTAATGTTGCAGTGTGTTTAATGTGGCAGTGTATTTAATGTTGCAGTGTGTTTAGTGTTGCAGTGTGTTTAATGTGGCAGTGTGTTTAATGTTGCAGTGTGTTTAATGTGACAGTGTATTTAATGTTGCAGTGTGTTTAGTGTTGCAGTGTGTTTAATGTTGCAGTGTGTTTAGTGTTGCAGTGTATGTAAAGTGGTTGTGTATATACTGTAGCTAGGAATTTAATGTGGCTATGGACAGTGTATTTAAATTTGCAGTGTTTTAACCTGGTGGTGTATATTATGTGTCAACGTATTTAACTGGTAATGTATTTATTGTGGAAAACTCTACCTGTTGCACCACCCTGCCACTCGGTATACATGTCTAGATCAGGCAAATTAATTTCATTAAAAAGAATTAAAGAATAACAGTGAACATTTCTTTATGGTGAGTGCTAATAAATATTCATAATATTTTTTTTTGTGTGATGAATATAATAGAACTTCAAACATAAATAACCACACTTTTTTTTTTTTGCTAGAACCTTTATTTTTTAGCAGATCTCAAAGAACAAATATGTGGCAACAAGACCTGCAGGACCACTGTGCTGCCCTTTAAGCTAGAACTTTACACAGCTGTGGAGCATCTGCTGCAGGAGAAGGTCTTTTTAACTGCCTGTCGTGCTCGCGAGCCGAAAACATCAACTGAGTTGGTCCTTCTTTTTCAGTCTGGCACCAGCTGTGTAATGTTCCTCCTTTCACTGCTTAATCCAGGAAGCTTCCAGAATACACTGCCCACTCCTTCTTCACCAAGTCAGACGTGTGAACTGGTTCCTGGGTCCGTGCTGCTTCAGCTTTAGCAGGGCTTTGCACAGATGTGGTCTTTTTCCGAAAAAGCCTTTTAAGGAAACAACCACGTTTTTTAGGCTTCCCCGTTTCCTGGCTGCCTAGTGGCTGGTTCTGGACGACTGGCTCTACAACAGGCACATCATTTGAATCCTCTGAGCAGCAGCTGCAGCAGCAGAGAGCACACCAGGCCCTTTTTAGACGAGCACAAATCCCCTTCCTCTTCTGCCTGTTTTGTGTGCTGGGAAGGTGGTGCTCTGTACTAGTGCTTGCGCTGCACTCAGCGGTCTCCTGGGTTGCTTCAGGATGTGTAGCAGTTGGAGGAGACCCTTTGATTTCGTCCCAGAATTGAACCATCTCAGGAGCACTGTTTGGAAGGTGCTCAACTAACTGTGGCCTGTATTGGATCTTCTTGTGTGGGTTACTCCAAGGAAGAGACTGTGAGACCACGGAGTAGGAGGACCGTCCCAGAGAACACAGATATATATCAGGTACAGATGCACTCTTTAACACACCCCAGTTATTGTTGATCTGGCATGTGGCCTGTTTTCTAGCCAATGGCCATGTTCTGCTGTGAGCTACAGTTGTGTAGACAGTGGGTTCTTCTTCCTCTGCTTCCTTCTCAAACTCGGCCGGGACGACAGCTTCTTTCTGAACATCTGGCTGTGAAGCATCTGTAACTCCAGCACTGCCGAGACGTTCTCCTGACACCGCGCGTGCTTCAGTGGGAATGGGTACATCCTGAAGCAGAATGCAGGAGCTGTCCAGATTGTCAGTAACCAGAGTGTTGCTCACAGAGTATATGTTTACCCTGCTGTTGCTGGCCACTTCCGTTATGCTCCTCATAGGCACTGGAGCATTCAAACCTCCCTGATTGTTGAAGAAAGTAAACAGATTATAAAAAAAGGGGGGGTTAATATAAAACTGACAATATTTTACATTTTTTACTGGGTCTGTTATTTTTGCCAGGTCTGTGCTGAATAAGGGATGCATTAAATGTAGTATTATCAGCATTATCAACATTAATAGCAATTCATTAATGCATAACTGTATCATTTACATCAGCGCTGGATAGAAATAATAGGCGGGCAGTTTGCATTGTATCAAGTAAGTGTGGTATACACCCATCAGTCATAATAGCCTCCCTGTTTCTACACTCACTGTATATTCTCTCAGCTCCACTGACTATACAGGAGCACTTTGTGGTTATAGAGTTACAGACTGTAGTCTACCTGTTTCTCTGCATATCCTGTTAGCACCTGTCCACCATGATCTCCAGTAGTCAGGAGGGCCCTTTAGAGGGTAGGTATGATTTGATACTCAGCGCTGCAGTGACACTGACTTAAAGCCTGTTGTCCAATGAGCTTTCATTTTTCGGGGGTGGGGGCTGTCAATGAGCAGGGCCCATGGAAACCTTGTTATAAGACTGCCCACCTAATCAGATGGTTTTAGAAATGGTCCTTGTACTTTATGGGCTATCTCGCTATTGACTGAAACACTGTTAATTCTTGATTGGGTGAGCAAACTGCACCACCCCTGCCCATATCTAATGTTGGCCTTAATGTACATTTAACTTTGTATTACATTATTTTTACACTTGTTTAAAAAGAAGTTATGTAACTAAATTAAATGACTATTAGCCTTTGTTAATTAAGCTGTGCTCTTATGGAAACTTCTATTCTCCCTTAAAGAAAATGAAAAGCTCTTTATCATTATTATTTCCTAATAAAAAAAAGCACAGAACTCACCGTTCTCCGGAGGCGGTTGAAGGTGTAGATCAAAACCGCTGAGAAGCCCAAAGCACCGGTCACCGAGACTGGGTCAAAACTCTCTAAGAGGAGCAGTTGCACCCTGGTCTGGATCCTGGGGGCGATGGTGGATCTCCAGGACCTTTGAAAAAGGTTAGAGAAAATCCCTGTTACGTGATCCATCTTCACTTCTGCACATGAGTCTGAACTATGTTGCGTCTTTGTTTGTCCAGTTGTCGTGTGATGTCATAATATTCTCTGTGTTCTATGATGTCATGGATGATTCTAGACAGTTTTAGACATTTCTAACTGATTAATATTCATCAAGCAGGACACAGCATGCCCTCTGATTGGCTTATTTTAACTTGCAGTCTGATTGGCCAAGGTACGATAACTGTCACCTACACAATCACCAGAACGGTCAGTTCAGTCTTTTCAGTTGCACTAAGCAGATCTAGTGTGCCATTGTGAAATTCATTCATTCATTTATTCTCTGTAAGCGCTTATCCAGTTCAGGGTCACGGTGGGTCCAGAGCCTCCCTGGAATCATTGGGCGCAAGGCGGGAATACACCCTGAAGGGGGCGCCAGTCCTTCACAGGGCAACACAGACACACACATTCACTCACACCTACGGACACTTTAGAATCGCCACTCCAACTACCAACGTGTGTTTTTGGACTCTGGGAGGAAACCGGAGGAAACCCACGCAGACACAGGGAGAACACACCAACTCCTCACAGACAGGCCCATTGAGCTGTGTGACTGCGACACTACCTACTGCGCCACTGTGCCGCCATTGTGAAATTGTGTAAATATATTCTAAATGCCATTGGAGGACAAAAAAATAAGACAAAATATAAAATAATAAAATGAATAAATCAAAATATAATAAATATATTTAGCCTTTTTAAATAAATAAAATTAAATTGAATAAAATATATATATATTTTAATTTCACATTTATTTACATATGTATTTTTATATTTCTACATATAGGTAGGGCGACACGGTGGCGCAACAGGTAGTGTCACAGTCACACAGCTCCTGGAGGTTGTGGGTTCGATTCCTGCTCCGGGCGACTTTGTGTGAGGAGTTGGTGTGTTCTCTCTGTGTCCGCGTGGGTTTCCTCCGGGTGCTCCAGTTTCCTCCCACAGTCCAAAAACACACGTTGGTTGGTGAATATACCCTCGAGGGTATTCCATTGGGCCACCTTGCGCCCAATGATTCCAGGTAGGCCCACTGCGACCCTGAACTGGATAAGTGCTTATAGATAATGAATGAATACATATAGGTACCAGAATTGTAGCAAAGGGGGAAAACACAAGGCTTCTGAAGTACACTGATGCACATTTTACTCTGAAATGAAGACTTGGGGCTGTTCAAAACAGGATTTGTGAGTTAGCTAGACAGCTAGATAGCTAGACCTTAAGAGTTGAGGACTGTCCAATGGACACGTCCCACAGCTCGTTTCCTGTCGGAGACATTCAAATTTGAAGTTATCGTAGCCTTTATTTCATAAAGTGCATACAGAGCTCACTGTGTGGAGTAATATGTGACGCCGCCCTGTCAGGCCGCTGTCCGCTAGAGGGCGCGAAAGAGTAAACTAGGGCTCGGCGCTAAGGAAACAGCGCTGGCGAAGAGCGGTGTTGTTTACGTCTGAGTGAAATCTGAGAAAAACAGATACGGATAGAGAGGGAGTCCAGGCCCCGGAGAAAGAGCTTCAAACTTCACGTATCTGCATAAAAACCCCGCTCCGAGGCCGCTGTGCTTCTCCTGTCGCTCAATGCCTTTCAGAGCAGCTCCTTTATCTCCGTCATGGACGCGGCAGATCTGTTCTCCAGCTGCAGAAAGGGAGACCTCCACAGAGTCAGGTCTGTGATACTGTAACCCTGCCAACCTTACTTTAAACACTGCAGTAAGAGTTAAAGTGTTTAAACGGTTAGTTACAGGGTTAGCACTAAATACGTTAACTCTTACTGCAAACACCAACACTACACTTTGCTTCTTACACCACTGACAGTATGTTACAGGGTTGGTTTCAGTGTTCACAAAAAGTTTCAGGGTTACAGTGTAAGTGAAACTTCATGTCAACACGCTAAGTACTAATAATAATACACTTTATCTTGTAGTAAACACTGTAACTAAACACGTGACCTGCTTTCAACACTGTAAGCAATACTCTATCTGACTGTAAAAACTAACCATATAAATTACTGCCAACACTGTAAATAAAACTGTAGCTTGCTGTAAACCTGAACTGTGTTGCAGTCACACAGCTCCAGGGACCTGGAGGTTGCGGGTTCGAGTCCCGCTCCGGGTGACTGTCTGTGAGGAGTTGGTGTGTTCTCCGGGTGCTCCGGTTTCCCCCCACAGTCCAAAAACACACGCTGGTAGGTGGATTGGTGACTCAGAAGTGACCGTAGGTGTGAGTGAATGTGTGTGTGTGTGTTACCCTGTGAAGGACTGGCGCCCCCTCCAGGGTGTATTACCGCCTTGCGCCCAATGATTCCAGGTAGGCTCTGGACCCACTGTGACCCTGAATTGGATCAGGAGTTACAGAGAATGGACGGATGAATTTGCAGAAGTGTGTTCTTTACACTGTACCCTCGAGAGTGAGGTCTGTAACAGTGGTTTTAAGTGTGAACATACACAAGTGTTATTCTGTAAACTTATTCTGTATTTTGTTTATGTTGTTAATGCACACTGTCAGATGAGTTTTTGTTTCTTTTTAGAAAACCAGAATCACTTTATTGGACAACTGTGTTCTTGTCTTTTTATTTGCAAATAACTGTACACGTTGTTTGCGAATTTTAGCGATTATTGGAATTTCTTTGCTGAGTTTAACATTGTAAAATAATTTAATCTATTTACTAGAAGGAGCAAAAAAAATGACATAAATAAAATAAAATGACAATCTTCTGCAAAATTTTGTGCACAAAATCTATTGTTTCTTTCAATTAATAGAAAGAATATGTTTCTATGAAAATGTACATTGTGTTCTTTGTGTGTTAACTTCCTGTAGCATACTTCTATATTTAACATTAGCTAAACTGCTTTGCTTTCTGATACTTGTTGTTACAGATTTGAGTCAAAGTTATAAGGAAAGAGAGCAGCTGACATTGACAGATAACAGACTGTCAGCAGTAAATTATGTTCTTCTCCTCCTCTGACCTACTTTCTTCAGAAAAATTGCACTCCTTTTTTTTTTTTTTTTTAAACGAAAAAACTTTAAAACATGCCTTTCATGCCTTTCTATAGCCTCTATGTAATTTCCATGTATTGATGCTATGCTGCAAAGCAGGCCTGTTTTCACAATCTGGTTTATGTGATGTCACAAATACCAACACATTCACACACATCTGTGTGTTCAGCCTGCTGTTTTTAGGCCTGCCAAGGAGACATAAGGACTGTTTCTGAACAAGGCAACCAGATAGAGGTCATTTGCATGCATCCGTCACTGGTAGTAAAGTACAGTGCTCTGTTTTAAGGGATAATCAAAGGTTGGAAAATTATAATGAAATACTAATTATGACTGTTGTTCTTACATGAAACCACACGAATATCCTTCAGGGGAAACAAAATAGAAAAGTCATTGTCTCTTCAAAACATGTGCTGCGCTGTTCATTTTACTATTCAGGCTGCATATGTTTTTACCTTTATTAAAATGAGCAGGGGCGGCACGGTGGCGCAGCAGGTAGGTGTCGCAGTCACACAGCTCCAGGGGCCTGGAGGTTGTGGGTTCAATTCCCGCTCCGGGTGACTGTCTGTGAGGAGTTGGTGTGTTCTCCCTGTGTTTGCGTGGGTTTCCTCCGGGTGACTGTCTGTGAGGAGTGTGGTGTGTTCTCCCTGTGTCTGCGTGGGTTTCCTCCGGGTGACTGTCTGTGAGGAGTGCGGTGTGTTCTCCCTGTGTCTGTGTGGGTTTCCTCCCACAGTCCAAAAACACATGTTGGTAGGTGGATTGGCGACTCCAAATTGTCCATAAGTGTGAGTGTGTGAATGAATGTGTGAGTGTGTGTGTTGCCCTGTGAAGGACTGGCGCGCCCTCCAGGGTGTATTCCCACTTTGCGCCCAATGATTCCAGGTAGGCTCTGGACCCACCGCGACCCTGAACTGGATAAGGGTTACAGAGAATGAATGAATAAAATGACCAGCTTTTGGCTTTTGTGTTTTTTTCTCTCAGATACCTGGTTGAACAGAGAGATGTGGAACTGAACTTGAGAGATAAATGGGACAGTACACCTCTGTAAGTCAGAAACCACATTACTGTGTTAAACGAACAGTGCCGTCTGTTATTTGTAAATTAATAAAGCTACTAGTAAATAAACATAGGCTAAATATCCCTCTCTCTCTCTCTCTTCTGTGGGAAGGTACTATGCTTGCCTCTGTGGACATGAGGATTTGGTGCAGTACCTTTTGGCCAGTGGTAAATATCCAAGCAGGATTTTAAAATAGAATCCTGAAAATTTGGTGAAAGCGAAAATAAAAATAGAATCTGACCCAAATTTGCTAAATTGAAAAAAATAGGGTTGTATGTTTGTGTATGTCTAGGTGTTATACATCATCAAAGAGGTAAAATCACTGTTTATATAGACTTGGAAATGACTAAAGGATTGTTTCCACTGTAGGATAATGCTGCTCCAGAGAAAAGTTAAATCAAAAGATTTCTAGGTCCTTACTGCGTAAGTCAAAGACAGCAATAACGAGGAAATACTCACTAAGAGTGAGAAAGACAGAGAGAAACAGACGCTCCTATTTAAACTACAGGAATGGGCAGATAATCAGCTTTGTGACCTTAAGCTCACTTTGGAGAAAGGACCTTCCTGGTTGCCCCCTTTATCAGGTTACCCTCTAAGTTTTAAATGTCCCAGAGACGTGAAACACATTTTTAGTTGCATAAACCCAATAGACATAATGTTCTTTAGTTTAGTCCTATCTTCAAAACATTATTTAGTGCACATGAGCATATTATCTCAAACACATAAGACCTCTATTTTTTAGAGTTATTAGAGTAACGTGGAATGTAAGTGATAAAATATGTTTTGTTAGGACTGTAAAATTGTGTTAATATCTCAATGACACAAAGTGTGTGTATGTGATTTCCCTCTCAGGAGCGAAGTGCGAGGCAAATACATTTGATGGTGAGCGCTGTCTTTATGGAGCTCTGAGCGACTCCATCCGCCGCCTGCTGAAAGAGTACAAACGCATCACAGCTAAAGCAATGCAGAGAGACTACTACGAGCACTTCCTGCAAACGTGAGACACACTCACCCACACTCATGCATTCATTAACTCCACTAACCTTTACTCTTCATAGATTTACGCACTTTTAAACACCTTTACTCTTCACATACGTACAATCCACATTCTTCTACTCAAATGTAATAAAGTTTCAGCAGCCAGTTACAGTGGTTATAAACACGCACAGTAGTTTAGCTTGTGTGTGTGTTGGTGTGTGTTGTACAGGCTTTTGGAGCAAGGCTGGTATAGTGATGTGACCTTTATGGTCCATGGCGAGATGTTCCGGACGCACCGCTGTGTCCTCAGTGCTCGGTCTGAGTACTTCGCTCACATGCTGGAGACCAAGTGGAGGGGCAAGACCATGATCGCTCTCAAACACCCACTGGTGGGCGCTGTTTTACAGTTTATAAACATTGTAGCTATGAGTATAGCCTCATTTTAACATTTCTCCTTCCTTTTCTCTTTTAATTTGTTTTTGTTTGTTATCAGGTCAATCCTGCTGCATTTGCTGCCATCCTTCAGTACTTCTACATTGGTGAGCATCACTGAAACTGGAATGTGATGATAAAGACAGCTTAAAGCTTATTTATACAAATGTAGCTGATTGGGACGTGTTTGGTGATCCATAGTGTGTTTACTTTGCTTTTCACTGTAGCTTTAATGTAGTGTTGCAAGTAGTGGAAGCTTAAAATGACCGGGTTACACGTTTCTTGTTTAAAGTATCACACACTTGCTTGTAGTTGTCTGATAATCTCAGACAGGGCTGTGACACAGATTCAGGTACGTTTGCCCAAATATGGAATTCAGTCTTTAAAATGGCTTTTGTAGCTTTGTGATGTTCTTTTTCATCATTTTTATTTATTTGACATATATTTGTCGTTTATATTTTTATGTATATGACATTGTCATACGGTGTCTGAAACCACACTGGAGATTACTTAATACCCCAAGGTCATTTGAGGCACTTGTGCTGATTGGTGTAATTAGGTAGCCACATTATTCTTGTCGTTCTACAGCAAAATCATAGAAAAAAACAAATCAGGCCTTGGCTGATCCACTACATTTGAGATAAATATATTAAAGATAACAAGAAAGTCTGTTGATAATATTCTTGACTGAACTATCACTTTAACTTCAAACATGAAATATTGCTCAAGCTTATGTGTTTGTCCATGTATTTGTATCATTCAGCCTCAGTTAGACTGTGTAACTGTACCACATTTCTCCTGCTCTGTGCCTCCACAGGTCGTCTAGATATAGACATGAGTTATGTGGAGGACTGCAAACGTCTGGCTAAGCAGTGTAAAATCAGTGAACTGATCGAGGAGCTAGAGGTCAAGAGCCAGCAGGTGCAAGAATTTGGTGAGACACTGATGTTCCTGTCCAACACACAGGTCTAACTCAGTGAAATGTAGAATGCATTTTCATAAATCAGTCATTTTGGTGTTTTCTTACCCTCCTTTTATACCGCTTCCCTTTCCTTCTGATTTCTCTCTCTCTCTTTCTTTCTCTCTCACTCTCGCACTCTCCTTTTCTCTCTTTCTTTCTCTCTCTCTCGCTCTCTTTTTCTCTCTCTCTCGCTCTCTTTTTCTCTCTCTCTCCCTCTCTTTTTTCTTTTTCTCTCTCTCTCTCTCTCTCTTTTTCTTTCTCTCTCTCTCTCTCTTTTTCTTTCTCTCTCGCTCTCTTTTTCTCTCCCTCTCTCTTTCTCTCTCACTCCTTTTCTCTCTCTCCCTCTCTCCTTTCTCTTTCTCTCTTTCTCTCTCTCTCTCTCTTTTTCTTTCACTCTCTCTCTCTTTCTTTCTCTCTCTCTCTCTCTCTATTTCTTTCTCTTTCTCTCTCTCCCTCTCTTTTTTTCTTTCTCCCTCTCTTGTTTTCTTTCTCTCTTCTCTCTCTCTCTCTCTCTCTCTCTCTCTCTCTCTCTCTCTCTCTCTCTCTCTCTCTCAGTGTCTAATAAGCCAGGAACATGTGTTAAGGTTTTGACTCTGGACCCTCATGACTGGCAGCTGCAGGATGGCATGGCTTTGTTGGCAGATAGTGCTCTTCCAGCTGAACTGAGAGTAAGAGACCTTTCCTTTTCGGTTCCTCACATATAATCAGGCTTTTCAGAAAACTTGAAATCTTGAAAACTTGAAAGCATATTTATTCTAGGCGATTTATTTAATATTTCTCATTTGGAAGTCTTTATAAGAACATATATATTTTAGATATATACATTTAAATGTGTTTCTAGGTATTTGTTACATGTTTTTAATTATTGGGAGATAACTTTAAGGTGTGCACACATCAATCAAAATTATGTTAGTTTCATTTACAGTGTATGTATTTAATTAAATTTACACTTTAAAATGTCCTGGGCAGGGGGTAAAAATCTTAGAATATTCTTAAGGTGATCTAAGAGTGAGAAATGTTGTGTCTTCTTGTCTGTTATGTTTACAACAGCATTTAAAGTGTCACCAAGACAAACTCCTTTAAAATGAAGAGACTGAGATTCTGATTGTTTCTCAGGTTGGTTATGGACAGCTTCCCTTCGATCTTACTGACAGCTTCCCAAGTTACCCAGACGTCTGCTTCCGGGTGGAAGGTTATGATTTTCTGTGTCATAAAGTGAGTGAGTGTCAGAGATATTAACACTGCAGTATGTGTGATATATATAACTGCATTATTAGTGTATTAGTATATTAGTATAATAGTAGTTACTCAGTAGATAAGTCAGCAGTGTACATAGTAATTAAATAGAACTGCTTTAATTATAATGTATTTATACCATTATATTTACTTTATTTTAAAGTGTGTGTGTGTGTGTGTGTTGGTCCACAGGCTTTTTTCTGTGGCCGTAGTGATTATTTTAAAGCATTAGTTGAAGATCATTTCAGTGAAGGAGAAACCTTGCAGTCTCTCCCAGGAGTTCCAGTCATCACTTTACATGATGTTTCACACGAGCTTTTCACTAGGATCCTATACTACATCTACAGCGATAATACACAGGTACACACACACACTTACACACACTGTATTTCTATCTAAATTATGCTATTCTATAGTTTTACAGTAGAGTCAGTAAATATCTATACCTAACTTTTTTTTAGGTTTTACTGATAAAATTTCATTCTTTCTTTATTTAACCATCAGTAATTTCTACTTATACAAGAACAACCTGTGACCTTTTTGACAGTTTTTGGGTTATTCTTGTAGCTTGGCATGTCCACTTCTCCCAAGATGAAAGGTTTTTACCTTGTTGTGACTGATGTGATTCTTTTTTACTGAAAGGTTAAACACCACCTGTAAAAAGATCCACTGTTTTCATACATTTTTAAATGTATCCTTTATAATGTGTGTGTTGTGGTGTGTGTCTGGGTATGTGTTTTCCAGCTGTCCCACGATAATGTGTATGAGGTGCTGTGCGTGGCAGATATGTACCTGCTGCCCGGTCTGAAGCGACTGTGTGGTCGCACTCTGGCGGCTCTGCTGAGTGAAGAGAATATTTTGCACATTTGGAAAACAGCCAAACTCTTCAGCCTCTCTCGTCTGGAGGATCAGTGCACGGAGTTCATGGCCAAGATCATTGAGAGGGTGCGTTACACAACATTCTCAACACACAAACCATTCAAATGTAGTTTGTCATCAGTCATCAGTCATCAGACCTCCCACCAGTTTTTAACCTGATCATTTTATAAACCATATATGACTATAATTTGACAAACGCCTGGCTAAAATGCAGGTAAAATCAGCTAAATGCTCAGTCCAGAGCTTTGATCAGTAGAACATGAATATGAAAAGGATGAGCATTGTGTCAGTGGTGTCTGTGTGTGAGTCTATACTTGCATCATAAATCTGCCGCACTTTTGAAGATGAAAACGAACCTGATGTTAGACAGTGAATGTTTCTTTGTCTAAGTATGCACTTGAGTCTTTGATCCTGTACCTCTGTCTGCTTGTGTGTGTGTGTGTGTGTGTGTCTAAGCTGGTGGAGAGGCCAGAGTTTGCCGAGGTGATCAGAGAGGATGCTGGGAGCGTGGCAGCCAGGCAGGAGACTGACTCCATCCCCCTGGTGGACGAGATCCGCTACCACATTAGCAGCAACGTCCAGACATACAGCGCCATAGAGGAAGCCAACCAGAAACTCCATGCCCTTGAGCTACTGCTCAACTACATCGGCCTGGACTGCTGAACAGAGAGAGAGAGAGAGAGAAAGAGAGAGTGACAGAGATGGGTGTTGGGGAGAGAGCAAGAGTAAAGAGAGAGTAGAACAGAGAGAGATACAAGAAAAAAGGAGAAAAGCAGGGAGTGTAAGATATGACTGAGGAGAGAGAGAGAGAGAGAGAGAGAGAGAGAGAGAGAGAGAGAGAGAAAGAGAGAGAAAGTATTATGATGCTGTGTGCACATACAATGAATTCCTAAAGTGGAGGGTACAAAGATGACAATACTTCATTTTGGGCTTTTCCACACTAGGAATAAATAAGCTAAACATACTGTAGGTCATAGGCCTTCCTGGTGTTTAACTCACACACATGCAAACAGTAGAATATAGGGAGGTAGTGAAGTTTAAAAGCCTCTCGTTTACTCTTTACCGTTACTTTTGGAATTATGTTTCCTGAATAAGTCAGCTCTTATGCTTTTAGTATTATTCTACAGTAAAATAGCTACGGCTGATATAAAAGTTCTTTATCGTTATGTACTTATTAATGTTTAAGAAAAGTGCTTCCATACATTTGTTGCTGTCAAAGTCATTGAGAGAAAAGCACTAGAATTCATTCATACAAATTAATATATATATAGTTCTGAAAATTTCAGAAGATTACAGAGATGTTTTATTTGATTTTTATGTTGTTCATGCACTTATTGAATCGATGCTTGGAGAAAAAAAATGTTAAACACAAAAATTTGCAGAGTCTTACTTTCTCATGAGTTAATGTCGTGATCCGAACTGATTTTGTTGGATCCGAGGGGTGGAGAGCTCTGGCTTTACTCAGTTTTTCCTGTGGTTATAACTATCATTATAGAACATATATATATACACAGATCTGTATGCTTCCAAAACATGGACGTTTTTACATCAGTCTCAGTGGAGACTCATTTAGTGCTGTTTGAACTTGGCAGTGAGGTCATAAAGGGCTTATTTACCTACTTCATGTATAGAATTAATACGTTTGTGCTGGCTTGGGAATCTTTGGATTTAAATCTCATTTATTACCCAGTGCAATATTACAACACAGTCCTTAATGTCTGATGTTTATTTGGCTGATGTGAGGTTTCTGGTTTTAGTTTTAGATTGATTTTATTTTATAGTTTTTATTTTGTCATTCTGTGTCAGGCTTTGAGGCCATCAACTCCAATTTAAGTCTTTAATGTCCCTGATTTGGGGGGGGGGGGCATTTTTGGCTCAGAGCTTTTACAAACAGTCCCAATTTCCTGATAGCAGTTATATTTCAGCACTTACAAGCATAGCATTTGTCTGCTATAGAAATAAACCAATGTAGGTTTCTCAGAAAACAGGATGCTTTGAAGCAAATAAATAACAACATTATACATTTACATTCTGTGTTGTTTTGTTTTGCCTGATCGTCAGTTTGTAATAACATATATTTGTGCCTACACGGCTCAGTTACAACACTGGCAAGTGTTGTATGTGCCAGATGTGGACCATGTCATGAGCCGGACTTGACTTGGGTTACAGAACATGTGTGAACCAGACAGGACTGTTCCACGTCACACTTGATATCTGCCCCATATACAATAGAGCTGTGGCTGACTTTAGGGAGCCAGACTCACCCTTAGTCAACGCTATATTTCAACAAATCATAACGCTTGAACACGTATATTAAAGCAACATTAGGTAGTATATTTACTGTAAAATTACAGCTTCATAATAATTGCTGTTTCACTGACACTTAATTGGGGAATAGACTCCTCTGGGCTCTTGTAACTTTTGAAGTAAGGAAGGAAAACAAACTCCACCTTGATTTTGGACAGTGCTGTATTATTTAATTACATTCTGCAACTGTAGGGGGAGCCCAGGAGTAAAGATACATTTTACCTAGTGTTGCTTTAAGTATCAACATGTTGTTGTTGTTGCCCTGCTTTCATAATTGGTCACACCATTGACTTTAGTGATGTCATTCTAAACATTTGTTTATTTCACAGTAGAAGACAAACAGAGATATAGACTCTGTGTGCTGCTAAGCTTTGCCTCCAGGGGGCTGCAAGAACATGTTCTTTCAGTGGTCATGACCTGACATTTACACAGAAGAGCAGTTCATTTCTTTCTGCCCTTCACATGCGTCCAGAACGTGTACAGTTTGGACTTTGGCATTTTGTCTCAGAGTCAGAGGCAAAACATTTACCTCCATTTTAGGGGCCCCTTCAAAATGCGAAACACCAACTGCAAACAAGAACAAATACTATATAATTAAAAGAGTTAAATACATTATGGGAAATGATCTTGTAATGATAATTGTTTTGGTAAACAAGCATATGCATCAACAGAGGATCGTAAATGGAGAATATGGGGCTTTTAAAAGAATGGTTCAGTAAAAACGCAGCTATCATTGAATAACAGGCCTTGATTGTTTTGGATTTATTTTGGGAAGGTATTACTTTCTGGATTGAAGGATTGCTTGCAATCTGTTAGGTGAAAATGCAGTGAAGTGAGTCATGTAACTGGATATTGCTCAAGTGTGTGTATGTCCACACTACCTGTGTGTGTGTGTGTGTGTATGTGTGTTGGGTGGGTAGGTTGGTTTGTAGACCCAATGCTTAAGTTTTTCATATTTGGACACTTCTCTACCTCACTTTATTTCAGCTCCAACATTTCCCTCCAGTAATGTCCCCACACACCGTCGAGCTCTGTATCTGTTCCAGACAGGGGAAGGTCCTCCTAGGATTTTTTCCTTTCTTTTTTATGTTTCTCTAGGCGACAGGAGCAGGAGGATCTCCATGGCAACTGGCTGGAGGAGAGAGAGAGACGGAGCGAGAGGTTGACGGAGCAGAATTTTCTTTCTCTGACACACATTTGCAGCACCTCAGGACTGAGTCACGAACCAGAGCACAAACCACGTCATGAATGTCCAATTCAAGCAGACACAGTGGGTAAATATGTTAATTTGAGAGTGTTAATTTGCCTGGCAGACATCCCAAACCCAAACACACAAAACCATCCTCACTCCAATTAACCCACTGCTTTTAAAACATTGATTGTGCCCCTGTGTGACCAGAGCTATGACCTAATTTCATATTTTAGACTATATATCATCTGTTTGGATTTCACAATATTCACTCACAATCATTTGCTTTTAATATTTCACATATGTTATCAATGTCATAAACTTTCCACACAATTTCCACATTAACAGATGCACATTACGTTGTGCAACAGAAATGGCCCATATTTCTGGTCAGTATTTTGACATCAAAAATGAATTCTTTGTTTAAGGTGACATCATTTTTAAATTAATAATTTGAAGTACACAAATTCATCATATAATTGCTAGAAAAAAGCACTGACCAATAGAATGGGTCTCTGTAATTTCTTAACAAAGTAAACAAAACCCTATGTTAAATGTGAGCAGTGAAACTGCACACTCTCAAATAATACAGTTAGGTACTCGAGTGAAATTTTCTTTTCTCAGTAATGGCTTCTTGACAGTTATACATCCTTTCTAGAATTGCATTGTCTTTTCACAGTGGACCCAAAAACATGACAATTTTGTCAGATCTGAAGCAAGAGCAGGGCTTGATTTTTTTTTTTTTTTTGTCTCAAAGATGAAAGCTGTAAGTTCCTTTATTGTGAAAGTGGAATATGGTTTCTTAAAATAAATACCTTTTATTTAATAGCTGTTTGTAATATATATTAAATCAATGAAGTCTGTTCTCAAAGTTTCCATGGCAATGTTAAACATGGGTTGTAAACTGGTCATGGTAGCTTACTGTAAACCCACTCAGTCTCTAAACTTGCAAGTGAAGTGATTAGTCCTTCATTATCCTCTTTTCTCCTGCTCTGTTTGGGTTTTTAGCCAGAGCTTGAGCTACTTTTAAACAAGTGTTTGGAAAGAAGCAATTATTAATTGATGCTGAACAACATAATATACAGAATATACAAGTGTATTGTGATTATATGTACAGGGCTAGTTGCTATTACGGTATGTCTTGCAATACATTACAATGCGCTACTAAATCATTGATGTGACAGTCAGCTAGGCCTGCAATATTTAGTACTATACATTGTACTATTTTGGGGTTCCACCATTTTGTAGTACAATTTCAGTGCACTCAAACAATCCCACAATGCACCGCAAAAGGTAGTGTAGATGCGCACTAGCCGACTTTAGAGGATAGCTAAACAACCCTAAGTGTGTTTTAATTGCCCTAACTTAAATTGCTCCCTTAGCTACAGATTGGCTAAGAGGGCCATGGCGGTTAATGATCGATCTTGCTATTGAAACTCAAAGTGCTAACCACTTCAATATGTGCTAATTTGCTTAAATTGATCTGGCCCTAAGACCAGCATCAGACAGCAGGTTAACGCAGATAATGAGGCATGGAAATGCTGCTGTGTTCATCCTTAATCATTAGCCTGTCATCTCTATGGTTTCTAAACAAAGGTTCATCACTCCTCTGGGCTTTCCTAAAGCAGTCCCCGGTAGCTATTTGATAGCATACACAAGATGGAGTCTCCTGTAATGTGGCTAACAGAAAACAGGAACATTTTACTGTCTGTGTTGATACATTTCTATGTCTTCTGTCAGTCAACTCACTTAGGTAGAGCACTTAAAGAGTTATTCCAGACTTAAATACCATTTAATATATTATTTGTCATGAATATCACCCTCATAGTCGTTGAGAATTTACTTCCACATACAAAATTTAGTTGTTGAAAATAAACATTGGTAAGGATTTTAAATAATATAGGCTAGGCCTTTTGATCCAACATCCAAATGGTTCAAAAAAATTAATTAGAAATGTAGAAATGATATAGAAATTTAGAGTGTATACAACTATATTTTCCTGTAGGCATTTTTCATGAATTATATCAATATCACAGCAGTGTAGTGGTCTTGTTTATCTCTTTAGTGTTTGCCTATATCTAGACTAGTTTCACATGTACTATTATATGTATATATATAGATATAGATATAATGTACCAGACTGCATGTTCATAATCCCTGCACATGCAAAATTTCTGTGAGAAATGTCCAATCACCTCCTCAGTAATGAAGGCTGAATAAGTGTATTTACATCTCAATGCTGAAATGTTGTGAAACCTCATTTATAGTTTTAATTAACACTACTTCTATTTAGACACGTAAGTAGCTTTCATGCTAGGTAAAAAAGAATCTCTCACACCTGCTCTGCCTTTAAATTCTGAGCCTGTTTCTTCTTTGAAACTCCAGGTTGCTTGTATTTTTAACTATTTCAACATGTTGAAAACAATTTTTTCGTTATTTTTTTTAAATCTTGAGATTAAACACTGTTTGCATGTTCATCCAGTCTTTCCTCCATTGTGTGACAAGGACACAGCCTAAGTTGTAAAAAATAGTGACTGGAGGTTATCTAGCAGGGTTAGCCTTGACTTGGCTGATATCCTGGAATTAGGAAAATCACATTCTTGACCAAGGCTTTTTAGCGGATTTCATATTTTACATAAGCATAAGAATACAATCAAAGTGGAATAAATAAATCTTTGAGTCTCTTCTGAAACAGCAAAGCTACACAGATAATAATCCCATATAATAACCTCTTAAATGGAACTCAGAACACTAGCTACAGGGCAATTTACAAACTAGCAAAGCTAGCTAATTCAATGAGCCACAGCAAGGCAGGCATTAAAAAGAAACCCCCGGAAAGAGAGATTTCTGTGCGTCTAATAGAAAGTGCCAGATTAACATGATTCCTGTTAGATTTGGTTGGGAACCCTAGGCAACAACAGTGTTATATAAATGTGTGTTCAAATGGGCGCGGCTTCCAGAAATATCTGAGCAGAGTCCACTGACGACCACTAAAAAATTAAATGAAAAGCATGTTAGGTGTCATTGTCCGAGTTGAGCATATGATGCAATAAAGTCTAAGCAAGCCTTCTCATATCTCCATGGAAACTGTGGTTTACCTGTGGTGCTCACAGGTGCTGTGTGCAGTGAATTTGGGCACAGATTATGCTATCTGAAGGTAAACCACAGATAGTTACTGGTCCAATGCAACATATTAGGTTATTACATTCACAATGTGCAAATATTTATAGCTTAGAAATGTACTATCAGCAGATAAACCTGCTATATCCAAACAAGGAGTAAACTTGAAGTGTTTTATGCTCATACATAAAAATATGAATGTTGTGCATTGTAAATAAATAAAGACAATACTAAATGCTGTAATTCAGTGCATAATATAGTAGCCTTTCTGCTCTTATAAGATTCAGAAAGAGCTAATGTTTCACAGTTACATTTTACATAAACAATGCTAATGCAGGCTGCTTTGAAAGGCTTCTTATCAAGCATTATCACAGCTTCTTTATTCATTAGCGAATAAAGAGAAGCTTAAGTCATTGTGCAAAGCAGTCCAATGCAGCAATTTTAGACTAGTATGCTGATGCAAGAAACATTTGACCTGTATCTTCTTCAGTAATATTCATAAATTAACACACAAATTATTTGTGTTTTGACAGTTGCAGTGTTATTCAAGTGCAGTTAAAAGCTAACATAATTGCTAGCTACCATTCATTAAAATAAATATCAGTTAGATTTTACAAATTACATTTATTTAAAATTGTAGCTTGTTGCCTTTTTAATAAAACAAGAAAAAAAATGGCTTATGCATTTGAAAATGTTTGAAAACATGTATGAGCTGCACTGTAAATAAGAGGGAGATAAATAGAGGACAGGTTTGTCTGCATAGTGTTGATGCAAGCTGACTGTAAATATGTGTTCTTTGTGAGCTATGACTTCACAGTTCTGTCAGTATCTATATGAGGTACCTGTAAAAATTTTAGCCAACCCAGTCTCACACATTTTTGTGATATTGTCCAACATTTCCACCCCCTATAATCAAGCTACAGAACTGCACTGACAGCTGTAGTTTAAAAGTATATTAATGTTTCTGAGAAATAGTTTTGATTGCAGTGTAATTCACTTGAGAATGTAAGCAATTAAAAAAAAAGAGAGAGAGACACTTCTAAATATTTCTGCGGTAAATGATCATGTGATACAGGATTGGGATTTATGAGACAACCTCTGTCCAGGGTCTAATATAGTTCTCTCACTCACATTTTCAAAAGAGAAAATGGCCTTCTGCGTCTCTCTTGAGGTCCACTAATGAGCAGCTGTGTCTTTATCCCACAGCTGTTTGTCAGCAGCTCTGTTTGTTTGCAGTGCTTTGCTGTGGAAAGTTGGTCCTGGCCTGAGTTTGACACTAGTTAAAAAGGCATTCTCTGCTGAGTTTGTCCATTTGGAAGGATTTACTCATGAAGCCTTTATTATTTTGAGTGAATTGGGCGTTTCTGAGTTGTTATCTTTCTGCAATTCGAAATCTGAGTGGTCAAATTTGAAATACGGGCCCACGGTCAAGAATAACTTCTGAGGGCAAAATCTCATGCTCCTAAGCCCTTTAATGGAAATGGGAAATGTATTGGTTAGGCAGATGTAAAAGCAGATGTAGACAGGGGTGATGTCTTTACTTTGGGACACAAAAAAAAAAAAACCTGTTCTTATGATGCTAATAATTTACCTGTTAATAATGCTAATCTTTAATACCTACGGTATTTTAGTACATTACAAGAATGTAACCCTTTAACAAGCCAATCATTCATTCATTTTCTGTAAGCGCTTATCCAGTTCAGGGTCACGGTGGGTCCAGGCCTACCCGGAATCAGTGGTTGCAAAACTGGAACACACACTGGAGGGTGATCAAGTCCTTCACATGACGTCATACACTCGCACATTCACACCTATGGACATTTACAGAGTCACCAATCCACCTACCAAAGTGTGTTTTTGACCGTGGGAGGAAACCGGAGCACCCGGAGGAAACCCACCCAGACACAGGGAGAACACACCACACTCCTCACAGACAGTCACCTGGAGGAAACCCACGCAGACACAGGGAGAACACACCACACTCCTCACAGACAGTCACCCGGAGGAAACCCACCCAGACACAGGGAGAACACACCACACTCCTCACAGACAGTCACCTGGAGGAAACCCACGCAGACACAGGGAGAACACACCACACTCCTCACAGACAGTCACCCGGAGGAAACCCACGCAGACACAGGGAGAACACACCAAACCCCTCACAGACAGTCACCCATAGGAAACCCACGCAGACACAGGGAGAACACACCAACTCCTCACAGTCACCCGGTGCAGGGCTCAAACCCACAACCTCCAGGTCCCTGAAACTGTGTGACACTACCTGCTGCGCCACCATGCTGCCACAAGCCAAACAAACATCATTTAAAAAAAACGCTGTGTGTTCAGTGTGTTCTTGCTAAATGAATGATTATAAAAAATTAACAAGTAAATGAAGATGTAAATCAGGCTTTCTCTGGATATTCATCACATCGTTTCAGTCCTGGATGCTTTTAATTATTTTAGTTTACTTAAGGTTCTGCAAGTCCACCAGGCTCTGGTCATTAGAGACGGACCCAGCTCAGATTGCTTCCTGTTTTGTATGTTGCAGTTTCATAGGGATCCTGCAGCTACACCAGAGTGTAACAGAGCTGAGACTGGCAGGCGTGAGGTAGGACTATCTGATGTGGGTGTCATGTTGACTTGAGATACAATAAGAAAAGAGAGGTGTAGGGTTTACAGGCCTTGTTTCAGCCACGGTGATCACCATTAAACCTCGGATGTCACAGTTATTTACAGAAGTAACAAAAATAAGGAGTCATCTACTATATATATATATATATATATATATGTAGTTTGTTTGATTCTTCCAAACAAAAGCATTTGTTGAACAAGTTACTTTGCCCACATTCGTCCTTTAATAGATTCTAGTTCTACTTGTAGTTTATCTATCGATGTGCATTATATCTTCAGGGATATTTAGGTCGTATTTTCTGCTTTTAATGTTCCAGGTAACCCCAAACACATTCAGCAATGTTGGGTGAGGCTATTCTTATATTAGTCGGTTCTCCTTTATAAAGGTGTCTTGGCAGCTCCACATCCTTTCAGACTCAGGTGTTTTCTTCAGTCCTTTACATTTGACATATTTCACTGGAATAAATAACAGTGTAGAAGTACAGATTTAAAACAGTAGTGTAATTCCACATAAAACTGTGTGATTACTTACTTATATGTAAACAGCACGGCAAAACGATGAATAGCTAGATGTCTAGGAATGGAACTTGCAAATTAGCAGAATGCCTACTTTTAGTGTGCACACACCCACACACACCCACACACACACTCCCTGATGGAGTCCATGTGAGGGTGAAAGAGGATTACTGTGGCAGCACATGACGTCTCTAAGAACAGCAGGTCACCCAGCTCCTTATCAGCAAGGACTAGTGCAACATTTTATCATTCCACCAAACTCTCAACAAACAAGCCAATCCCATTCAATAAACCTACAGATAGACAGAGATGACAAAAACAAACAGAAACACTGCAACAAAAGTGTAGAATTCAGTGACTACAACTCTCATAACCACGAAGCACTACACTCGTGTTTTTACATCATTTTCATGTGAATAGACATTTGTGTCAACATAGTTAAAAGACTAAACACTGTTGATAAAATGTATCATTGTATGTAATATATTTTTATATTATTTTTTCTCAGTGGTCAATCAATATCACGGCCTAGCACTGAATTAATAAACCTAAAAAAAAAAGCACAGACCAGCAGTGGAAAGCAGAAGAGAGAAACGAGGGATCTCCTGCTGCTCCTAGTTGGGTAGCCATGCATTACGTGCTGTTTCTCCTCCTCAGTGACCAGGAGCTCCAGAGACCTGAGGAGGAACCTGGCAACAAACATAAACGGCCTATAATAAGCATTTAGGTAAAACGTCGTCTCAAAACAAATCCTATAGGACGCCTGCTTACTTCGGTTAACCCAGTCATCCTACGTTATACATACAACACAAGGCAAACAGGGTATAACATCCTGTCAAAACTCACATTAAATACAAACTTATTCATCTTTCGGCAGATATATCCAAGATGTGATCAACTTGAGTAAGGAATGAAAATACATTTTAAAAAATGGTGAAACTCTTAGCAAACATGCAAGGCCCCTGTCAGAGACACATTTGTCCTAAATCTTTATGAGCCACAAGAAATCAAACTCATAAGGGAAAATGAAGAAAATAGACGAATTAATTCAAGGAATCAAGGATTTTAATTGTCAATTCCACTATATATATAAGACACATAGGAGAATTGAAATGCCGTTTCTCTCTCACCTTATACACAGATTTACAGACAGACATGTAGGTCAATAATACAATACAATAACCATAATATCAAACGTGCAAATAGTAAAGGAAACATTACATTATGGAAACCATAACATACCATAACCATAACATTCATTCATTATCTGTAAGCGCTTATCCACTTCAGGGTCGCGGTGGGTCCAGAGCCTACCTGGAATCACTGGGCGCAATGCGGGAATACACCCTAGAGGGGGCGCCAGTCTTTAACAGGGCAACACAGTTCAAATCCCGGAGGAAACCCACGCAAACACAGGGAGAACACACCACACTCCTCACAGACAGTCACCCGGAGGAAACCCACGCAGACACAGAGAGAACACACCACACTCCTCACAGACAGTCACCCAGAGGAAATCCACGCAGACACAGGGAGAACACACCACACTCCTCACAGACAGTCACCTGGAGGAAACCCACGCAGACACAGGGAGAACACACCACACTCCTCACAGACAATCACCTGGAAGAAACCCACGCAGACACAGAGAGAACACACCACACTCCTCACAGACAGTCACCTGGAGGAAACCCACGCAGACACAGAGAGAACACACCACACTCCTCACAGACAGTCACCTGGAGGAAACCCACGCAGACACAGGGAGAACACACCACACTCCTCACACACAGTCACCTGGAGGAAACCCATGCAGACACAGGGAGAACACACCACACTCCACACAGACAGTCACCTGGAGGAAACCCACGCAGACACAGGGAGAACACACCACACTCCTCACAGACAGTCACCTGGAGCGGGAGTCGAACCCACAACCTCCAGGCCCCTGGAGCTGTGTGACTGCGACACCTACCTGCTGCGCCACAGTGCCGCCCATAACCATAACATGGTGCGTAGAATAGCAGCTAATGTAGAGTAATAGTGCAATTTATTGATAGCAGCAAATGTTTTTTGCGCAAGAAGCTGAGGTAGTTCTGGTGTCATCATGATGTAAAGTGCAAATACTGCCTTAAAAAGTTTCATTGTCAATGAATAAGCTCCAGACCCTTTCCTTGCACACGTACGGTGTAGTGTGCAAGAAGTTGATTTTGAAAGTGTTGATGTATTGAGTGTGTTACAGTCCGGAGGAATGGGGAAGGTAATGCACAGAGTTCAACCTCTTAATGTGGGAAGCTAATGACAGCTAATGTGGGAAGTTGTTGGATTTCTGAGAACAATGGACTGACCAGAGCTTAGAGCTCAACATCGCTGAATGTGTTTGGGATTACTGGGATTGTGAAAAGCAGAAACTACAACCACATCCTGTGACTGAACTTTGGAGGTGTGAAAGAATATCCCTGCAGAGTTCTCTGACAATGTGAAGACACGTTCCCATTAAACAATGAAAACTGTAATAGAGGAGAGGGACAGACACAGCACTGAATATTTACAGACCTTTATAAACAGTCCCTTCATTTTAAGGACTGTGAATAATTCAACAGAAGACTCCTAAGCCCATAGTTTCTATAACGAATGAACCACATGGAAATGGAGTCACTATGTTTAAAGTAATACAAATGTAAATTTATCCAAAATTGAAACAATAACTTCAGATGATTCAGACAGTTTGCGTGTTCTGTATAAGTTTTCAATATCGCACTTTAAAGGTGACCTATTTTCCACAAGTGAACCCTGGGAAAGGTCTGTGACATACATTGATCATCATACTACAGGGATCAAACAACACAGTGATGTTTTCACCTTGTCTGTTAAGTGTGGCCTGTTTCAAGTGTCTGTTTCTTTAAATGAGAATAAGCCTCAGTTCAGTTCAGCATGAGTTCACCAGGAGTGAGGAGCGAGGAGCGAAAGCTCTTGATTTTAGCCGTTTTCACTCTGTTCTCTTTCTTCTCCGTTCACGTTTTCTTTGTTTTTACTCAGTGCTCTTGTTTCTCCTCACTCTTTGTGATTGTTTTGAGATGCAGTTCATCTCTAAAGTCTCTACACTCTATAGAATCTGCACGAAATCTGAATGACTGTTTTCCCCCAAGCCCACAGTAAACTGACTGAGTTCATAGTTAGTGTTAGTGTGCTCCAGATCACAATATACCCCTTATAACGTGTGAGGATCTTGAGGTCTAGAGTAAAACCAGTGGCATAACAACACAAATCAGAAGCAGCTGCATGAGTCTAAGGTCACCGTACAAATGCCAGGACTTGGCTATAGGGCTATGAAGTCCTTATTGAGGAAATGGACCTCCATTCAATACTTAGGAAGAATTAGAGTTGTGTATATGATCCAGGGCGGTTCTTCCAAAATCATCCTAATGCTGTTGTGGCCAAATGCAATCAGATCTTTGCAGCAATGTTCCACATTCTCAGAAGAGTATTGTCTGTGTGGATGCTGCACTCACCCTGTGACACAATCCTGGTAAGCACACACAACACACACACACACACTCAAACACAGAAATACACACATGGACCAGCCATCTGTCTACATACAGTACTGACCACCCGCCACTCTCTTTCACACACACATGCAAGCATGCACACATTGATTCCTGCATTCTGGAAATGCTCTATGTTCTGAAAACACAGCTTAGAAAGCTCAGGCCAGTTAAAAACCCCAATATCACTAATGACATGAATCATATCTGATGCTCCGAAACGAAACACTCAATTCATCAAATAGTCTGATAACTCTGATGTCAGTAAAGCAGATTGTGCTGGTTATTATTTTAAAGCATTTCAGCATTTTAGCATACGATGGTGGCGTATTATTAACCTGCACAGTTGTGTGTGTTATTTTATTATTCTTACCATGTATCTGTATTAGACTAGTCTCCACTATTACACAGAAAACAGCTCAGTCGCTCAAACCAAGCTAAAAAAAATAATGAATTTCAGTTTATTTCCTAAAATCTGTCTTGCTGTTTACCATGGCTTCACATGGCCTATTTCATTATGATCACATCTGGTTAGGTTAATTCATTATTCATTCATTTACAACAGGTCTGCTAGTGGTGATTAGGAACAAAGCTGTTTGTGGGGAAATCAGGACGCACACTCTGTTCAAACGATATGTTAAATACATGTCACGGTGTAGAAGCTTATATAACTGTATTGCTATGGAATTTGGTGTTTTTTTCCACCAAGATGAAATTCACTTATTTCCCAGATATGGAAATTAAGCTTGTTTTCAGATGCTTAAAACGTTTGCACAGTTATTTAGTGTCCAAAGAAGCAGGACATTTTGGACAAGGCCCTTAACTGTTAACGGGTAACTTTTCTGAAGGTCTTCGGTACGAAACGTCCTTTTTCTTTGGGAACTTGGTTGGTGTACAACTCTATATTTTCAGTGCCTATACATATTTATATATAAATAAGTCTCCTAAGGTTGTAGGCAGCCAGGCCCAAAGTTAATCTTATCTATCTGGGCCATAAGTCTTTCTGTTCTTGGTAAAAATATATATATAAACAACTAAATTTCATTACACAATTTCTTATAACAATAAAGGTATTGTGAAAGACATTTACAACCTCTTTATCTACAACAGCGTTACACTACCGTCGCTTCCTGGAATTTAGATTTTTTTATTTTTTTTATACTTTTCCTCATGTCCAAAGAATCATACATACAGAAAATATAAAGGAAAAATCAATCAACCCAACAAATAAAAGAGGGGAGAGGAGGGTGGGGGAAACAAATAAAAACGGGGGCAACAATGGTACTTCAATTCCAGTCCTCATCCTGTCGTTGATGCATAAACAAAGTCAATTTCTAAAACGTATTCTTTGATAAAACTCTGACTACTAACAATTAAACTAAAATTAGTAGTTTATCAAATAATGATTAACATTGCATTTAAAATGTCAGAAATTCTCAGTGGAAATAGGTAACAGAGGCATGAGACCTAAGTAAAAAAAAAATGCAATTATAACCTTGAGGCTTTAATTTGAACAAGACCTTGGCAATCAGCAACACTGGCACAGTCTCGGTAACATGCATTAACTCACTCATTTATGGCACTTTCAGGAAGATTAGAGATATGAAAGAGTAAGGAAAAGATAAAAGTATAGTACTTTAGTCACTGAGGTAGTGTCCTGGCTAAACCAAGGACCAAATAAAAGCCTGCATGGAAAAACACCACAGTAACTATTAAAGCATTCAGCTTCACTGAGATTGGCATCTGTATCTGGTAGAGGGCCAAGAATATTGCAACAGCATTGTTATGGAGGTTGGTGGTTAATGTAAGACTTTGGAGCACAGGATACATCTATCTCACACGCTCAAACACAGGCACAGGCCTGCACACTGACATAGATAGATATATATAGTCTTACACACACATTTTGTGACCTCTGTGAAGGGCAGTGAGTTCACTGTAGAGCAGTTAATGTGGGAAGAGACAATTTAAATGACCCATATTGAGGGACACCACTGCTTTTCTGTTCTTTTTACAAGGTGTGGTATGTATCCTTCACTCCCCAGGTCATGCAGACCTTATAGTTTAAATAAAGTCTTATATCAGAATCAGCCTGAGCTATTTTCAAAATGGGATAGAGTTATGGGCAACCAATGAGAATACAGATCGTTAGCCGTATGTGAGCATTAAAGGCACAGTAACAGAAACTGTGTCTTGTTGCAGCTAAGGGATAAAGGGAAATGTGAAATTAATTCTGAGAGGTTTTTAGGGGTATTAAATACACAAATGCTATAAGTGGACCCCAGAGCAATGAATTAAATACATGGGAGCATGTAGGACATGAGCTCTCTCTTGTTTGTGTCTCATCCTAAGCTAATCTGATAACAAAACACAGTGCTCTTCCTTTTCCAGGGCAGTGACGCAATAACACCTCCCAATCTCTCTGTGCGTCTATATTTGTGTGTGTGAGTGTGTGTGTATATATGCAAAGATTTGGACACTCCTGGACAGTTCAAAAGGGCAGCGTAGTGGTGCAGCAGGTAGTGTCGCAGTCACACAGCTCCAGGGACCTGGAAGTTGTGTGATCAAGTCCTGCTCCAGGTGACTGTCTGTGAGGAGTTTGGTGTATTCTCCAGGTGCTGCAGTTTCCTTCCATGGTCCAAAAATACATGTTGGTAGGTGGATTGGTGACGTGCGTGTGTGTTGCCCTGTGAAGAACTGGCGCCCCCTCAAGGTTATGTTCCTACCTTGTTCCCAGTGATTCTGGGTTAGCTCCAGACCCACTGTGACCCTGAACTGGATAAGCGCTTACAGATAATGAATGACTGGACAGTTTACATGTTTTTTTTTTGTTGTTTTTTTTTCCTACAAAGAACACACTACATAGTGTTCTCTGTAGAAACACCTAACCCTAACCCTATGAACGGTTCAGTAAATTCTCAATTTCTCTATAATCTACTACTCCTGCAGGTAATTTTACAAAGGTTTTAGGAAGTGAAACTTTCTGAGGGAAAAAAAAAACAGCAGCTCATTTCGATCATTGTTTATTGTAATCTCTATGAAAACACAAGTATGTTGATGAGATTTGAGCATCACACTGTGCTTGGCTATGCATTCCAAGACATTAGCCATCCACACTACAACCCAGGTTTGAAATGAAATCAGCCATAAATTATGATTTTTCTCCTACATCTCTGAGTTAAAGTTAAAATATCTTTCTACACTCATTGTCCATTTTGTGACAAAGACTGCAACTGTAGTGTTACAATTACAGACGGTTATCCATCTATTGTTAGCCCCCGTTCTCCCTGTTTAATGGTAAAGACTGTGTGTGTTGTCCTGGTACGAGTGGATCAGACACAGCAGTTTCACTGGAGTTCACTGTGCTTCAGTAGAAGACATGCTAACCATGCTAGTCTTCTTCTGATCTGCTGTCTAGATATTTTTGGTTGGTGGACTATTCTCAGTCTAGCAGTGACACTGAGGTGTAGCCCTGCTGTGTCTGATGCAGTGGAAAACACAATCATCACAGCAGCGTTACTGCAGAACCGAGACTGATCATCCTCCCAAATTATACATGATTCTGGTGGCTTTTGAAGGTCCTGACAATTAAAAAACTGGGCAAAAGACGCTAACAAATATGCAGAGCAACAGATGGACTACAGTGTGTAACTGTAGAAATACAAAGGGCACCTATGGGTTCACTGGGGCTAATAAAATGGACAATGATTGGAGAAACAAGGAGGGTATTTTAGTGTTATGGCTGATTGGTGTAATTCCCTGGCACGGTTAAGTTATATTTATTTGCAGTTAAATCAAGCAAATGACCCTTAGGTTTACGTTTCGTACACGTCAACACATTTACACACGCTCACAGAGACACAGGTAAAGGTCTATATAGGCATCTGTCTGCGTGTGCGCGTGAACGCGCGCGTGTGCATGCCCCTTTAAGAGCGCTCACTCCTGTTGCATGGAGTCTGGTGTTTTTCCACTCTCTCAGATGTTACACGCGCTCCCCATATAAGACACAGAGAGGGAGAGAGGGAGAGACAGACAGATAAAGAGATACACACAGAGAGAAAGAAATAAGGAAAGAGAGGGAGGGCGTGAAGAGTATTTTATTTTCAACACACAAGAGGAAACGAGAACAGGACAAGTGTCCAGCAATACATCCAGCTGACAGGTGAGTCCACACCGGCTCGTGGGGGCAAGCACATCACCATTGTGTTTATTGTGGGTTTTGTTTTAACTCATTTTTCCTGCTGCTGTTTACAATACACGCCATTGAATGCATGCAGTTCGGGGATTGCAAACCGAGCTTCAATGTAAGTTATTGTTACAGAAACCTTTAGAACTGGGGATAACACCCAAACCGTTTATTCATCCTCGTAGATGTCTGTTTTTATACAGGATTATCTTGTCATTTAAAAACAACAGTGTCGTCGTTATTTAATGTTCTATCACTGAAGCCATGGGAAGATTTCAGGTGCCTGACCAGTGAACACAAGTGGATTTGAGCGATATTTCAAAACGTTTGAGCGCGGTGTTATTCCCTCTTCTGGCCACTAGGGCCATCTGAAAGCTTGCCAGTTGTAATTTGCTGAATAAAGTAGGTTAATGGCCGCGATATGAATTTGCATACTGCCCCCTCCCCCTTCTGATGGCTTCCGTCTCTGAGAAAATATTTAGGATAAAGCTTTATTTTTCAGGCCATTATCTTTTCATATAAAACGTATTAATGTGGTTAAGAGAATGTCACACCACCCCTAAGCTGGATATTTTTGTCCAGAGAAAGGAATACTGTTTTTGTTAAACTAAATTAAATCAAAATTATATACTATAGTAAAATCAAATCAAATTAAATCAAATATCTAACATTTAAGATTTAAATCCCTGGCGTGGTTTGAGGTCTGAAATTATTAATTCTAAAAAAAAAAACAGATTAATTCACAATTGTGATGATTGTGTCAGACGTCTGAAGGGTTTAATGCATTTTAAAGCTCACAGTTGGACAATGGTTCATTTTTGAAACAAGATTTTGTCAGATTTTATTATTAACAATACACATGAAGAGTTAAAAATGTATAGGTTCAATGTCAGAGCTGAGTGTAAATGGTTTAAATTTTATTATTCAAGGTTTTCTCCGTTAGCCTAGCGGCTAAGTTGAGCAGTTAACCTGACAGTGCAGCATTGTGTTTTTGAAAGGTTAGCTGTTAGCTACATGTTGAATTTTAATAGAATTTTAAACATTTGCCTAAAATTATATAATATTTACATGAATTAATGACAGTTAACATTTCTTTTAAGTTACATAGATTCTTTGTGGTGAGGTATGTTATTATTAGGATGGTATTTTTAATTACTGAGGTACATTCTAAGCTCTGACTTTTAAAATTGATGATTAGAATTGTTTATTAACACAGCTGTGAAGGCTATAAAGTAAAATTGCTATTGCAGATTTTTACAGTCTGTGCTCATTGGCTTAAAACAGGAGTAGGTGATTGAAACAAGTGTAATAGCCATTTTTGGAAAAAAATAAAAAATAAAAAAACACCTCCAACTGAAAAAGTACCACCCTCTAAATTCAGCCACTCTCCTAAAACATGAACATGCGCAGCTTGATAAGTCACACAGAGAGAGGTGCACAGCACGCACCTCTGGTTTCCTCACATTAACTCTGGTTTGCCCACTGGCTTCATCCAACCTCTTTTTGTTTGAAAGCCTTCTCCAGCCATTCTATTTTTTTTTAGCAGTCAAAAGGCTGCACTCCTGTCTATCATTGCTCAAGCCTTCAGATGCATGCCTCAGTCATATGCGTGCAGCTTGTGGGCAGAGATGCAGTAGAGAGGCAGGCAAGACATCCAATACTTTCTATCAGTCCGAATGAAATGATTGGACAGAGTTTTTACAGTTCTGTGGCCTGTACAGCAATTGTATATATTATTTATGTTGCCAGAACATTTGATTTACTATTCGATTGCTATCAGGATGTAAAGAGTGTTTTTAAATATAACAAAAAGTGTTCTTAAGACAAATTACCTACTTCAGTATTTCATGGTCTGTGTAGGGGTTAACTGTTTACCCATTGTGTTGATTCTGTCTTGAAACAGCAAATTCACCTGTGTTAAATCAACACCATTTGTGTTAAATTAAATAGGAGAGTGTTGACAAGTTTACAATTTTACACTAATGGTGTTGATTTAACACTGGTGAATTTGCCGTGCAGGTGATAGCAGAAGACAGAATATAAGATCTTTTTGGCAGAAGGTGGTAAAGACTACAGGCCCTTCACCTATGCAGTTCTAATGTTCATCTGAGGGAATCACATAAAAAATATGCGACACAAAGCTGATGCTCTATTTTAAACTGTACAGACATGAAACCTAGGCCTCAGCTGCTTTTTTTTTGTTCTCACACATAGAGGAAAATTTAGATCAGAACGATCTGATACATTTCTGTTTACGTGCTGTAAATATTTCGAAGCATCTTCTAGTCCCCATTGTATTATAAAGTATGTGCAGAGACTATATACTCTGCTCTGGTCAGTCATATTTGTTCATTGGCCTATGTACGTTGCAAGCCTTAATCCTGTTTTCCTTGTTGTTCCTCATACCCAAAATGTCTCCCCTAGTTGATTAATATTCAAGGTCACAGTATTATGGGCAGAGGTTTTCTGTTCCATTGCATAAACATAATAAACATCTGAGCAGCCAAGCTATTGCCGCCATAAAGGCAAAACACTGTCATATTAGTCCACCATAAAATAGTGACATATTATTTCTATAACTAATAAGCCTACTCTACACTAAATACTGAATAACATTGGTTGATTAAAGGTCGAACCTATGTGGACCTTGACCTATATTTCAGAATTTTATATATATATAATTATTCAGTAATTTAATGCCCAAATATGACACTATCACATTCGCAGATTCAGCATACAAAACAAGTAAAAATTTCACACTAAGAAATATGCAGTGTTACATATAAAGGTGGCAAAAAAAAGGTATGGAAATGCAGTTAAATAAACACTTTTCATTTTCTGGTTCATTAGAGCAAATGCTGGTGTGAACTAGTCAGATCTAGGATTCAATCATTCATTCACTTGGGACACAAAAAAAACAAAAGCTGTTCCTATGATAATGCTAACCTTTAATAGCACCCCTATGGTATTTTAGCAGTAAAGATACTAAATGGCAATTTACACTAATTTGTTTGGCATGTAAAAGACATACAGGGCAATTCACACATTCACTCACACCTACGGACACTTTTGACGCCAATCCACCTACCAACATGTGTTTTTGGAATGTGGGAGGAAAGATCAAGGATCATTTACATCGTAAAAAAACAGTTTAAAGATCATAATGGAAAATAAAATGATTGGTACACTACACCACATAACATTTTATTGGCAGTGCAAGTGTTGGATTGGGGTCTCAAAAGTGGATCTTCAATGTCATCATGCACAGAACTATTTACGGCATCTTTTAATACTTTTTAGAGTGATCTTAATAAAACCTGGTGAACCCGGTTACCCCTGCAGTGTTAGTGTGATTTCAAAGCTGCACAGGGTTCTGCTAATCCCATTTGGAATTTTTTTTTTTTACATAATACTGTGGGGAATGTTATACTTAAAGGTATCCTAAGTAGTTCTGCCATGTTTTGCTTATAAGTATAAGCCCATAAAAACACGGGAGTTTAAAAGGAAAAGGACAAACCTAGGAATGGTTACATGATTGTTTTAAGAACTGTTCGCCATGATTAATTTATCCCCTCTCTCATACACGCACATGCGAAACCAAAAATTGTGCAATAGTGCATCATGGAAAATTAAAGAATTGAAATATGACAGCTTAGTGTGTCTATATTTGGATGAAGCAGCTGCTTTTATGTTGTTTCATTGCTGTGTTTCTGAACATGGCTTTATTGTTGTTCACTGGGATATTTGTTCTTCTGGAAATTAAAGGGACAGATCAGCTAAAATATGCGAGATGTGTACAGGATAGAGCCAGCATTCTATGCCATTAATCATACATTAATTGAATTCATTCACATACATACCTGTGCAAAAGAGACCAACCTTTCATTTATTTAATTTCAAGTCAGTAGTTTTTTTTTTTTTTCTGTTCATGATCAAAGCAATTATAAATATTTTCAGTATTCTCTGTTGCGGTCTGAGATCTGGGGTGGTCAGCCCATTGATTCTGAGAAAACCAGCAGTTTCTCTTTGATCTATTTCATTTTCTGGGAAACAGCTTCAGGACAGGGCCATGTCTTTCTGTCCCACAGTCAAAGGATGAAATGAAACATCTGTAGATCTTTGTCTTGATATTAAATAAAGTAACAGTGGTCTCTTACGTTTGCACAGTGCTATAGCTCTATATACCAGTCCCAACTCTTAGATACTGAGTGCTGAATCACTGGCTTTGACTCTGCTCAAGTCCTCATCGAACTCCTGTTTTTATGCCTTGGATTAGCAGCTGTCTGCCTGAACCTTACAGTCCCTAACGAGATCTATCGGCCTTGCTCTCGCAGAGTTTAAACCAGGCCAATATGCCGAACATCAGCCACCACCAGCTCACCGCCTCTGAGTAAGTCTCTGTGCCTTTTCCTTCCCTCGCTCATCTCGTTGGTTGCGGGGATGCTCTTCGATCATGTGGATGGCATGTTGTCTTCCGGGTTGAGGTTTGGAGGAAGGCCAGATTCTCTGCCCCGAGGGTAGAGTGGTTTTCTAAGGCCTGTTCTTTTGGGATTTTCTGTGGATAATCACCAGGTTTTGCTATGTATGATACATTTCCCCATGGATTCCCTAATCTGGTTCTTTCTCCTGGCTGTCTATTACTGACCTGAACTAACCCACTGTCATCCTGTTTACTTCCAATCAACAGTAAACCGCCAGCCATCTTTTAACTAATGTAATACACTCTGTTCTGGAACCCTGTTGTTTTTATCTTCTACATTTCTGGGCTGGTGTGCAATTCAGTTGAGAGATACATATGATTGCCTCAAGCTTGACTTTGATGATTTTGCAGAAATTAATCTGACAATCAGCTCTGAATACATTATAACTCCAAATGCAACAATTACAATTTTTTCTCTCTTCCTGAACTTGAATGATCCGTTTTGATCTTCTTTCTTCTTCTCTGTCACACCGCACTTAACATGTGACAAAGTGAAACATTTACCAACACGTCACATATATATCAATTGTTCATTTTTCAGTGTAGAAATGAGCAAATGCCCTCTCCAAACTCTCTGATTATAACTTAATCCTGCCCTCTCTCACTTATCACACACTCTCTCTCTCTCTCTCTCTCCACTCACACCTTCCCTAGGTAGTGGGATTTAGCCAGAGACTGATTCACTTCCCGCAATATCAAATCAATAAACCCCTCTCATCCCAGGGATATCATCCACTCTGCTCTTCCTCAGCTTCACCCTCAGAACTCTCTTGAGCTCTTGCCTACTTAAGCCCTGTCGTTACTGCATACTTTCTCTCCACCGTCTGCTTCACCCTCGTGTTTACTAGAGGAGATCATGATAGGGACAAGATATCACTCTTTACCTTGATCTTAGTATAGTTTTCATATTGGATCTTGTGTTTTAGACAAGTTCGAGTTTTTAATAAAGCTTTTCAAATATGAGATGTTCCTCATATACCTGTAAAGATAGCAGTTTTACAAAATCCTCAATCATTTAAAATATATATAGAGAGCTCTGTCCATCATTCTGGACACATCTAACATTTTTTAAAACTCCTTAGTGTTAGAATACAAATATAAACATCATAATTTTGCATATATATATTTGTCCCTTCATCATCTGGTTATCGCTCTGCGTACAGTGCTCTGTCTAAAATAAAAAAAGCCTGTCAAAATGTTCTTCATTCACCTTCACAACATGCAAAACCAGGTCATTCTCTCTCTCTCTCTCTCTCTCTCTCTCTCACTCTAGAGAAAGCACTCATGCCTGAATTTTATCTCCAGCCAAATCAGTTACTCCAAAGGCCTCAGTAACATTAGCTCATGATCTCTATCTCAGAACTGTGGAGAACGCTACTCTTACTCAGTTTTGACCCTAAGCAGATCTGAGTCATCTAAAACATCTTGCCCTCATGTCCCCCATCTTTGACTATTGACCTATAACCCCACGTCACATGGTCACTCTGCTCACCTGCTGACAGTCAGCCAGGTGACCTTCAGTCCAGTCTTCACTGCTTTGCCCCAAGTCTCAGGATCTCTCCTGTGGTCTGGTGGTCTACTATCTTTCCAGCACAATTACAGTGGGATCTCCCCTGCCACTGCACCCTCTTATTTTGGTCACCTTTGGTTCTCCATTATTTTACTTTTTCCCTTGAAAGTCCTCTCTTATGGGTTGATTTGACAGATTTTTACCTGTGTACATAGTGTACGGACTTATCCCAAAGCAGCATATAAGGATACACATACGAATATGTGTGTACCTGCTGTATAAAACATATTTATGCACTCATAATTTGAGGACTTGTCTTCCTTGTGGGGATCATCACCTGCGTGTGTGCGTGTGTGCGTGTGTGCGTGTGCGCGTGTGTGCGCGCGTGCGTGTGCGTGTGCGTGTGCGTGTGCGTGCGCGTGCGCGTGCGCGATCAGAATCTCTAAGGAAGTTCATACTGAAACACTGAGATACAGTATTTATATGTTGTTGTACAGAGTGTAGTAGCAGTGTTCATGATGACGTTGTTAAAAGCACTTGCAAGGACACACTTTTGTTAATGGCCTGATTCATTTTCTTTCTCTCTCTCTCTCTCTCTCTCTCTCTCTCTCTCTCTCTCTCTCTCTCTTCAGTATGGCACAAAAGGAGAAACTGCAGTGTCTGAAGGATTTCCATAAAGACACCCTGAAGCCGTCTCCCGGTAAAAGTCCAGGCACAAGGCCGGAGGACGAGGCCGAGGGGAAGCCTCCGCAGAGGGAGAAATGGGCTAGCAAGCTGGACTTCCTGCTGTCTGTGGCCGGGGGTTTTGTAGGTTTAGGCAACGTTTGGCGTTTCCCGTACCTCTGCTACAAGAATGGCGGAGGTCAGTGTAGCAGAAGTGTTTAATTGCATGTTTGTTTATTTGTTCATCTTCAGGTTGTGAACTGTTTAGGGACCGTGCTTAATACTTTGACTGATTTACATAGGCACAATTGCTACCCTGTTTCCCAGGGTGAGTGTGGTTTATTTGGTTTGCAAAGGTCACTTTTCTTATATTTTTGAGAAGTATCACAGTCCCTGCTTGGTTTTCATAAATAAAGCTTATGTAGCTGAGTATGTTCTGAATTGTGTGGTGTAAATATGCCCTAAAATATTCATTCATTTCACCTCAATGTCAAGGGCAGCTTTATTTGGCCTGACTGTTGTATGTGGTACTGTTCTATGACCAAGTTTTCTCTATAAACATGACCTACATATATTTCTGAAACAGCTGATAGTTAAGTAAGCTTTACTAAGTTGTTTCTGAAGTATTTTAAATTGAAATATGAAAACCAAGTCTATTTCAGTGGATATAATGCTCTGAACCCTTCACATTAACACAGAGACCATTGGATGAAGGCACAGAGAAACAGAAAATTGATTAATTGAGTAGTATCAGTGACAAAGTTATGATTGATCAGCCAGTGCAGGTCATAAACAAATGGGTAGCAGCCCTTTCTGCTCAAGATATTCCACAAGTAGCATGAGGGTTTAAAGGGATTCTTAGGAGGCTCAACTTTCTTTAGATGGCAGGTCTTACATTGTCCTTTCTCTCTCTCTCAGGTGCATTTCTCATCCCCTATTTCATCTTCCTGTTTGGCGGAGGGCTTCCTGTGTTTTTCCTGGAGGTGGCACTGGGCCAGTTCACCTCTGAAGGAGGGATCACATGCTGGGAGAAACTCTGCCCCATCTTCACTGGTGAGAGAGACTGAGAGAAGATCTAAAGACAGGAAAATACTTTAGAATAGACAGAGAGATGCACGATGAAAAGAGAAAGAGGAATTTGGTATTGAAAAACAACGAGCCATGAGATTTCTGATTCATCATCATATGGCATTTATATAATAGGTTGACTGTGAAATACTGGAGATCAGAAATCCTTTCCTGTATTAACAAAGGGCCTTCTGCAGCCTGCTCAGATTGAGCAGATCAAAGACGCGCTCATATTCACTATGAGAACTATTAGATGAATTAAATGTCATGCTTACAGCAGCCAGAACAGCCCAATCAACCTGCATACTGATTAGATCGTTTCAGGACTGCAAAACACTGCAAAGACCCGTGTGCTTTGTGGGTCTGACATCAAAAGGTGGGCATTGTAGTTATTAACGTTCACAATTTGGAATAAATCATTTTTAAATATTTGTGGAGATGATTTTTGTGTTGTTGTGAATGACAATCACAGAATTATGGAAAGTTTAATATTTAATGTAGAATGCATGAGCAAAAGGGACGATCCGTGACTGATCGTTATATGTTTTCGTAAGTGTATTCCGCCAAATGTGTTGAGCTCTCCACTGTTTGAAAAGATGTGGTGGTGCTGCATGAAATGGGGAGGATCTAGCTAGAGGAGGAATCCGGGGAGTTAAAATATTTATTTTTTGGGGTTTGTTTTCATGCTGTACTTAAATACCGTGTTATTTCAATGAAAATGACTTGTATGTTCAAATATCTGCATACTTTCTTTATATTGGGGAAATAGGGGAGATGGGAAAGGAGGTTAGTAATGGCCAGTTAGGTTATACAGAGGGCTCTTTAGCCCTGCCTAGCTTGCTGATCTTGAATGTGACCTGCTTTTGGTGCCTGAGATGTCTGAGCCATGATACTGGTCTCGTGGTTGCTAGGCAACAGCTGAAGACGCTGCTCTCCCTTCAGAATCTACTCAAGTCCTGGGGCTCAATTCAGTATTGCGTCGCCCTCATAAATACACATAAACACACACAAACACAGCTACAAACCTGATCTTCACATATAGCATGCACCTCCCCTCACCCACCCACCCCCCCCCCCCCCCAACACACACACACACCCACACACACACTCAGGCACGCTTACCCGTTCCATCTTTTCTAACTTGTTAATGTCTCTAAACATAATTTTGCATCATACACATGAACAGTTTAAACAAATTAAGGACACTACACTGGTGTAATTACTGTAGCACACTGGCTGACTAATGCCCAAACTCCAGGACTCAGCTCCATATTCAGACGTGATGGAATCTCTATTGCCATGGCAACAGCAGCCAGCGATGACTAAGATACATTTGACAGTGGGACCTCATCTGTTTGCAGAGAGGAAAAGAAAGTGTGTAGTGAGAGAGAGAGAGAGAGTGGAAAAATATAAAATGGAGATCAAAATGGGAGGAGCTCATTCCTTGGAGATATTTTTAGTTAGGTTCCTTTAATATCACTGTTACGTCCCGGTACCTGTCAACTCTAACACATTTGTTTTTATGCACACATAGCTCCATCCCCCCTAGACATATTCATATTACACACACAAAGGTTTGTTTATATATAATATCAGGGCATGTCGTCATACACACATTCGTATTTCAGTGTCAGGGAAAATAAAAACATAGTTAACAGGAATTTACAATGGAATATTAACAGTTTGAGTTTTCATTTATAATTTGGGTTAATTGAATTCTGAGACTTAACTTATGAGTCTTGAGAAAACTGAATGCTGCTTTAATTGGTCTTCACATAGTTACTTCTGCAATTCACATACACGTACACACTTTACTCTGAGGCATACATTTCCCATGGACAGACACATTGTGGAAAAAGGTCTACGTGTGAATGTGCAGGCCTCTGTGGCCTTGTACCACCACAGCTTTGAACGACCCTCTTGAGCCTCCCTATTTATACTCCAACACTGTATACTGCCGCTCTCTCTTATTTCCCTCAGTGCGTTTACGAATCTTTATTTCAAACTGAACATTCTGTTGCCCTCTTACCCCATGAATGTCACGTAAAACTGGAGCAGCTGAAGACACACACACACTCACGCGCAAAACACACTCCTTCTAATGATCATGGGAGTGCGTCACTCACACACACTCTCTCATTTTGGATTACAGAGGCAGCTGTCAATGGTTATGTCCAGGCTGAGTGTGATATTGTAATTATTCCTGGCCTGCAGCCTTTTGGCCGCCCTTGACCTTAAAATACCCCTACATTAACGTTAAGAGGTCGGTCGGGCCGGAAAGCTGCTGCCCAACAGGTGATGGACCTTGGGTCTGAAAATAAAAGACACAGCTGTGTTCCGGTTATTAACAACTCGGTCTCCTACTGGTGGAATGCTCTTTTACTTGGCTTTGTTACGATTTTCACAGGACGAGCCACATTTCTGTTTGAGGAGCGCTGGACTGATGTCAAGTAAAAGTGATGATTTGATAAAAAATCGAATTTAATCCATTGTCACTGATCCCTAAAACTGAAGCTTGATAAAGATTGTTGCTACTGCTTTTAGCTTTGCCGTCTTTATGCTTTGAAACAACATTGGACTCCTATTTTGCTTGTAATCTCTGGATGTGGTTAACCATCACTGCTGCTGTTTTTGAAGTTTCCAATTGCAACTTTGCCATCTTTGCAGCTCCAGTTATGTTGGTGGCAGGTAATCTACGACTGCAGCGTATTGTTGAGGTGTTTTGAACTGTTTGAGGTTGGGTATCACCAAAGATTCGACTAAGCACCTTGCCCTTGTATAAAATTTCCACACCATTGCAGTTTTATATTGGTGTTGTATCAGGCTTGTAATATTTAGCTCTAGGCATTGATTCCTGTATTTTAATGAGGTTTTTATTACTGCTCATTTTATAGCCTTCAAATTTCACTGGTTTGCTTATCACATGCCTGATAAGGCCACTCATGAGGTGACATTAAAATACAATTCGTTGCTGTCCAATTAAAAACATGCATCTCACAAAATAGTAACTATACAGAGGAAGGAAAAAACCTTCTTAACTTTCAACGGAAGTGGAATTGGAGCATTTCTGTTGGTCCAGTCTTTCACACAAAGCGAAGGACAGCTGCTGGGTTACAATGACGTAGTTGGACCGCAATTATCTCTAAAAGTGTTAAAATTGGAATGGCAGAGTTCTTAAAAACATTGTTAGATTGGTTATCGTTTTTGGACGAGCAGTAACTCCACAGAGCTGTAGGATTTCATATCACTTAAAATGTATGATGATATACTGTAACCATTTCTGTCTGTGGTAGGTATCGGCTACGCCTCCATCGTGATCGTGTCCCTGCTGAATATATACTATATCGTGATCCTGGCATGGGGGCTGTACTACCTGCTGCAGTGTTTTCAGAGGGAGCTTCCATGGGCCCGCTGCAGGCACAGCTGGAACACACACAACTGTGTGGAGGACACCATCCGCAAGAACAAAACCCTCTGGCTCTCCGCCAATGCCACAAACTTCACCTCTCCTGTCACCGAGTTCTGGGAGTGAGTAAAGTAGCGTTAGGAGTGTTCTGTTGTGTACCAGAATTGGAGAGTCCAAGGCTTTGAATATTCACATTCCCTAAAAGGAAAAAGAACATTTTTCAAGTAATTATTGGAGCATTTCTATTGGTCCATTTATCGTGAAATGTTTACAATGTGTGTTCGTCTCCTCAGGCGCAACGTTTTGAGTCTTTCCTCTGGTATTGACGAGGTGGGCGAGCTGAAGTGGGACCTCGCCCTCTGTCTGCTGGCGGTCTGGGTCATCTGCTTCTTCTGCATATGGAAAGGAGTAAAATCCACTGGCAAAGTGAGACAGTGGGAGAGAGGGAGGGAGGGAGGAAGGAAAACAATTTTTTAATGAGTGTGTAGGTGTGTGCATTTTAATCAGAATGTGATAAATAGAAAGTTGTGCATGTTCAGTCACCACGAAGACAGTGATTGATTTGATTCATTATAAAGGCAGTATTATTACATTAATATTTTATCTCTCTCTCACTTTGTCTGTGTCTCTCTCTCTTTCGTCACTCTTTCACTTTCTCTCTCTGTAGGTGGTGTACTTCACTGCTACGTTTCCATTCCTGATGCTCATTGTGTTGTTGGTGCGTGGAGTGACTCTGCCTGGTGCTGCTGAAGGGATCAAGTTCTATCTGTACCCCGACCTGAGCCGCTTACAGGACCCTGAGGTACGCACCACTGAATCAATCACAAGCATGAAACAGGCGTTCAAGGTGTGATGCTTGTACATATGAACGTGCAGATGCCTGAAACATATTTAAAATCCAGAGCTACATACAGGGCTTTTTAAATTGAAAGAATATAATCTGTGTATACCACAGAATGTTAGACAATAAATGACGTGGCCATCTTTGCACTGTATATTGTGATCTCTGGTTTCTGTCACCACCATTATAAATACTTTAAGTTGAGGTCACTCTGAATCTGCATTAAATTATGCAGACATTTTGAAGAAATCTGTGGATTTCCCCTTTAAATTTGGAAAAAGCATTTAGCTTTAGTGCTTAAAATAGAAGCATCCTAAGTGCGCTCTCTCTCTACAGGTATGGATTGATGCAGGGACTCAGATCTTCTTCTCTTATGCTATTTGTCTTGGTGCAATGACTTCACTGGGGAGCTACAATAAATACAAATATAATTGCTACAGGTACGTCTGTGTGTGCATTACCACGGATGGGCAGTTTGAGTCCTAAATGGACACAGCACTATATGGTTTACTGTTATCTACGCTCACAGATTCCCAGCACTGGAACGGATCATCCATGCCCTTAAAAGATTTTGTTGAATGCGCTTGAAAGTCTGTGTGTGATTTCATTTATTTTGGCTGTTAATTGTCTGTGGAAAGTGTTTCACTGCACTTTCTGATATTTTTTAAAGTTTTTTATCATTTTAGAGTTAATTATTTAAAGTTTTTTTGCTACAGTTTTTACACTAATCTGTATCCATGCATGTGTAGGGACTGCTTGCTGCTTGGAGGCCTGAACAGTGGGACCAGCTTTGTGTCTGGTTTTGCCATCTTCTCTGTGCTGGGGTTTATGGCTCAGGAGCAGGGCGTGGCCATCGCTGATGTGGCCGAGTCAGGTATGATCAGGACCGAAGGGCAACAACACCACTATCTGAGGAAGTTAGGCTAGATTACAGTGACCTCCGGCTCAGGCAGCAAAACAACTTTACCAGTAGAGCAAGTTAATTAAAGGGTTTAAAAGATAACCCTTATCATATGCACCTGATTCTGGAGGCTTAATTAATTCAATGGTGTTGGTTGCTATATTTAACCATGAAACATTGTAGAAATGTTTTTAATGGAGGGTTTCTCACTCAGGTCCTGGGCTAGCCTTCATCGCATATCCAAAGGCAGTTACTATGATGCCACTGCCCACTTTTTGGGCAATACTCTTCTTCATCATGCTTCTGCTGCTGGGCCTAGACAGTCAGGTTGGTCCCAGACACACACACACATTTATAATACTTTATTTTAAAATATAATATCATATAAAACCCAAATAGTGGTTCAAAGTCATTACACAGTTCATAATTAAATTCACAGTATGCATTTCTCATGGAGACAGATGACAGCGTCTTCTCCAGATAAACAGACTCCCTATAACCGCAGAAACAGAACAATACTTCACTATGTGCTTGGCCTTCTTCTTTCCCAGTTCTACAATCCGTAGGCCACACACAGGCCTGTGCACTAAACTTCCAAACTCCAAGGCAGCTACTTTACAGGAGTAGCCACTAGCATTAAGAATCTCCATTAGTGGCTGATACTTAAAGACTTTAGTGGTGTAACACAACTCCATATATGCATCGTAAGAACGTCCAACTTCCACAATCATCACACTCCTCTTCCCTTCATTAATCAGAACAATGTCGGGAGAATTCGGACTGTTAGTAAAAACAACCTGTGACCTTTCCTGGTTCAAAGATAAAAACCAGTCTACCTTAACCCTTTCATTCACATGAATTACCGTTTTTGAACGACACGCACGCACGCATACTTATACGCTGGCCTATGAATAATTCTCACTTGAACAAACATAATACAAGCCCAATTTTACTCTGAAACTGAACCAAACTTGAGAACAATGTCCAAAACCGATTTGTACTGATTCAGCAAACTGCAGAGTAAAACCTGATGTACCTAATGATATTCACATAGCCACCATAATAGCCATGAAAACGTTTTTACTCTAAACACGCTTTCCTTAATGTGCAGCGCTGGTGTTGCAGGATAAGCCTTCTCCTGTTGAAGAGATAAAAATAACAACGTCAAAAAAGTATTAAAATAAATTAAATATACACATCGCCTGCACTAAAACGTCAACACCTGAATAAATTAGCTATTTTCTTTCCAGTTTTCTCACATGCACCAGCCTTAGTGATAAAGTTTCTCAGCAGCCTGAATCCAGCATGTCAGATGTGAACTGTTGTAAAGGTAGAGAGGAAGATTAAAACCAGGAGACAGAAGGAAATGTGTGAAGAGAGGAAAAAGCATGAGGCAGAGTCAGACACATATTTGAAAACACTGCATAAATGATGTGTGTAGTCAGACCCCATGGGGTTCATACAAATACCCTTTAATACCCATGTGTTATTTGGCTCCACACCCTTGACATATCACTGCTACAGTGATGAGCTTGAATGTGAGCTTTTGTGTTTGAGAGAGCTGATGGAAAGCTTATGTATGTTATGACAGGTGATCATAACTCTGTTAACATGGCATGTGGTCATTGTGGATATTAAATATCATCTACTGTGGACATAATCCTGTGCATAGACAGAACCCTGTTATATTTAGAACCTGCTTCAGTTCTACTGTTCTTGGTGTGCTGAAAAGCACAGTGGATGGCAGCTCAGCTTTCACTGCGAATTTACAGTTTGCATTGTTGTACACAGTCAGATACACACCACATTTTGTATTACTAAGCTCCTGAGGACTTGCACTTTAAAAGGGCTTCTATCTTTCTAGATGTTTATGGATCATAACCCAATATATCACTTATCTGATAACATTATTTGATTATGGTGACCTGCATCTTTATTGGTATCAGCAAAAATATAACACTGCAATATTAGTTACTAAGCTTATTACAAAAATATTTTGACTACGATCCCCCAGTGCTATAGTAATATAATAATATTAATATCAAGGGTGGGCGGCACGGTGGCACAGCAGGTAGTGTCGCAGTCACACAGCTCCTGGAGGTTGTGGGTTTGATTCCCGCTCCGGGTGACTGTCCGTGAGGAGTTGGTGTGTTCTCCCCGTGTCCGCATGGGTTTCCTCCAGGTGCTCCGGTTTCCTCCCACAGTCCAAAAACACACGTTGCAGGTGGATTGGCGACTCGAACGTGTCTGTAGGTGTGAGTGAATGTGTGTGTGTCTGTGTTGCCCTGTGAAGGACTGGCGTCCCCTCCAGGGTGTATTCCCGCCTTGCGCCCGATGATTCCAGGTAGGCTCTGGACCCCCCGCGACCCTAAATTGGACAAGCGGTTACAGATAATGGATGGATGGATGGATATCAAGGGTGCTGCATTCTGGGCAGCCCTGATTTACGTTATTTACATTAGTTGAGTTTCTGCTGTTTATATGAGTTCAAGACATGTGACGG